>NC_044993.1:48265038-48565038 GCF_008728515.1 Papio anubis | reverse complement strand
AAAGATAATAAGGTAATACTACAAACAACTATACATACACAAGGTTGGCAACTTAGATGAAATGGACCAATTCCTCAAAAAATAAAACTAGCACAACTCACCCAATATTAAATAGACAATCTGAATAGCTCTATAACTATCAAGAATATTAAATTTGCAATTTTAAAACACTGAAGAAAAAGAGTCTCCAGGCACCAATAATTTCAATGGAGAATTCTATCAAATACTTAAAGGAAACTAACACCAATTCTACACATTCTCTTCAAGAACACAGAAGAGAAGAGAACACTTCCCAATTCATTTAAAGAAGTTAATATTAGCTTGGAACCAAAACTGGACAAAGACCGCACCAAGAAAACCAGAAAACTTCAAACTAATATTTCTCATGAACATAGAAACTGAAATTTTCAGCAAAATATCAGCAGGTAAAGATGAGTAATATATAAAACAAAATTATACACCATCACCAAGTGTGGTTTATTCCAAGGATGCAAAGTTGACTCAATATTCAGAAATCAATGAGCATAATCCACCATATTAACAGACTAAAGAAAAATTGCATGGTGATTTCAAATGATATAGCATTTGACAAATACTTAGTAATTTGTTAAATATCAAATAATAAGTGTTAGACAACATTCAACAACCACTCATAAAAACTCTCAGAAACATAGGAATAGAAGGAAATGTCCTCAAAGATAGAGTTTCTTCAAAAAAAACCTAGAACTAAAATTGTAGTGGCAAAATACCAAATACTTTTCTCTTAAGATATTACTCAACATAGTGCTAGAAGTTCTGGCCAGCCCAATAAGGCAAGAAACCAAAATAAATGGCAGAAAGATCAGAAAGAAAGAGGTAAAACAGTCCCTATTGGCATATAACATGACTTGATTGTCTATATCAAAAATATCAAGAAATCTACCAAAAAAAACTCCCAGAACTAATAAGTGGATTCAGCAAGTTCATAAGATACAAGAAAAATTTCCAAAGTCAACTATATGTCTATATAAATATGTGGACACCACAGTCAAAAACATAATACCATTTGCAATCACTCAACAATGACAGAACTATACTTGGGTATACATCTAACAAAACGTGTAGAATTTTTATGCTGAAAATTGCAAAACACTGATGAAAAGAGTCAAAGAAGATCTAAATAAATGAAGAGATACACCGTATCTTATTCATGGATTGGAAGATTCAGTGTATAAAGATGCCTATTCTGCCCAAATTGATACACAAGTTTTGTAATTCCTATCAAAATCCCAGAAAGGATTTTTTTTGTAAATATGGCGTATACAAGCCTATTTTAAAAGTCTCGTGGAAAAGCATAAGGAATTAGAATAGCTAAAACAATTTTGAAAGAAGAAGAAAGTGAGACCAGTCAGTCTACATGATTTCAAGACTTATTCTGTAGTTCCAGTAATCAAAACTGTGCATTACTGGTGGAGAATTACAAACAGGGATCAATAAAACAGAAGCGAGAACTCAGAAACAGACCCTCACAAATTTGCCCAACTTGTTTCAACAAAGGTACAAAAGCAAGACAATAAGGAAAGATAACTTTTTCAACAAATAGTGCTAGAGCAATTGAATATTCATAGGTTAAAAAAAAAAAAAGAATCTTGACCTAAGTCACAATTTATACAAAAATGAATTCAGAATGGATCATAGACGTCAAGGTAAAATGTAAAGCTATTAAATATATAAAACAGGAGAAAATCTTCAGGATCTAGAGCTATGCAAAGAGGTCCAAAAGCACAATCCATAAAAGGAAAATTGATAAATTGGTCTTAATAAACTTAAAAACCTTTTCTCTGCAAAAAGCCCTGTTAAGAAGATGAAATGACAAGCTACAGACTGGAAGAAAATATTTGCAAACCACATATCTGACAAAGAACCAGCATCTAGAATGTGTAAACAGCTCTCATCATTCAAGAATAAAAAAGTATGCAATTCAATTACAATGTGGACAAAAGACATGAACCATTTCATTGAAGAGGATATGGAAATGGCAACAAGCACTGAAAAGGTGGTCAATATAGTCAACTACTACAGAAATGAAAATTAAACCCACAATGAGATATTACTACACACCTGCATGAATGACCGAAAAGAAAAATGATGACAACACAAAATGTTGGCAAGAATGCAGGAAACTCAACTATGCCTACATAGTTGGTAGGACTGTAAAATGGTACAACCACTGTGGAAAACAGTCTGACGCTCTTTTTTTTTGAAGCGGAGTCTCGCTCTGTCGCCCAGGCTGGAGTGCGAAGTGGCCCGGATCTCAAAGCTCACTGCGCTCCGCCTCCCGGTTCATGGCTCTCCTGCCTCAGCCTCCCGAGTAGCTGGGACTGAGGCGGCCACCTCTCCTGGCTAGTTTTTTTGTATTTTTAGTAGAGGCCGGGGTTTCACTGTGTTAGCCAGGATGGTCTCGATCTCCTGACCTCGTGATCCACCCGTCTCGGCCTCCCAAAGTGCTAGGATTACAGGCTTGAGCCAGCCCGGCCCTGACATTTTCTTACAAAAGTCAACACATCGGTGGCTCAAGCCTGTAATCCCAGCACTTTGGGAGGCCGAAACGGGCGGATCACGAGGTCAGGAGATCGAGACCATCCTGGCTAACTCGGTGAAACCCCATCTCTACTAAAAAATACAAAAACTAGCGAGGCCAGTGGCGAGCCTGTAGTCCCAACTCAGGAGAGCTGAGAGCAGGAGAATGGCCTAAACCCGGGAGGCTTGCAGCGAGCTGAGATCGCGCCACTGTACTCCAGCCTGGGCGACAGAGCGAGACTCCATCTCAAAAAAAAAAAAAAAAAAAAAGTCAACACATAACTACCGGAGAAGTTTCAGACCTGGAACTTCTCTAGGCATTCACCTCAGAGAAATGAAGACATACGTTGACATAAAAACCTGCACATGAATGTTTGTAACAGCTTTATTTGTAATAACCCAAAACTGAAAATAACCCAGATGTCCTTCAACTGATGAATGGTTAAACAAACTGTGGTACATTCATAACTTGCAAAACTACCTAACAAAAATAAATCAATAAACAAATAAACTTTTTTTTTTTTTTGAAACAGATTCTCGCTCTCACCTAGGCTGGAGTGCAGTGGCGCAATCTCGGCTCACTGCAACCTTCGCCTCCCAGATTCAACCAATTCTCCTGCCTCAGCCTCCTGGGTAGCTGGGATTATAGACGCCCACCACCACACCCAGCTAATTTTTGTATTTTTAGTAGAGACGGGGCTTCACCATGTTGACCAGGCTGGTCTCGAACTCCTGACTTCAGGTGATCAGCCCACCTCAGCCTCTCAAAGTGCTGGTTACAGATATGAGCCATCGCGCCAGGCCATAAATGAACTGTTGATCCACTCTGTTGAATCTCCCAGATGAATCACCATAAAACTATGCTGAGTGAAAAAAGCCAACCCAAAAGGTTACATACTGCATGATTATACATATACATAACATCCTTGAAATGACAAAGTTATAGACATAGAGAACATATTAGTGACTTCCATGAGGTAAGGAGGGAGTGGAGGTGAGAGGGGAGTGGATATGGTATTAAAGGGCAGCATGAGACATCCTTGTGGTGATAATAATATTCTGTGTCTTGACTGTATCAGTGTCAATATCCTCGTTGTGATACTGTACTATGGTTTTGCCACTGGGAAAGTGGGGTAAAGGGGACACAGCATCTTTGTGTTATTTCTTACAACTGTATGTGAATCTACAATTATCTCAAAATGTAAACATTTAATTCAAAAAATGGATGGGCCAGCCGTGGTGCTTTGTGCCTGTATCCCAGCAACTTGGGAGGCTGAGATGAGAGGTTCACTTGAGCCCAGGAGTTTAAGGTTGCAGTGAGCTATGATCGTACCACAGCACTCCATCCTGGGGAACAGAGTGAGACTCTGTCTCTTTAAAAAAATAGAAAAACTGGCCAGGCACAGTGGCTCACACCTGTAATCCCAGCACTTTGGGAGGCCGAGGCAGGCAGATCACTTGAGGTCAAGAGTTCAAGACCAGCCTGGCCAACATGGTAAAACCCCATCTCTACTAAAAAATATATATATATACACACATATATATATTTTTTATATATGTGTATATATATATTTTACATATATATATATTCAAAAATTTTCTGGGCGTGGTGGCAGGTACCTGTAATCCCAGCACTTTGGGAGTCCTAGGTGGGTGGGTCACCTGAGGTCAGGAGTTTGAGACCAGCCTGGGCAACATGGTGAAACCCCATCTCTACTGAAAATATAAAATTAGCCAGGTGTGGTGGGAGTGTCTGTAGTCCCAGCTACTTGGGAGGCTGAGGCAGGAGAATCACTTGAACCCAGGAGGCGGAGTTTGCATTGAGCCGAGATCACGCCACTGCACTCCAGCCTGGACAAGAGCGAAACTCCATCGCAAAAAAACAAAATTAAAAATTAAAAAACAAAACACTTAAAGTGCAACTCTAGCCTCAGTAGCCTACGGACTCTCTAAAATATTATTGCTAAAGTCAATCACACTCTTCTTTTTCAAACCTAGCGTTTGTACTTAAATCAAAATAGCAATAATATAAGCAAGTTTCATCCACCTGGTAACTGAAAAAAGAAATCCCTGTTACACTATAAAAGAGCGAAAGAGCCCAGGACTCCCAACTAATTTTGTGGCCACTGCAATTGGTTCAGGGATGTGCACATGGCCCAAATTGTTCAGAAACAGGCTTTCATTCAAACATTAAGCCAGGCACGGTGGTGGCTCACGCCTATAATCCCAGCATTTGGGAGGCCGAGGCAGATGGATTGCTTGAGGTCAGGAGTTTGAGACCAGCCTGGCCAACATGAAACCCCGTCTCTACTAAAACTACAAAAATTAGCCAGCCTGTAATCCCAGACACTTGGGAGGCTGAGGCAGGAGGATTGCTTGAACCTGGGAGGCAGAGGTTGCAATGAGCCAAGATTGTGCCACTGCGCTCCAGTCTAGGAGACAGAGGAAGACTCAATCTTGGAAAAAAATAAAAATAATAAAATGTTGCCTAAGAGCTTTTTTATGCTGCTCCAAGAGAGTTTGTCTGAGGACAAAACCAAAACAGAGAAAGCAGAGCTCAGTGACAGAGACAGAGTCTGAATCGAAACATCATTTGGGATTTGGATCAAGACGTGCCTGAAGCTATCCCTTGACTTTTCTGTTACATCAGCCAGCAAACTCCCTTTTTGTCTAAGCGGCTTTGGTTTATTTCCTGTCACTTGCAACCGAAAGAGTCCTAAATGACGGAAACGGGTTGTCACGTGGTCTCCTGTTGCTGAAGGCGTGAAGCCCAGGTGGAATGGCCGTCTACGAGGGATGCAGAGCAAAGTTCTGACTCTAACAGGAGGTGGGACAGCAGACTTCCTGTAGGGTATCTTCTTACTGTTAGAGATGACCTTCCACGACCTTCTTGGTGAGGCTTTAGAACTATTTATTATGTAGCTAAGGAGAGTGCTGCTATCTCCCAGAAGGATAAATCACCCCAAGGAGCATTTGCTTTTCCTGGCCAAGTAAGGTCCTGACTGACAGCTGATCGTGGCCTGTGGCATCCTGCATGACCCAGCCACTGCTCACCTTTCTGACCTTGCCTCCTCCCCCTGTTGTCCACAGTCATCTTTCTTCTGCTAGTCCTTGAATAGAACAAGCGTGTTCCCACCTCAGGGACTTTGCAGTCACTGTTCTCTCTGCCTGAAATGCTTTTTCCAGAGACCTTTCCACGGCTGGTTCCCTCTCACCTAAGCCTGAAGTTTACCTCCTCAAAGAGGCTGTCCCCAATTGCAAAATCTGAATTACCCACCTGGATACTCTCATGCCAGACACTCTCCAGTCCATTACCATGTCTTTTCTTTTCTTGTTCTCTTTTTTCGTTTTCTTTTCTTCTTTTCTTTTTTTTTTTGAGATAAGGTCTTGTTCTGTTGCCCAGGCTGGAGTGCAGTGGTGCGATCATGGCTCACTGCAACCTCCTCCTCCCCGCAGGTTCAAGTGATCCTCCAACCTCAGCTTCCCAAGTAGCTGGGACCACAGATGCATGCCGAGCTAATTTTATTTTTTCTGTTTTTGTAGAGACAGGGTCTTGCTATGTTGCCCAGGCTAGTCTCTAACTCCTGGGCTCAACTGATCCTTTTGCTTTGGCCTCCCAAAGTGCTGGGATTTTATTTTCTTCACAGCACATGAAATTACCTTAAATTTCACCTGTTGATTATCAATATCCCCCACTCCCCCAGAAGAATATAATCTCCGTGAGAGCAGGAGGCATCTGTTGTGTTCACTGCCATGTCCTCAGAGCATAGTGGAAGAAAGAAAGGAGGGAGAACAAGCTGTGTGCAGTGGCTCACATGTGTAATCCCAGCACTTTGGGAGGCTGAGGCGGGCGGATCACTTGAGGTCTGGAGTTTGAGACCAGCCTGGACAACATAGTGAAACCCCATCTCTAATGAAAATACAAAAATTGCCGGGCGTGGTGGCAGGCACCTGTAGTTCCAGCTACTCGGGAGGCTGAGGCAGGAGAGTCACTTGAACACAGGAAGTGGAGGTTGCAGTGAGCCGAGATCGCACCACTGCACTTCAGCCTGGGGGACAGAGCGAGACTCTGTCTCAAGAAAAAGAAGAAAAAAAAGAAAGGAGGGAGAACAGAAGCAAGGGAAAGCTGCTAGGATTGGGACTTCTGCCCAACAATGCCTCTCTTTCCCCTCGGGACCCACTAAGGAACCTGCAGTGGTTAGAGGTTCCTGGGTGGCGCTAAGCCTCAGCGGGCCACATAGGTAAGCAGCTCATCAAAGCACGTTTCATTGACACGCCTTTACTCCTTCTCTCATTTTCCCTGTTCCTTCACTACGCTTCTGGAATCACCTCCTAAACGAAGTGACTGCTCCCAAGTCTTTGTCTCAGGTGTCGCTTTCCAGAGAACCTAAATGAAGACAGACTTAGGCAGAGCAATAACAAGGACACGTGTGAGAATGCTCACGGCAGCCTTGCAATTGGTAGCATGAGGTGCGAGCTAACTGAGGTGCCCTAAACAAGGGAAACACATGCTAAGAAGGAGTCAGATGGAGTCAAATAAAGGGGTAAAAAGCGGCATAGAAAAAATTCCTAATGCATAGCAGGGGAAAGAGTAAAAGCAGGATGAGAGCTACAGCATGACACCATTTTTGTAATTAAACACACACACGCACCTAAAAATCAACATTCCGTATTTCTCCAAAGTACACACTTGTTTCAAAACACATTTAAAATATATTAGAGTGGCTGTCTCTAGGGGAGCAATGAAATGGAAAGAGGGATGGGAGATAAAAAGTATACATAATTAATCGTTGCCTGGACTATTGCTGTCAGCGTGTCACAAGCGAAGAAGTGTGGCTAAGTGGCTTCTGTGTAACTGAGGTCCAAATATAAAAACTAAAAAATATTGATAACTCGGCTGGGCACGGTGGTTCACGCCTGAAATCTCAGCACTTTGGGAGGCCAAAGCTGGCGGATCACGAGGTCAGGAGATCGAGACCATCCTGACTAACATGGTGAAACCCCGTCTCTAGTAAAAATACAAAAAAATTAGCCAGGAGTGATGGCGGGCGCCTGTAGTCCCAGCTACTCGGGAGGCTGAGGCAGGAGAATGGCATGAACCCGTGAGGCAGAGCTTGCAGTGAGCAGAGATTGCGCCACTGCACTCCAGCCTGGGCAACAGTGCAAGACTCCGTCTCAAAATATATAATATAGATGTCTCAAAATATATAATATAGATATATATTTAGATATAAAAATAAATATATAGAGATAACTCAAACCCATCCTCTCTTCAGATAAATAACTCCCACTCACCTTTCGTATCGCAACACATGGACCGCATCCTGGTGGAAATTGTCTCTGGCCTCCCTGACTCAGACACAGCCCTGCTGTGTGTCCCTCCCATGCCATGCATCTCTGCTTCAGCACAACCATCACAACTGCAGTTTCAAATTTGCTCCTGTCACTTCTCGGTCTGTGTCTGTCTCCTCAACTCAACTCTAGTTCCAGGAGGACACCAAACACATTTGCGCTCTCTCTCTCTCCCTTCTCTTTTCCTATCTTCCAATCTCCCAGCACCTGCGGTGGTGTTGGGCACCCTGCAGATTGTAGAGAGCCTAAGTGCATGTGTGAAGATAGTCATGAGAAATCCAATCATTGTGGCCATATACATGCTGTGCACACAACAAAGTCACACAAATCAAACCACATATACAGTCAGAAAACATGTGACAGGCCAGGCACGGTGGCTCACGTCTGTAATCCCAACACTTTGGGAGGCCGAGATGGGTGGATCACTTGAGGTCAGAAGTTTGAGACCAGCCTGGCCAACATGGTGAAACCCCATCTCTACTAAAAATACAAAAAAATTAGCCACGTGTGGTGGTGTGCACCTGTAACTCTCAGCTACTTGGGAGGCTGAGCCAGGAGAGTCACTTGAACCCGGAAGGTGGAGGTTGCATTGAGCTGAGATCACACCACTGCACTCCAGCCTGTGTGCCAGAGCAAAACCCTGTCTCAAAAAATAATAATAATTTTTTTTTTAAAATGTGTGGGAGCCACATCCGCAATACACACGTAAGGCATAAAAATACGCAGGAAATACGCCCAGGTGGTCATGTGCTTGGGGATCTGTATCACACAGATGCGCCAGACACAGTTTACATCCCCTGTCAACTAACCCCGGTCCTGCCCACCTCCTCCCAATCTCTGGACCTTCCCCAGGAGTTCCAGCCAGCAACCCCTCCCTGGACAATAAGCTCCCTCCCGACTTCCAAAGACCAATTTCACTTTGCATCCTGACTGGTCTTTCCCTGTATGAAAATCCCTTTCCAACTCAGGCCCATTTTGCAGGTTTCCTCTGGGAACCCATCCTTCCCTCCTGAGAATGTGCCCACAAAGCTTCCAGCTTAGCTGGAAAATGAATGGAGCCGCCTCCAGCCCACCCACCCCCACTTCAAAGGCCAGCCTGCTAGTACCTATGGGGCTTTGGCAGGATAAACACATAAAAGGCAGACTGCTTTGTCATTTCCAAAAATGAAAACGAAGGGAGCTGATAAGGAAGGGAAAGTGGATACAGCTGGAGGCATTAGAGAGAGGCTCTCAGGAAAGCCATGTTCCAGAGAACTGGAAGCCTCCCTCTCCCAACTTGGAAAAAGATCTCACATGCAATTGTTGTATGTATGTTAGAGGGTTATAACTATGCGTTTAATTAGAGCCCACACTCTAACCAGTAAGCGCTAAGGGGGGCAGAATCTTATTTGCTGTGTCCGCAATGCTTTGCAGTATCTAGAAACACAAAGAGTGCTCAAGGACTCGACCAGGACAGAAGCCTGTGGATATATGTACTTTGTCATCAGCGGTAAGTAAATACCCAACATGACAAGGCAAGGGTGTTAATGTTTGTTCTCTTATTTGATCTTCACAACTCTGTCATGAAGGATCAGAGATGTTTGTTCATTTGCCAGAGGTTACACAGCTCACAGGAGGCAGGTGCAGAATTGGAAAGCAAATATTTTCCTCCTCCTCCTCCTCCTCCCCCTCCTCCTCCTCCCCTTCCTTCTCCTCCTCTTCCTTCTTCTTCTTCCTCTTCCTCTTTCTCTTCTTCCTCTTCCTCTTCTTCTTCTTCTTCGTCATCATCATCTTTTCTTGTTCTTCTTTCTTCTTCCACTTCCCCTTCCCCTTCTTCTTCTAGCATTCACTGGGCATCTACTACGTGCCAGGTTCTGTGATAGAGAAAAAGTATTGAGTCTGGGTGTGGTGGCTCGCCCCTGTAATCCAAGCACTTTGGGAGGCTGAGGTGGGTGGATCATCTGAGATCGGGAGTTCGAGACCAGCCTGGCCAACATGGTGAAACTCCGTCTCTACTAAAAATACAAAAATTAGCCAGGCATGGTGGCGGGCCCCTGTCATCCCAGGTTCTCAGGAGGCTGAGGCAGGAGAATCACTGGAACCTGGGAGGCAGAGGCTTCAGTGAGCCGAAATCGCGCCATTGCACTCCTGCCTGGGAGAGAGAGTGAGACTCCATCTCAAAAACGTAAAAAAAAAAAAAAAATTGAACACAAAGAACATCTCTATTTTTCATAGAGATGAGGTCTCGCTATGTTGCCCAGGATGTTCTCAAACTCCTGGCCTCAAACAGTCCTCCTGCTTCAGCCTCCCAAAGCATTGGGATTACACTCATGAGCAGTTCACCTGCTTATCATGGCTTCTCCATTTGAATGCAAGGTCCATGGGGACAAGGACCTTGTCTTTCCTGTTTACCACTGAACATCAGCATCTAACACAGTGCCTGGTTCATAGTATGTGCTCAATTAAAATATATGTGTGTGTATGTATATGTGTGTGTGTATATATATGTGTGTATGTGTGTGTGTATATATATGTATATACAAATGAATGAAAAGGGACAGGCAATTGACTTTTCTTCTAGTCATTTATATTATCTCTGCAAACTAGGAGATAAGATCATTTGTTAAGAGGGAAGGAGAAGCTCAGTGTGCTGTCTCATGCCTGTAATCCCAGCATTTGGGAAGACTGAGGCAGGCAGGTCAGTTGAGCTCAGGAGTTCAAGACCAGCCTGGCCAGCAAGGTGAAACCCCATCTCTACTGAAAATACAAAAATTAGCCTAGGGTGGTGGTGCGTGCCTGTAATCCAACTACCCAGGAGGCTGAGGCATAAGAATCACTGGAACCTGGGAGGTAAAAGTTGCAGTGAGCCTAGATCACACCACTGTACTCCAGCCAGGGTGACACAGCAAGACTGTCTCAAAAAAAAAAAAAAAAAAAGAGGGAAGTGGGAGACAATGGGTAGGAGTAGAGGAAGGACGTGACATCTGTTATAAGCAATAGGAATGTAAAGGTTAGGGGTTTCTAGGAAACACTGAGGCACGACGGAGGGTGGAGACTATGAGACAGTAGCAGGTGCCCATCTAAGAGCTTTGATGGGATTCTTCCCTGGCTGCCTGTACAGTGGCAAATAACAGGGCAAGTTGGAGGTCGTGGTTGGGGTTTTCCAGGAGGGTATGTGGTAGACTGGTTGCTGTGATGGCCCCAGTTATTCCTGCCTCTGTTTATCCATGCCCTTTGGCAGTGTCCCGCTACCTGAATTGAGGATTAACCATTGGACTTCGTTTGATCAATGGGATTAAAGAAAACTTGACACAGGCTGAGGCTTTAAAATGTGCTTGTGTGTTTCTCTTTCCTCTCTCACTGCATTGATTCTGCCAGAAGAACATGTGCAGGCGAGCTAAGGCCACCAGCTCGTGGCAGAAGCATGATCAAGTCCAGGGGAAATGAGCCCAGCCAGCCCAGACCAGCCAGAACTACAACTGACCCTCAGAGTCACACTCAAGCCTAAGTGGTTATTTTAAGTCACTAACTTTGGGGTGATTTGTCACACAGCATTAATAGGACAATAGATGACTGATAGAGGGGACAAGATAAAAACAAGGAGGTAAGGAGGGAGCATTGATGAGTGAGTAGGCAACACTAAGCAATTCTCTTTCTACCACATGACACAAAAAAGGTCACCCACAGCATTAGAAAAGATTCGCCCCAGATGTTCTAGACTGGTGGAAAATGAAGAATATTGGGTTGGCTCTGGCAGCTTTCCCCAAATCCCCAGGTGTGTGGCTGGCTGGGAGAACAGTTCCTAAGGGCTCTGGATAATGTGACATATGAGGAGATTTTGGACATTATCCCAACTGTGATGGTTAATACTGAGTGTCAACCTGAGTGGATTGAAGCATGCAAAGTATTGATTCTGGGTGTGTCTGTGAGGGTGTTGCCAAAGGAGAGTAATATTGGAGTCAGTGGGCTGGGAAAGGCAGACCCACCCCAATCCAGGTGGGTACCATCTAATCAGCTGCCAGTGCAGCTAGAATATAAAGCAGGCAGAAAAACATGAAAAGACTGGACTGGCTTAGCCTCCCAGCCTACATCTTTCTCTTGTGCTGGATGCTTCCTGGTTTCGAACATGGGACTCCAAGTTCTTCAGCTTTGGGACTCAGACTGGCTTCCTTGCACCTCAGCTTGCAAACAGTCTACTGTAGGACCTTATGATCTTGTGAGTTAGTACTACATAATAAACTCATATATATATATGTATGTGTGTGTGTGTGTGTGTGTGTATATATCTCCTATTGGTTCTGCCCCTCTAGAGAACCTAATACACTGCCCAATCCTGGCAGCAGCCCCAGGAAGTCGATGTCCCCATTTTACAGGTGGGAAAACTGAGGCTCAAGGGGGAATAGTACTTCCTGGAGTCACCAGCTGGTGAGAGGGAGGCAGAGGTTGGTCAGTCTAGATCAGTCCAGTTGCAAAGCCTATGCTGCTTGCACCATAGCACACAGCCTCCTGAGAGAGGGTGTCCATGGGGAAGGTGACCCCCAGCCCTGTCTCCCTCACCATGCCACCTCCCAGGACTCAGCTCCATCCTTTCATGCTCTACTTGGCCTGCTGAGCATTCGGCCTGTTAGATCATCCTTCTTTGTTTAAAAACGCTTCAATAGATGAAAGGAAACTTGGCAGTTACCTCTGCACACAGCTTTTAAGTGCACATATTGGCCATCTTTGCAGATTTAATTGTCTATAAAATTACTCTATATGCAATCCCCATATGGTTCTTCAGGGCCTTGCACTCTGCAGGCTTCTTAGCTGGTTCCCACTCCCAGGCTGCAGCACAGCTCCTGAATGGCTGTCACGCACTCTGGAGCCAGCCGGGTTCAATACAAAGCTGGGCTACCTGCCAGATGTGTGGTTTGAGTAGAGGACAAATCATCCTAGGCCTCAGTTTCCTCATCTGTTAAGGGACCTAATCACAGTAACTTGTTGGGAGGTTGGGAAAATTCAATGAAATAATGTAGATAAAATGCTCAGTGCTGTGCCACATACACACATACACACACACACACACACACACACACACAGTGTGGTAGCTAACTTTTGAGATCTTAACCCATTCTCTTCTTCCTCCATTTTCTCGAACGCTTAGTCTCCCCGCTGTACCTCCAGCCCTGCCATGCAGTCACGCACCTGTGGATTCAGGACAGGTGACTGAGAAGAAGAAATGACATTCAAGAAACAAGGCTTTTGGCTGGGCACGGTGGCTCACACCTGCAAACCCAGCACTTTGGGAGGCCGAGGTGGGCGGATCACCTGAGGTCGGGAATTCAAGACCAGCCTGGCCAACATGACCAGAACCCTGTCTCTACTGAAAATACAAAAATTAGCCAGGTGTGGTAGTGGGCACCTGTACTCCCAGCTACTTGGGAGGCTGAGACAGGAGAATCGCTTGAACCTGGGAGGCAAAGGTTGCAGCGAGCTGAGATTGCACCATTGCACTGCAGCCTGGGTGACAGAGTGAGACTCCATCTCAAAAAAGAAAAAAAAAAAAGAAACCAGAAAGAAAGAAAAGAAACAAGGCTTTAAAGACTCAAAACACTGAGCCCTGATGAACTCCATGTGCAATGTTTATGCCATAAAGAATAGATTGAAAAAAGAATAGATGAAGATCTGATGCCTCAGCTAGAAACCATCCTCCTGCAGGGAGGAGAAAACCCAACTCTAGCTAAGACAATAAAAGAAATTCATTGGTTCCCATGACTGACAGGGCGGTGGGAGAGCAGCTTCAGAGGCGTTGACTCAGGAGCTCAACAATGTCACCCAATCTCCTCCCAGCTTTCAACAGAGGCTGCTCCAAACCAAACCTGGATCTCCTTAGGGAGACAAGGTGGCTGCCAGAGGTTTCCAGGGTTGTCCTCAAATAAGAGGTGGAGTCTGGAGATAGCTCCTCCCAGAAACCGCAGCCAACATCATCTCTCGTCTTATCAGCTCAAACTGGGTCACACGCCCATCTCTGAACCAATCATGGGTCACATGCCCATCACTGAACCAATCAGTGGAGTTGGGCTAATTGGGTAAATCCAATAAGGTCTCATTCCTGGGGATGTGGGTCGCTCCCCACCAATTGCTGAGGAGTTGCCATGGGTAAAGAGGGCTTCTTAATTTATGTATTCAAAGTACGAAGTTTATGCCACAATGAATAGACTGGAAAAAGAATAAACAAAAGGCTTCCTTAAAACTATCTTACTCATACTGGATTACTCCTTTCTGAACAATTTTTATGGGACACACTTCATTCAATAATTATTTCTTGAGCAGCCTCTGAGAGGATCTCATAATTAAAGCAGCTATGAAATATGTCATTGTCTCTTTTAGAATATGACACCCAGAAAGTGGCATCGCTCTCTAAAAAGGTCAGGGAAACACAGAGCATCAGAGGGCTGTCACCTCCAATAATGATAATAAGAGCTAACATTTATGAAGGAGTTACTATCTGCCACATACTGTGTTAAGTATTTACCTCTTTTAACCTCATAATAGTCCTATGAAAGTAAGTCCTATTATTAACCCCATTTTTTAGATGATGAAACAGAGGAACAAAGAGTAGAACTTGCCCAAGATCACATAGCTATTTAGCAGCAGATGAGGATTTGAATCCAGGAAAGCTAGCTCAAGCTTGCATGCTATATGGTCTCTCCTTCTATGGTACCATGGAAATTCACATGAGATTTTTGACAGGGATATTCCCTCATTCACTTGGCAAACATTTATTGACCATGATATGCCAAGCCATCTCTAAGCCATTTAAAATGTATTCATTCATTCTTTTCTTCAACAAGTGTTTTTTGAATGCCTACTTTGTATCAAGCACTGTACTTCGTGCCAGGGGACACAGTGGTGGACAATCCTGACACAGCTCCCAACTTCATGAAGTGCACAGCTTGCAATCCCTTGTGAATCGTACTAAGACATATCAGTGAAAAGGCTCAGGCTGTCATGCACGTTGAACAGTGTGCACACTGCACAATGCACCCAACAGATGGGGTGAGGGAGGGCTGAAATCCACCACCTCAGTCTCCTTATCAAATCCTATGCTCTGATGCTGAGCTGAATCTGTCCAAAAAGATGCCTTCTTCTATGGCAAAGTCGTGTTTGTGCAAGCAGTGCCCAGCCAACCAGTAAAGGGCGCTTGCTCTAATTTACACAAAGCCCCCATATTGGAAAATCTAAGACCCTGTGAAAGTTGCTTCCACTCTCACCTCCAACTTAAGAGTCAAGGTTCTGGTTTGGTTGGTTGGTTAGTCTTTGGAAGAGCTGCTGCTAAACAATGCGTCTTGATTCCGTTGTCGGTTCAGTGGAGAGTTTTTTATTTGAGCCCAGGAATTATGCCTGCTGTGTCTTAGCTCCAATGAGCTGGTGCTCTTACAGACTGCTGGATGGTGAACGCTTCTTCATGAGGGTTTGTGATATGGTTTGGCTGTGTCCCTACTCAACTCTCATCTTGAATGTAGCTCCCATAATTCCCATGTGATGTGGCAGGAACCAGGTGGGATGGGAGATAATTAAATCACGGGGACAGTTTCCTCAATACTGTTCTCTGAGTAATGAATAAGTCTCATGAGAGCTGATGGTTTTATAAGGGTACACCCCTTTCTCTTGGTTCCCTTTTTCTCTCTTGTCTGCTGCCATGTAAGACGTGCCTTTTGCCTTCCACCATGATCGTGAGGCCTCCCCAGCCACGTGGAACTGTGAATCCATTAAACTTCTTTTTCTTTATAAATTACCCAGGCTCAGGTATGTCTTTATCAGCAACGTGAAAACGGACTAATACAGTTTGCATCTGAAGATGTTCGTCACTCCCCCAAGAACCTCAGGAAGAACCATAAGCACTAGAGTCCTCAGAGGGAAGAAACTTCAGAGGGAAGTTTCTCTGAGGGAAGAGAGGGAAGAGAGGGATGTGTGTCATCACTGGCCAAATGCTGTCAACCTGCCGTCTGTATCTCTTTTACCCTCTTTGCCATTGCTATGCACACTCGCTCCCAATGTGCTCTCGTCCCAACAGCCAGCACCTGCACCTCTTTGCTGGGGGGCCTGCCTTCAGGCTGCTGGAACCCCCTTTGCCTGTGCACACGAAGAGCCAGAAGTGGCGAAGAAGCCACATGAAATCCCTTAACCAATGGGTGCAGGGGAATCAATAGACTGCTGCCTTTCCCCAGGGTTGGGACAATGAGGAGGTGTCACGTGCACTGTTGCTAGGGCTTCCCTTGGGACTGAGCCCAAGCTTTGCTCCGTGGAGCCTCACTTGATATCATACCCTGGCAGAGCCTCCTCTTTCCCTTCTCTTTATCAGTTCCTCACTCCTCTTTTGATTTTCCCTGGAAATGCTTCCCAATAAAAATCTGACACACGAAATTTCCTCTAAGGGTCTGATTCAGGGGAATCAAATCTAGAATGGGAACCAAAGGGAGTCGGTCTGGTCGTGCATACTGAGTGTCCCTCTCCCCAGCTCCTTTCTAAGCCTCCTCCATAATTTCAGGAAACATACGCCAAGCACCACTTGGGGCTGGGCTTGGCCCATTTAACTCAATCCATTGGCTCCCTCTGGAATCGATCGCTCACTTTTTTTTTTCCCAGACCTCCATGAAAAATGATTTGCAAAGTCCTCTCTCCCTCTCTCTCTCCTTCTTTCCCTCTCTCTCCCTCTCTCCCTGGTTAAACTTGGGTAATGGTGTTCAAGGACTCCCTGGGATGTTTCTCTAACTGACAGGTTTATGGGGCAATAGCTGCTGATGTTATATGTGTCCTCAGATAGGCAGGTCTTTTTATACTGTGTGTGTCCCCATAAAAATGATTGGTTTTAAGTTGTTATTCTAATATTGCTGTGATTGTAACATTGGAGCCGACAGTCTCCAAAGGAGATGGGTATCGAGGTCTGATAAATAGGAGCAGGGCCGTTCCATTGGTCTGTGAGGCAGGAGGACCAGGCTGGTGGGCTGCCACCCGCCGGCAGGTAGGGGCTTAACATCGGTTGTTTTTATGTTATTATAAAGATAAAAATTAATAAGTGATAGCATCATAAATAATCAAAACTGCCTCCTAGGCTAGATAAAACCAAAGGCAGCTCACTGTGTCCTGAGATGAAGGGAGATGACAAGGTCCAGAGGAATGCAGATAGAAAAATATGGAGACAAAGAGAGGGAGAGGCAGAGGAGGGATGCATGGGTGTGGGGATCAATAGGTATAAAAGAGACAGGGAGACAGGGACATGTGCCAGGTGGACAGGTGCAGGGGAAATGAGAGAGAGGCAGAGAGAAGTACACCGGCAAAGCCCAAGACAGACACACCCAGAGGCCCACAAACATGCAGAGCCAGAGAGCCAGGCAGATGTGGAGACGAGAAACAGATGAGATGTCACAAATGAGACCGAGACAGAGACACAGGAGAAAATAACAAGAGAAGCACAAAAGAGTGACCAGACTAGGCAGATACAGAGAGGGACAGAAGGACAGACCGACCGGAGGCCAGCAATCACAGGAACACAGAGGACACAGTGAGAAAGGCCAACCAAAAGGCAGCAATGGGCAGATGTGGAAAAAGAGGAGGAAGAGAGGAAACAGAACAGAGACTGAATCGGGCCGGCAGGTAATGACCTGGCCGGACCAACCCCAAAAAGTCTGGTGAAAGAGTCGGGGCTCAGAAACTAGACGACCTGGTACCATCATGGTTTTGCCACTGAGTGACATCAGACATGTTCTTCCTTAGCCTTTCTGAGCCTCAGTTTTCTCATCTGTAAAATGGGACAACACACAGACACAGCACCACCTTCGGCCCCTGGGTGGTGGTACCGAGCATCTTGGCATGCCTCTTATGATAGGAAGTCCCCAAGGTGGCCCCCAGAGACCCCCACCACCTGGGGTTCATGCCAACATGTAGCATCCTAAGTTGGGTCCAGAGACAGTGACTGGCTTCTAACCAATGTCGAATGTGGCAAAAGTGATGGGATGCCACTTCTGAGATTCCATTATAAATGCCTGCGGATTTCATCTTTCTAGCAGTTTCTGTCTCTGGAGCTCTTGGGAAGAGGAAGTTGCCGTGTTGTGGGATATCCTATGGAGAGGCTGGGGGAAAAAGAAAAGCTGTCCCCAGCCAACTGCCATTGAGGACCTGGGTCCTGCCAACCAGCAGCCATGTGAGCCATGTGAGCAACCTTGTGGTGACTGCAGCCCAGGATGACACCTTGATTGCAGCTTCAGGAGAGACCCTCAGCTGGAAGACCCCCAATTCCTGACCCAGACTAAGCTAATATTTATTTAAGCCTCTGTTTCAGGCTAATTCATTATGCAGCAATTAATACCTGATACAGATTTTGGTCCCTGGAAGACAGGTATGGCCATAACAAAAATGTAAAAATGCGAGTGTGCCTTTGGAAGGAGGCAGAGGCAGCGGCTGGAAGGACCGTGTGTTGCAGAAACGCTAACATGCCTCGCACAGGCTGTTATTGCAATCTGGACTGTAAGGACACTGAGGGTGAGAGTTCAAGAGGAAACAAGGAACATATTATTGAGAAAGGGGGTCTCTTGTCGGTGACAAAAAGTTCTGCAAACCTCCTGTCTTCAGGAACTTGGAAAGCAGGAAATGTACCCAAGGAACTGGGCCATAAATAAACTATTGGAAGGTGACCCCGGCTTCCCATTGCTGCTCATAGGAAAATGCAAAAGGGGACTGGACTTGATGGCTCATGCCTATAATCCTAGCACTTTGAGAGACCAAGGAGGGAGGATCAGTTGAGGTCAGGAGTTTAAGACCAGCCTGGGCAACAAGCAAGACCTTTTCTCTACAAAAAATAAAAAATTAGCCCGATGTGATGGCGAACACCTGTAGTCTCGGCTACTCAGGAGGCTGAGGCAGGAGGATTGCTTAAGCCCAGGAGGTCAAGGCTGCAGTGAGCTATGATCGCCCCACTGCACTCCAGCCTGGGTGACAGCATGGGACTATCCCTTAAAAAAATAAAAATAAAAATAATTTTTTAAAATAAAATACAAGAGGGCCTAAGTGGTCTTCTTTTGCATGATGCACCTACCATCTGTATTCATTTCCCATCGCCCTTGTAAGGAATCACCACAAACTTAGTAGCTTAAAGCAATGCAAATATATTATCCATCAGTTCTAGAGCCCGGAAGTCTAATGTGGGTCTCACTAAAATCAAAGTATCCTCAGGACTGTGATCCTTCTGGAGGCTCTGAGTGGAGCACCTGCTCCTTCCATTGCATTGCCTGAATTTCACTGGCCAAAACACATCCATAACCAGCCTGACATCAAGGGATGGGTGTGAATATTTTCTTTTCTTTTCTTTTCTTTTCTTTTTTTTTTTTTTTGAGGAGGAGGAGGAGTTTTGCTCTTGTTGCTCAGACTGGAGCGCAGTGGCACCATTTCAGCTGACCACAACCTCTGGCTCCCAGGTTCAAGCAATTCTCCTGCCTCAGCCTCCCAAGTAGCTGGGATTACAGGCGTGCATCACCACGTCCAGCTAATATTGTATTTTTAGTAGAGATGTTGGCCAGGCTGGTCTGGAACTCCTGACCTCAGGTGATCCACCTGCCTCGGCCTCCCAAAGTGCTGGGATTACAGGCATGAGCTACCACACCCAGCCTGAATATTTTCTTTTTTGTTGTTGTTTTTTTTGTTTTGTTTTGTTTTGAGACAGAGTCTCGTTCTGTCGCCCAGGCTAGAGTGCAGTGGTGAGATCTTGGCTCACTGCAACCTCCAACTCCGGGGTTCAAGCGATTCTCCTGCCTCAGCCTCCCAAGCAGCTGGAACTACAGGGATGCGCCACCACGTCCAGCCTTTTTTTTTTTTTTTTGTATTTTCAGTAGTGACATGGTTTCACCATGTTGGCCAGGCTGGTCTCGATCTCCTGACCCGATGATCTGCCCTCCTCGACTTCCCAAAGTACTGGGATTACAGGTGTGAGCCACCGCGCCCAGCCGTTTTCTGGGTTTTAAGTACCCGGTTTGAGGTTTTTAGGTTTTTATCAGCTACCCTTTATCTGGATGAAGGATTTAGTCTGTGGCTAATTAAAGGATGAAGTGAACTGATGCCCTATGCAGATGAAGGGATGGTCCCTGAGTGGCCCATGGCCCAACCAAGTCACTCTCCCTTTCCATCTGAGACATGGCAGAAGGGGTGGGCTGTAGGGAGCATAGCCTTTGGTCCTTTGTTACTTGGCGAAGGCAGACGGAGTTTTCCCTTTTGGTTTAGCTTTAGGAAGTTGGCTTTGATTGGCCGCAGGTTCCCTGCCCCCAGACCCAGGTGTTTTTGTTGGATCCAGCTTTGGGAAGTCAGCATGAATTGGCCTCAGATTCGCTGCACCAAAAGACCGTGATGTTTCCTCCTGCCTCACTACCTCCAAGGATCCAGGGTCTACCACATTCTACAGTGGGCATCTGAGAAGACGCGTGGGTTTTATTTCGCTGGGTAAGCGTAGGCAAATTGAAACTGCCTTTACAAAATTACAGCTGAGACAGTGAAAGAGATCTAACTTAATCGACTCCATCTTGCTTCTAACCTCCAAGCTGTCCTTGTTCACTCCTGGGCACAGGCTGAACTAACTTTGGGAGCAACTTAGCTTATAGTTCATAGTTTAAAACAAAGATGATAACAGTCCTTTCCCAAAGCAGATCTCCTTCTTGCCTGGGGGCTAGACTGCCTTTGTAGGACTAATATTAGCCACAAGATTAGAAATTATGGTTTAGGAATCATGCAGCTGGAGGCTATAAGATTCTGACCCTCGCTAAGCTGCCCCTAAGACCAGTGCTTGAGATATTTTGCAGACCCTGCCCTTGACGGATCACCTGGCACCACTCACATGGAGAAACTGGCTCATCTGATCTTGTGGCCCCCACCCAGGAACTGACTCAACGCAAGAAGACAGCTCTGACTCCCAATGATTTCATCTCTGACCAATCGGCACTCCCAGCTCACTGGCTTTCTCCCACCCATCAAGTTGTCCTTAAAAACTCTGCTCCCCAAATGCTCAGGGAGACTGATTTGAGTAATAATCAAACTCTAGTCCCCTGCACAGCTGGCTCTGCGTGAATCACTCTTTACTGCAATTCCCCTGTCTTGAGAAATCAGCTCTGTCTAGGCAGCAGGCAAGATGAACCCATTGGGTGGTTACAAAATTACTTCCCATCTCTGCCCCTGGGTTTCCTCATCTGTGAAATGGGGATATGAATACTATTCCTTATACAAATGTTATGAAGATTCAAGGTATTGTATCCTACCACACAGCTGGCACAGGGCAGGCTCTCTACAGTGAGTAGCTTGTGTTACTAAAAATAGTGGCCCACAGGGAGTATGCAAGAATGAGGCAAAGCTTCTTTCCAGGATCACCACATGTGTCCACTGCACTTCACCCTCCACCCCACCACCTCTCCAAAAAACAATCACAGCTGATTCACAGCCAGACATGATCGTGTCAACAGTCAACAGAGCTCATTTTCTGAGCGCCATAATCTGTTATGTTGACAGAGAAACAGCCCGTAGAGTGTTTCAAGCCCATTTGGCAAATGCAATTAATTTCTTTAGCATTAAATTGTCTTTTCCTAATTGTCCATACAGATGCCCAGGCAGAAGGAGAAAGGGACAGAATGACATGACTATTAATGACACATTGCCAGTGGTGAGCAGTTTTGGGGCTACACACGAAGCTGTCCCGTCACTGCAATGAAAGCCAGATTCATTTGAGGAAATGTCCCAGGGTCCCTCCCATGAATGGGTGTGTCTGAGGTGACACTGGGATGCAGCGACCTTACCTGTCAAGTGTTCTCTGAGCTTGGTGCTGCATTTGCAGGGAGATGTTGGATTCTAGGGCTGTGTCATGCTCCTCCAAGCCTCGTGTCTTTACGTTGCAGGCACATTTCCAGCAGACGCTGAGAGCCAGACTTGACATTTCTCCAGCGGGAGGAGTCTTGCTGCCCCTCACTGAGCATTGTATGTGCCTCTAGGAGATCATGACAGCTAACACCCACGGGACCCCAGCCTCTCTAAACCCCAGGCTGGTGTACCCAGCTGTGCTTCTCTGAGTTCCCCCTAAGCTTCCCCACTGCCACCTCCCTAGCCATTCCCTGACCTTCTCAACATAGTGACACCCTGAGCCACTCATGATTGCCAAAACCAGCAAGCCTGGCCCAGCCCACAGGACCCCTCCCTGAAAACTGTCCTTCTATCCATCATCGTATTATACCACATGACTCTGACACACAGGCACATAAGCCAATAAAAGTAGGTCAATCCAACCCTCTTTCTGTTTGCATGTGGACTCCTACTTGCAACTCAAACTGCTTAAGCTAAATGAGAAGGTAATTGCTAGTGTGAATGAATGCTAGAAGGAAAGAGCTTCAGGCATAGCTGGATCTAGATGCTCAGAAAAAAAAAATGTTATTGAGACCCTGTTCTGACTTTTATAAACCAAACATAGAATTCCTAAGCCCCCCAACTTACTGAACAGCCCCCTCTGGGCCAAAGGGACCCCAGAGAAACCTGAAAATTTGAATTCTCAGCCATGACATGAAGGGAGGTGCTACAGTTTGGATGTATGTCCCCACCTAAATCTCATGTTCAATTGCAATCCCCAGTGTCAGAGTTGGGGCCTGGTGGAAGGTGACTGAAACGTGGGGGTGGTCCTTCATGAATGATTTAGTACCATCCCTTTGGTGCTGTTCTTCTGATAGAGTTCTCACAATATCTGGTTGTTTAAAAGTTTGTGGTGCCTCCCCTCACTCTCTCTTTCTTCTTCTCCAGCCATGTGAAAGGCTGCTCCCCATTTGCCTAATGCCATAATTGTGAGTTTCCTGAGGCTTCCCAGAAGCTGAGCAGATGCCAGCATCATGCTTCCTGTACAGCCTGAAGAACCAGCCAATTAAACCTCTTTTTTAAATAAATTACCCAGTCTCAGGTATTTCTTTATAGCAATGAGAGAAAGGACCAATATACGAGGTTGGGCATGCTTCATTATACTCCCTCCCTTGGGAATTTAGGCCCAATGGATCAACATTAACATATGTACACACACACACTATATATACACGTATACATACATATATACACACACACACATATACATACATACATATATATATATATATATATTTGAGATGAAGTCTCACTTTGTCACCCAGGCTGGGGTGCAGTGGCATGATCTCAGCTCACTGCAACCTCCACCTCCCAAGTTCAAGTGATTCTCCTGCCTCAGCCTTGTGAGTAGCTGGGATTACAGGCACGTGCTACCATGCCTGGCTAATTTTTGTATTTTAGTAGAGACAGGGTTTCGTCGTGTTGGTCAGGCAATCTCAAACTCCTGAAATCAGGTGATCCACCTGCCTCAGCCTCCTGAAGTGCTGGGATTACAGGTGCTGAGCCACTGCAGCCAGTCCAACATTAACATTAAAATAGAGATTACAGGACTAGACAAAACAGACTCTTTGGCAATAAGATAGCAAATTCCAAACTGACTCTAGTATAGCATCACATAATAGATAGCAGATCCTGAAGGAAACCAAAATATTTTGCCCCAAAATATATTTGTTTGACATATTTTGAAATGGCCCTGCCAAGTTATTTTGTGGAGAAAATCTACCTCTGTAGAGAATCTCCCTTAATACAGCAGGACTTTCCCAGATCTAGGAGAGATTAACTAAGAGTCTGACACCTTTTAAGGTCTAAAACTGTTACCTGGAGTCTTCATCTACATAGCAAGAACCTCAGTCTCCACAACTCCCCTTATCTTAACTCAGGCATTTCTTTCTACTGACTTCAAGTCTTTAGACACAATTTAACTCTTTCAACAAATTGCCAGGCAGAAAATCTTTGAATCCATTTATGATCTGTAAGCCTCCACCTCAAAATATCCCATCTCTTTAGGCTGAACCAACATACACCTTTCATGTATTGACTTTTGCTTTTACCTACAATTCCTGTCTCCCTGATATGTATAAAACCAAACTGTAACCCAACCACCTAGGTACACTTTTTCAGGACATTTCGAGACTGTTCCCAGAGCCATGGTCACTCACACAGGTTCAGAATAAGCCTTTTTAAATATTTTAGTTTGTTTTTTTGTTTGTTTTGTTTTGTTTTGTTTGTCAACACTCTGCTTCCATCTGTGTTGGCTTTATTCTTCAGTGGCACGTGCAACCTCTGGCAGATCTAGGCTAAAATTATACCATCTTTGCAACTCAGCATAAAGAGAATGCCCTTCTCCCAGAAGTCCCAGCAAAAGTCTCCAGGTGATATGGTTTGACTGTGTCCCCACCCAAATCTCACCTCGAATTGTAATAATCCCCATGTGTCAAGGATGGTGCCAAGTGGAGATAATCGAATCATGGGTGCAGTTTCCCCCATACTGTTCTCGTGGTAGTGAACAAGTCTCATGAGATCTGATGGTTTTATAAAGGACCATTCCTCTGCACAAGCTCTCTTGCCTGCTGCCATGTAAGACATGACTTTGCTCCTTCTTTGCCTTCTGCCATGATTGTGAGGCCCCCTCAGTCATGTGGAACTGTGAGTCCATTAAAACTCCTTCCTTTATAAATTACTGTCTTGAGTATGTCTTTATTAGCAGTGTAAGAATAGATTAATACACCAGGTGAGGACCTTACCTAGCTCATGTGACTATCCCTGGAAAAAATCACAGTGGCCACGTGCTAGAATATCGGGCCTGGATCATGGGTTCATTCCTGGAGCAGGGGTTGCAGAGTATGGGAAGACTCCTGCTTCAAATACATGGATTCAGTGGTGGGTGGGGAGAGGCACTCCCCAAAGGAAAACCAGGGAGCTGCAACAAGAAGAGGGTGAATGGACACTAGGCAGACCCCCACAGACATTCTGCACAATCTCCTAGGAACTGTGACTGAACACTTGTCAATGTAGGCTTGTCACATGGAAGAAGACATGGGATAGGAATCGGCAAGACGAGGATGTGAGAAAGCTTGTCTGCAGAGCACAAAATATAAAATCACATTTACAGAGTGAAGAGACAGAGAGCAAACATTCTTCTTTTCTGATGCAGATCACCAAACATTTTCAACTTTCCGGTTCCTAGTAAGGTCAGACTTTGACGACACTCCAGGATGAAAGAGATTGACTCCAGGACGGAAGATACTGTGTCCAACACCTGTTTTCTGCAGGGAGCAACGTCCCCATTTCCTTTTATGGAACCACTTTCTCCTCTCCCATTTCCTGTGATTCAATTGAGGGAACCCCACTCCTCCCTAGCAAAGTCACTGGAGGGCATGTGACCCAGGCCTGCCCAATCAGCTTATCCCATGCTCTCCCTGGCCAGTGATTGGTTCAGAGATTAGCAAATGACTAAAGACAGTAAGACTCAATTTCCAGGACCTTTGTTGGAACCTCTGGGGTGAAGAGGCACTCTTTCCACAGGACTGCTGAAATTAAAGCTGGCGTGATCCTAGAGTTGCTGAAAGTCGTGACAGAGCCGTAGAGCCCAAGGAGAGGAGCAGAGGAAAGCAGCAATGACAGTCGAAGACATATTCTGAAGACATTGTACGAGCTTCTACATCCAGCAATGCCTGAGGGGAGATTCTACCCCATAGAGTTTTGGTCATGCAAAGCAGTAAGTTCTTTTTTTTTTTTTTTTTGCTTAAGCAAGTTAAAGTTGGACTTTCTGTCACTTGCATTTCAGAGAGTCCTGATTAACAGTCTCTCCCTCAAGCCGTTTTCCCCACTTTAGTTCCTACTGTTTGCTTAGTCATCCATGAGGAAGCAGATTGAAGTCAGAACAAGTAGGTAGCCTGAGCAGGATCTCTCCCTAAGAGCCTCAGTATCAGGTCCCTGATATATCTGTCTGCAAGATCCATCCTTCCTCATCTGAGTCAAGTCTGAGGTGGGAGGTGACCCAGCAGCACTTCGCACCCCATCCAGTGGGTCTTAAGAGTTAAATCTCTCATCCAGGTGCAGAAGCAAAGCCTCCCTTGGCCCTATACCCAGGCTTCTTCACTACCAATTGCACCATGAATGAAACTGCAGTTAAGGCCCAAGGGCACATATGGATTCCTCCTTGCCCCTTCGTAGATGGATTTACAGAAGACTGTTGGTCCCAGGTCACCCTCCTGCGGATGCCTCATGCCACTTTATGGACAATGCAGGTCATGGTCTGCCTGATTTATGGATTCAGGAGTCACCTGGATTCTGCTTCTGCTACATTCCTCCTACCAGATTAGAGCTCCTGGAACCAAAGATTGTCAGAAGATGCCAGAGGTGTTTGTTGCACCCTTTGTGAGATACCAAAGTGCATGTGGTACAAAAAGCACTGTCATTGAAGTCAGACAGATCTGGGACCACAGGTGTGGTCATTTAGTTTCCTCATTTGTGAAATGGAGAGAATGATGCCTATGTTATAGGAAAATGTAAAGAATGAGAGGTGAGTGCCTAGCACAGTGCCTGGCACAGAGAAGGCCCTGAATAAATACATGTTGCATGAAAGGAAGGGAGAAAAAAAGGAAGGGAGGATGGGAGAAAACTAGCATGATACTCAGCATATTTGCTCAATATTCATTTACTCCCTCCTTCCCCCTGCATCTCCCATTTTGCACATAGACAACTCAGCCACTTTGTATAATTTTCCCAAGTTTTTTCCACTGTCAAGTCCTGACTCTACCCCTCCTTATCATCAGCCCCTGTCACAGATTACCCTGGAGTCACACACCCTGGCCCATCCACCTGAGACACAGCTGCTTTGCTGCTGAGGAGAAAGAGGAGCACCCAGCCAGGTGGTTCTGAGCCACGAGAATCCCAGAGACGGCCTTACAGATGCAGTTTAACCTTCATCTCCATAGGCCTTCTTGTCCACCCTGGGAACCTGGGACGAATCATCAGCAAGTGCTCCCCAACACATCCCTTGAGAAGTGCCCACCTGTGATATCTGGCAGGACCGCTGCTTCTGTCTGCAGAATGCCCATTTTGTGCCAGGTTGCAAACTGGTGCAAGCTCAGTCCTGCTCACAGGTGTGTTTTGCTTGGCCTAAGAGGTGTTTAAATATTTGAGTAACTCACCAACATTTACATATCAGAAAATCTCACATTGATATCTGTTTTAACAATCTGAAGATTGGATTTAAACTTCCACATAGCCAGGTAGCTGCAGCCCCCTTTGGCCAGCCTGGGCTCCCATTTGTCACAGTTTCCACCAGACTGGCCTCTTTGGGCATTAGTGTTTCTTGATGTAATAATAATAAATTCCAAATATCTATATTATCTGTACATATTAGAAAGGGAGAAATAAATTTGTTCCTATTTGTATATGGCATGATTATACATGTCGAACATTCCAAGAAACCTAAACACATACAAATAAAACCCGTAGAACTAATATGTGAGTTCAGCAAGGTGGTAGGATGCAAGATTAACACACACAGATCAATCATATTTCTATATACTAACAATGTACAACTATAAGCTAAAATTTTAAACATAATACCATTTACAATTGTTCATAAAAACAAAATGCTTAGGAATAAATCTAGCAAAACATTACAGGGCTTGTGTGGTAAAAACTACGAAGTGTGGATGAAAGAAATCAAAGAAGATCTAAATAAATGGAGAGACATACCATGTTCATGGATTGGAAGATTCAACATAGTAAAGATGTCAGTTCTCCTCAAATGGATATACAGGTTTAATACAGTCCCTATCAACACTTCTGAAAGACATTTGTAAATATGGACAAACTACTCTAAAATTTATATGAAAAGGCAAATGAACTAGAAAACTTAAAATACTTTTGAAAAAAGAAGACTAAGGTGAGAAAATCATACTACTCCCTTTTAAGATTTATTCTGGAGCTGGAGGATGCAAGATAGTGTGATATAGACAGAGAGATAAACACACAGATCAATGAAATAGAACAGAAAACTCAGAAATATCCCCCTGCAAGTATGGGCAGCTAATTTTTGATGAAGGTGTAAATGTAATTCAGTGGAGGAAGCATAGTCATTTCAACAAACAATGCCGAAACATTTGGACATCCATAGGGGAAAAAGTAACAATAAAATTCTATGAAAGAAGGGATTTTACTCTGTTTTGTTCACAACTCTACTCTGGGCACCTAGAAGAGTAATTGCCACTTAATAAGTGCTTGATAAATATTTCTTGAATGTTGAACAGTTTTAAAAACTACTATTTTGTAGCACTGTCTGTGTCTCAGGCACTATTCTAAATGCTTGACTCAGTTAATTTTAACAACCCAATGGGATAGGTCTTATTATTTTCCCCATGAGATAGAAGCGGTGTATTAGTTTGTTTTCACACTCCTGATAAAGATACACCCAAGACTGGGTAATTTATAAAGAAAATAGATTTAATTGGCTCACAGTTCCACATGGCTGGGGAGGCCTCAAAATCATGGTGGAAGGCAAGGAGGAGCAAGTCACATATTACAGGTGGCAAGGAAGAGAGAGCTTGTGCAGAAGAAGTCCTCTTCATAAAACCATCAGATCTCATGAGACTTATTCACTATCAGGAGAACAGCACAAGAAAGACCCGCCCCCATAATTCGATTACCTTCCTCTGGGTTCCTCCCATGATAATTCGGAATTGTGGGAGCTACAATTCAACATGAGATTTGGGTGGGGACACAGCCAAACCATATCAAGGGGATTTTGAAGCAAAGAGAGGTCAAATAATTTGTCCAATATATCAGCATATAAGAGGTAGAGCCAATAGAGATCATTACTTTTAATGGCCAAAACCGCAATTACTTTTGAACCACCCTAAATGCCTGCTGTGACTGAATCCTCCTTTGGGTGGGTACATGACCCCCTTTCTTTTGATAAAGAAACTCAACTTCAGGGAGATTGCATGACTTTTGGAGGCCCACAGCTGACAGGGACAGAACCAAAGTTCCATCAAGCACCTGTCTGCAGCTGGGTGTGGTGGCTCATGCCTCTAATCCCAGTACTTTGGGAAGCTGAAGTGAGCTCACTTGAGGCCATGAGTTTGAGACCAGCCTGGGCAATGTAGCCAGGCCCCATCTTTTTAAAAAATTTAGAAATTAGCCAGGCATGGTGGTGCACACCTGTAGTTCCAGCTACTTGGGAGTCCAAGGCAGGAGGATCACTTGAGCCCAGGAGTTCAAGGCTGCAGTGACCTATGCTCCTTCACTATATTCAGTCTGGGCAACAGAGCAAGAACCTGTCTCAAAAAAAGAATCTCTCTGTAGCCTGCCCAGTGGCTCATGCCTGTAAATCCCAGCACTTTAGGAGGCCAAGGTGGGAGGATCACCTGAGGCCAGGAGTTGGAGAACAGCCTGGGCAATATAGCAAGACCCCATCTCAACAGCAACAACAAAAAATTAAAATTAGGCCAGGTGCAGTGGCTCATGCCTGTCAGCCCAGCACTTTGGGAGGCCGAGGCAGGTGGATCGCTTCAGACCAGGAGTTGAAGACCAACCTGACCAACATGGCAAAACCCCATCTCTACTAAAAATACAAAAATTAGCCGGGCGTAGTGGTACATGACTGTAGTCCCAGCTACTCGGGAGGCTGAGGCACAACAATTGCTTGAACCCAGGAGATGGAAGTTGCAGTGAGCCAAGATGGTGCCACTGCACTCCAGCCTGGGCAACAAAGCAAAACTCTGTCTCAGAAAAAATACAAAATGAAAAAATAAAAATAAAATTAGCCAGGCATGGTGGCACGCATCAGCTAAACGTGAGGCTGAGGTGGAAGGATCTTTTGAGCCCAGGAGTTCAAGGCTGCCGTGAACTATGATCTCACCACTGCACTCCAGCCTGGGCAACAAAGCCAGACTCTGTCTCTTAAGAAAAAAAAAAGAAAAATCTGTCTGACCCCAGAACACCTGCTACTGCTTTCTGAAACTCTGGGGGCGCAGTCCTCAGGCTAAGGCTGATAGCCACACTCCCGTCCTTGCAAACCCTCTTCTCCCCCTTATTTAGCTAAGAGTCTGCTTGGCACGTGTGGCTTAAATACCAGGGATCCCAGAGGGGCGCAGTTCACCGAGCCAGCTCATTTATTCATTAATTTGCTTTCCATATTTCCAAACAGAACGCGACGGTTCCAGGCAAGGCAAATCAATATTGGGCTCCGCGATTCATCTTCACTCGCGCCACATCCCCGCGCTCTCCTCGGCGCTTCTCGCCCAGGCTCCTGGTAATGGGTTCCCCGACGCTGACGAATAGGATTCTCAGAGGCAGCTACGCCACGTTAGCAGATTAAATCATTAATATCTGCATCGGTCATTTTTACGAGCCTGCCTTACCCCGAACTCCCACCACCCCGGTGTTGAGTACACTGTTAGTGATGCAGGCGGACACGGAGAGGATGAAATTGCCTCTTCTGATATTTTATTGGTTGCAAGCTTCAAGATATTGATTTTCCCCCTGCTTTCCTAAAATCAGGTGTATTGCCCAGAGTTGCAGAAATTATTGAGATGATGGCTGAATATGGACTTGCCGATTCTATCCGCACCACTTGCCAGAGGCTCTTCTTGTTTTCCTCCAAAGGAGAGAAAGGTGGTTTCCTGAAATTTATGTTATAGTTACAGTTTAAAATTGGGCACTTACTATTTGTCAACTAAGCAGCATACAAGCGATCCTCAGGCCTTACACTAACCCAAAGAGCTGCAAACTATCATTGGCTCTCTCTTTTTATTTATTTTTATTTGGGGGGTCAGGGTCTGGCTGTGTTGCTCAGGCTGATCTCCAACTTCTGACCTCAAGCAATCCTCCAACATCGGCCTATCGTTTACTTTTTCTTTTCTTTCTTTCTTTCTTTCTTTCTTTCTTTCTTTCTTTCTTTCTTTTTCTCTCTCTCTCTTTCTTTCCCTTCCTTCCTTCATTCCTTCTTTCTCTTTCTTTCGCTTCCTTCCTTCCTTCTTTCTTTTTTTTTTTTCCTCTTAGACAGGGTCTCACTGTTGTCCAGGCTGAAGCGCAGTGGCAGTATCTCAGCTCACTGCAGCCTCGACCTCCCAGTCCCAAGCAATCCTCCTGCAGCCTCCACGGTAGCTGGGACTACAGGCACACACCACCACGTCTGGCTACTTTTTAGTATTTTTTGTATAGAGAGAGTTTCACCATGTTGGCCAGGCTAGTCTTGAACTCCCGGGTTCAAACGATCCTCCTGCCTCAGCTTCCCAAAGTTTTGGGATTACAGGTGTGAGCCACTGTGTCCGGCCATCATTCACTCTTTCAACGAGGAGATATTCTAAGATTTCCCTAGAAAACAGATAACTTGAATTCAGGTGTGCCTAACTCCAGAGAATGTTCTTGAGGCACTACCTATACTGCCTTGCTACCCACCACTCATTCTGATTGAGGGAACAGGTAGAAAGATAAGAGATGTCAGATGTTAGGGATTAAATGTTTCTGTCCCCCAGAATTCATATTCTGATGTCCTAACTCCTACCCACCACCCTCCAACCCCATGTACCAGTATTTTATCGGTTGCAGGCTTCCAAGATTTTTTTTCCCTGCTTTTCTAAAAGTAGGTATATTGGCCAGAGTTGCAGAAATTACTGAAGTTGAAATAATTTGTGGGATTTTGATAGGTAATTAGGTTTAGATGGGGTCAAGAGGGTGGGGCCCCATTATGGAATTAGTATCCTTATAAGAAGAAGCCAATGTCTTCTATCTCTCTCTCTGTCATGTGAGGACACAGTGAGAAGGTGGCCGTCTGCAAGCCAGGAATGGAGGCCTCTTCGCAAAGCAATTATGCTGACACCCTGATGTTAGACTTCCTGTCCTCCAAAACTGTGAGAGACAAATGTGCTTTATTTAAGCCACTTGGTCTGTGGCATTTTGTTATAGCAGCAAGAGCAGATTAAGACATCAGGAGTGTCCCTATTGCCTGGAGCAGGGTTGGAAGTCAACCCAAAGAAGCAGAGATGAGTGAGACAAGATACTAGAAACCGAGCAGAGTGTGTACTTGCACACACTTGCACCTCCTTTGCCCATGCACAATGCCACAGACCTGAACTTCCCCACCCTTCCAGGCAAGAAAGAATTGAATGTATTTCTTCTGAAGTTCCGGAAGGTTTAACTTTATCTCTAAAGCAGCAGATAATAAATATTTAAGGCTTTGTGGGCCATACAGTCTCCATCAAAACTACTCATCTCTGCCATTGTAGCACAAAAGTGACCAGAGACAATAGGTAGACAATTGGGCATGGCTGTGTTCCAATAAAATTGGAACAAATTTTGGCTACAAAAACAGACAGTGGGCTGGATTTGGTCTGTGGGTCCTATCCTCTTATCCTGGAGGATGAGACTTTAGGATGAGACTTTACATTTTAGTGATTTCCTTTTTAAAATTTTTTTTAATTTTTAATTTGTGTGTGTACATAGCAGCATTTATATTTGTGTGGTACACAAGATTTTTTGATACGGGCATGCAATAAGAAATAAACACATCATGGGGAAAGAGGTATCCATCCCCTCAAGCATGTATCCTTTGTGTTACAAACAATCCAATCACACTCTTTTAGTCATTCTAAAATGTACAAGCAACTTATTATTAGCTATAGTCATCCTATTGTGTGACCAAATAGTGGGTCTTAGTCATTGTTTCTAACTATTTTTTGTACCCATTAACCATCCCCACCTCGCTCCCAGGCCCCCACTACCTTTTCCAGCCTTTGGTAACCATCCTTCTCTTCTCTGTGTCCATGAGTCAATTGTTTTCATTTTTAAATACCACATATAGTGAGAACATATGTTTTTCTTTCTGTGCCTGGCTTATTTCACATCACGTAATGATCTCCAGTTCTATCCATGTTGCTGCAGATAACTGGATCTCATTCTTTCTTATGGCTGACTAGTACTCCCTTGTGTACATGTACCACATTTTCTTTACCCATTCATCTGTTGATGGACACTTAAGTTGCTTCCAAACCTTAGCTACTGTGAACAGTGCTGCAACAAACATAGGAGTGCAGATAGCTCTTTGATATACAGATTTCCTTTCTTTTGGGATCCAGCCGTGGGATCATATGGTAGCTCCGTTTTTAGTTTTTTGAGAACCGCTGTTCTCCGCAGTGGTTGTACTAATTTACATTCCCACCAACAGTGTACGAGGGTTCCCTTTTCTCCCCATCCTCACCAGCATTTGCTCATTGTAGTTGTGATTTGCATTTCTCTGATGACCAGGGATGTTAAGCATCTTTTCATATGCCTTTTTGCCATTGTAGATCTTCTTTTGAGAAACACCTATTCAAATCTTTTGCCCATTTTTTAAAACTTTTATTTTAGGTTCAGGGGTGCATGTGCAAGTCTGCTATACAGGTAAACTTATGTCACAAGGGTTTGTTGTACAGATTATTTCATCACCCAGGGACTAAAGCCTAGTACCCAATAGCTATTTTTTCTGATCCTCTTCCTCCTCCCACCCTCCACCCTTAAGTAGGCCCCAGTGTCTGTTGTCCTCTTCTTTGCGTCCATGTGTTCTCATCATTTAGCTTCCACTTATAAGTGAGAACATGTGGCATTTGGTTTTCTGTTCCTGTGTTAGTTTGCTAAGGATAATGTCCTCTGGCTCCATCGAAGTTCCTGCAAAGACATGATTTCATTCTTTTTTTATGGCTGCATAGTATTCCATGATGCATACAGACGCCAATTTCTTCATCCAATCTGTCATTGATGCATTTGCCCATTTTTGATCAGACTATTAGATTTTTTTCCTATAGAGTTGTTTGAGCTCTTTGTATATTCTGGTTATTAATCCCTTATCACATGGGTAGTTTGCAAGTATTTTCTCCTAAATTTGAGTGATTTCTGAGCTGGGGATGCTGACGTGTCTTGCACCACTCAGTGGGACAAAATGGAAGAAATGTCAGCACAGGGAGGAGACAAATGGAGTCCACATTAACAGGGCCAGATGAAATGTAAAACCTCTTCCATGGAGTAGAAGCCAAACTGGAGCCAACCAGGATAAAGCAGCAGAAGATAAGTCTAATAATAATAGAATGAAAGCAAAAATCCTTACAGAGGTCTACAAGGCACTCATTATATTCTTCCCAACCCAGTCCCACTCTGAGCTGCTCCTGCTCTTCCCCATGCATGCTGGTCTCAGCCACATAGGCCTTCCTCCTCCTCTTCCTCAAGCATTCAAGCTTGCTCTCACCTCAAAATCTTTGTGCCTCCTGTTCCCTCTGCCTGGAGCCCACACCCCTTGGCCTGCCTGCTGGAGGATGAGACACCACATGGAGCAGAGACAAACTGACAAACCATCCCGGCTGAGGCCATCTTACACCAGCGAGGCTCTGGCCAATCTACCAGCTGACCATGAATGAGTCCAGTAAAGACTGGACAAACGTGACCCAGATCAGCAGAACAACCCAACCAAACTGTTAGACTAAATATTAGTGGTTTAGAATAAATATCACTTCATTTTGGAGTTCTTTCTTACACAGCAATAGCTAACTGATACAAAGATTGTGCTACGAACTTGCTGTGTAACTCTAATACAAACATTTACTCTGTCTGCAAATTCCTTATCAGGAAAGCAAGAGAGTCAGAAAAGTTTTAGTCTTTCACTTGCTCTAATGTTTCAACAATATTCTGCATGGGTATACAGTCACATTTTCCTTTTTTTATTGATACATAATCCTTTACATATTTATGGTGTACATGTGAGTATTTGTGGCATACATAGAATGTATAATGAACAAGTCAGAGTATTTGGGGTATCTGTCACCTTAAGTATTTATCATTTCTATGTGTTGGAAACAATTTAAGTTTCCTCTTCTAGCGACTTTGAAATATAAGCTACATTGTTGCCGACTACAGTTACCCTGCTCTGCTGTTCAGAATTATAATTTATCTCTTCTTCTTTTTCTTTTTTTTTTTTTTTTTTGAGACGAACTCTCACTCTGTCGCCTGGGCTGGAGTGCAGTGGCATGATCTCGGCTCACTGCAAGCTCTGCCTCCCGGTTCACACCATTCTCCTGCCTCGGCCTCCCGAGTAGCTGGGACTACAGGCGCCTGCCACCATGCCCAGCTAATTTTTTGTATTTTTAGTAGAGACAGGGTTTCATCGTTTTAGCCAGGATGGTCTCGATCTCTTGACCTCGTGATCCACCCACCTCGGCCTCCCAGAGTGCTGGGATTACAGGCATGAGCCACCCCTCCCGGCCCAGAATTTGTATCTTCCATCTAATTCTATGTATGTCCCATTTACCAACCTGTTTTCATGCCCACCTCCCACCTGCACACTCTTCCCAGCCTCTCGTACCTATCATTCTATTCACTACCTCCATACACACTTCCTTTTTTGGGAACTCTTTCTTCCCTTACCTTTTATGACACCACAGTTGTATGGTTCTCCTTGTACTTTTCTAGCTTCTAACTCTCTGTTCCTTCTGTAGCTCATTCTTCAGTGTCTGGCCATGAAATATTGAAATTACTCAAGATTTGGATCTCAGCCCTTATCTCTCCTCATTGTAAATCTCCCAGAGTAAGCTCATTCATACCCTTGGATTCATTGGCTAAACCTAGGATACAGGCTTCCCTCTAAGTCAGTCACTAAGCAGAAGTAGGATTATGATGTTTGGCTTAAACTAATCATGGTCCATGATTACTGGGGATCAATGTGCTCAGGAAACCCAGCCTGAGCACAATGATCCTCCAAAAATGGAATATGACATTGAAGGAAAAAGGAGGAATGACTCTGAGGTGGGCAACTTGGTATGCCTGACTGCCACCCTGGAAATGAGGCTCTCATCCTCAACCTCTCCATCTCCCTATCACCTAATCCCTCACCAAATCCTGTGTATTCTGCTTCCCTAACATCTCTCAAATGCATTCTCGTCTTTTGCTTCACCTCTTGCACCTATTCCAAGCCCATTTTATCCTTTCCCTGGATGAAGGCGATGACCACCCACTGGCCCCCTGCCTTAACCTGTGCTCCCTCCCATCGTCTCTCCTTTATCCAGCAGCCAAAAACACCAACTGACCAAGTTACCTTCCTGCTAAAATTCTGACTTCTCATTGTTTTTATGATGCAGATCAAGGTCCTGCATGGAGTGGCTGCTGACAGAAGCTCCTCTATGCCCTTTCTCACTTTCTCCATTGCAGCTACACTGCCCTTGACTCAATTACTAAAAAGGGCCATGCTTCCTACCACCACACGGTCTTTATATATACCATCTCTACTTCCTAGAATGCTCCCACTCTCACTTTTACCTACCTCTTTTTCATTCTACTCATCTTAGCTCAAATGTCACCTCGTCAGGGCAGCCTCCCTTCATCTCCTGACTGGGTCAAATGCCCCTGTTACACACTCTTAGAGCCCTGCGTAACGTTGCTTCATGAATGTGTATCACTGTCATCTTAAAGTGATGCAAATCATTCTTTCAGCAAGAAGAACAGAGAACAATCCTTCAATATAGGTTCAATTACACTTGGAGGTGAAAAACTTCCTCAAGATTCACAGCTAGAAGAGACTGAGCAGAGATCTGAACCCAGGTCAGTCTGACTCCAGAGTCTGAACTCACTCCAATTCCTCAGTGACCATCAAACTGGATCCCATGGACTCCTGGATTTCAGCAGGAGTGAAGGCTCAGGGAATGAGGGAAAACAACGTAGGGACAGGACTTTGGGCTTGTTGTCCGTCTCTTTGACCACATGGGTCCCCCTAAAAAACATGCGTCCTTATTTTCTCTCCTTATCCACAGCCTTCAACCTATACCATACACTTGAACCAATCTTGAACTTGACTTCCTAAACTGTAATTGATTTATCTGGTTCCTGATCCTATTTTTCGTTCATGGTCTCCTGCCTGCTCCTTGAATTTTGCTCTTGCTGCCACTTTTCAGCTCTGTCCTCTAACCTCCTTTCAAAACTTCCAGCCAGACTCACCCATTAAATAATGACTCTTCAGACTGATTTGTTCTTCTGACTCCTTCCTGGTCCAGCACCCAATAGTTGACACAGACTCTTGGCTCACTGGGGTACCTTGTGACTTTCAATAACACTAATAACTTTGGCAGCTGATTGAGTCTTTCTCTCCACCCTCAAGTCCTTAGGGACTTTGATTTCCAATGTGAATGAACCCAAGTCCACATCTTCACCTCCCTGGTGCTTGACTTGCCCATCTCCAATGGAATTCACTTTCCTACCATTTCAACCACCCACACCCAGGATCATGATATGCTGAACTTCTGCTAGAATATAAATCTCAGCCTCCTACTTACCAACCACAACCTCATATCATTTCAACAAAGCCCTTCGGTTGCATTCTTACTCACACTCCCTTCCCCCTCCTCTTGAAGCACTATCCATCATTTATCTCCTTTCTCACTTATATGTTCAACCCATCCCTCTTACGCATCCTCACCATTCAATTCATGATACATTCTTTTCAGGCTAGAAAAAGACTAAATCCCTCCTGCAACAGATGCTCTCAGTGTCCCTATCTATAGCCCCTCAGCTCTTACCATTTTCATCACTTTCATCCAACTTCCAACTGCCGTCTCCTGTCTTTTTACATGAGGACTTTATCTGCTGCCAGATCCTCCTTTCCCCATGCACATGGCCTGCTAAAGGTGCCTGGGAAATTAAGGCATCCCCAATCCCCAAGGAACGGAAGCTCAACCAATGACTAAAATTGGTGGATAAATATATCCCAGCTCCCTTCCCCTCCGTGGGGAATTAACTTTGAATACACAGTCCGTACTGTCTTCCAGGGTTACCCAATAAGGTTCAGCTCCATATTCCCACATTCATCTTGCTTGCTGACATATTCTTTATTGATATCTCATTTCTTCACCCCCCACCCATACTGGTGTTTCCTGGGATCATCCCCAAAATAAACCACTTGCACTCAATTCTGTTTCAGTGTCTGCTTTTGAAGGAATGCAAACACCTCCCACAATGCAACATCTCCTTTGGGTCCTGCCCAACCTCTTGCTTTCCTCTCTTAGACTAGCATGTACGCTATGTTCATCTCTCTCCCATTCACTCTCCAGCCCACTACAGTCTCGTTTCTGCCTCCAGCTTTTTCCTAAATGTATAGAGGTGTCTTCCCTTTTATTTGACCTCCGTGCAACTTTCAACATGTTGCCATTCTGTTCTCACAGCTCTCTCCCTTGGCTTCACGACATCACTTTCCTGTTCTTCTTACCTCTCTGCCATGCCTCGTCAAGTTCTTTCTCAGCCCTTTGAAACTCCAACCACCCACCCTTTACATGTTGAGACTCCTAAACGCTCCACCACCCTTGGTGGTGGTGGTTTTTCTTTTTCTCCTCTTACTCTGAGGTTATACACTCTCCTTGGATGACATCATCCAATTATGAGTCATAGTTGACTTTCCAATTGTTTAATCCATGCAGAGTACAATCCCAAGTGTCAGGCCTTGACTCCAACCGCCAATCAAATCTCTCCCACATGTCCTAAACCGAAACCACTGTCTATCTTTCCTTGACCCTCTCTGGTTTATGTCACAACCATCCATACAGTCATCCAAGTCACTTGGAGTCATCTTAAACTGCTTTCCTTGTTTTACCCAGGATACCCAATTCACCACCCAATCTTGTTGATTTGTCCTGGTAAACATCTCTCCTCTCCATCATGACCTAGGCCCTGGTCACTGTCATCTCTTGCCCAGATTGCTGCCATAACCTCTTTACCAGTTTCCCTGCCTCCAGTAACCACAATCTAATCAATTCCTTCTGAAGCACAAATATCAGCCACGTCTTCCCCACTGTTTACAACCCTTCAATGATCTCACTACCCTCAGGTAAGGTTCAAACCCCCTAAGAGTCTTCCAGGACCCTTCCCAATATAGTCCCCTGCTACCTCTCCAGCCTCACCTCTCACCACCTTCCATGCCTTAACTCGGTGGCTCTCAACCCTGGCTGAACATTAGTATTACTTGGGGAGCTTTAAAAACATACCAATATCTTGATCCTGCTCCCCAAAATTATGATGTACCTAATCAGGGATTCGGTGCAGGCATTTGTATTTTTTCAAAGTCCCCAAGTGATTCTAATTTGTAGCCAGAGCTGTGAGCACTGCCCTAACCCAACTGAACAGGTTAGAGTTCTGCCCAGTTCCCACGTTCTCCCACATCCCTGTGCTCACCCATCCTGGCTCTGGCAATGCCTCCCCATCGACTTGCTTCACATGGAAAACACCTGCTTATGCTTTAAAACTCAGTTCCAGGGAATCTTCCCTGACTCCAGCTTCCCAATCTGAGCTAGGAGCTTTCTTCCAAAATTGCACAGTCTCCCGTGCTTAACCTTGCCAGAGCACTTATCACACTGAATATTAACTATCTATACCACCTCAAAAAGGTGGTGATCTTGTGAAGGTGACACTGTGGGGTGATATTTCATCATTACATCACCAGGGTCTAGCACAGTGCATCACCCATTAGATGACTCAATTACTGTTTGCTGAATGAATGAATGATCGTCACTCTCCTCTAGCCATGAAGTTTGGAGCTTTGGTGTCTTTTTACTCCTCAATCTCCCTCTCCTAGTTTCATGCTAGTGCACATAGTAGGTGCTCAACAAATATTTGTTGGCTGAATGAATAAATGTAAGACATGAGAGACGAGCATTCACCTTGTCCTCATTTTTACAGAAAAGCTTTGGGGAGCAGAGACAAATCAAATTGAACTTTCTCCAATTTTGCTAAAATGGAATTTGCCAAAGACGTCCTGAAAAATGGATTTAATTAGGCCTGTTAATAGTGGAGCCATTGGTGGCTAAGATTTAAAGCTGAGGCTAGAAAAGGTATCGATAATTTTACCATTTTAAATTATATAGGAGGTTATTTCTCACTCCCACCCTAATTATAAGAATGCCTCTCAATGAAACCTCGCTTTGGAGGGAAATGAAGCCGAAGGTGGAGGCAGGATCTGATACTTCATTGAAATGGAACAACAGAGGTATCACAGCAGAAACCCAGCTGTCTCAGCCCAGGTGTGCCCCCCACAGGGAAGGGGATTAGTAGCATTGCACAGCCAGATCTCATTATGCTAACGATTGTCAGTACAACCCGGTGTGGCTTTTAATTGCAAGAAATATCCAGGAAAGGGAAAGGTGCTGCAGTCTCTAATGACGAAGTGAAATTCTGCATAGGTTTTCAGAGCCACATGGATATCTTGCATTCCATTCTCCCATTAGGCCGTTATAGAAATTCAAGTTCTAATTGGTTCCACAATCAGGTCCTGGAATCTTTCCACAAACTTTAGTTCACCACTGTCAGAAATACTCAGCTGCCCTGAAATTATGGAGCCAAATAAAAGCTCAGTCTGGGGTTTCAGCTTCCTTCAGATACAAGGGGAATTGATCATCCGTTGGGGAACAGTCTCTTCTTTGGGGACCCAGAAATTGACATAACAGGGCATCATGCATTCTACAAATCCTTATTGAATGTCACTTGTTACTACGTGGTCTAGGCAGGGCTGGGACTAGGATGAGACAGGTTAGGCATTTGCCTGGGGAGAGCAAATTTTCAGAGGGTGCCAAACAACTGTAATTATGGTAATCAATATTTTAATACAGTAATATTTAAATAAAAATTAATGAAGAGGCTGGGCACGGTGGTTCACCCCTGTAATCCCAGCACTTTGAGAGGCCAAGACAGGTGTGTCACCTGAGGTCGGGAGTTTGAGACCAGCCTGGCCAACATGCTGAAACCCCATCTCTACTAAAAATACAAAAATTAGCTGGGCGTGGTGGCACACATCTGTAATTCCAGCTACTTGAGAGGCATGGGAATCACTTGAACCCAGGAGGCGGAGGTTACAGTGAGCCAAGATCGCGCCACTGCACTCCAACCTAGGCAACAGAGCTAGACTCCATCTCAAAAAAATGAAACATTAATGCAGAAGTATCTGCAATGAACAAAACATCAAAATTTTCACTGAAGGCTAGATCCAAGTTTGCACTTGCAAGATGTCTCACCCACCTCACTCCAGTCCCAGCTGTGGTCCTGCACTGGGGATGCAGCAGTGAACTGGGCAAAACCCCTCCCTCATGGGAAACGTAAGACTTGAGATCAAACCGCTTGCCCACCCTCTCACGCCAGTAAATATGGAGAATGAAGCTTTGAGCTGCTTCGGCCCAACTTCCCAGCTGCAATGCTCTACATGGCAAACTGAAGCCAGGTTCTGCCCCTAAGTGACCTTGAGAGAAAGTCTCTGCATCTTTCTGAGCCTATCATCATCATCTGCAACATGGGGCTCCAGCCTCACCCCCCAAGGACCATCCTGAATGCCAGGGGTCTGGCATGGGGTAGGTGCCCAGGAATGTGCTCCCCTCACATCCCACGACTTGAGGCCAGCCCAGCCCCAGCTCAGGAGGTTGTGCTAATTTAGAAGTGCTGGGGGTGCGGGGGGACATAGCTGGCAGCCAAGTCGGTCTGGGGGTTTGGGTGACCATTAACTGCCCCCTGGCAATGTTTCCTCCTCCAGGAATTCAAGGGAGCTCCCCACCTGCACCCCCAAAAGCCCTAGAGGAGGGGCACAGTTGACCGTTGCCTTCCTTTACAAATGAGGAAACTGAGGCTCCAGAGTCCAGGGTGCACGGGGGTCACACCAATGGGTTCAGTGTACCTAGATGCAGAAGGACGCGGGACCCTCAAAGTCCTGCTTCCATCCCACCCCTTATGTCGCCCCTCTCCTCCCTCTGCTCTGCCCCGGGGGGCAATACCAGTCTTCAGGGCGACAGAGGCAGAATCAACGGTGAAGTTCAAATGCAGCCCGTTTCCTATTTTCCTGACAGCCTATTTCACGGATCACAGAGACCCAAGTACAGCTGCTTATTCAACGGAGAAAAGAATGAATTCATTTTCATTCCTTAACACCCGATGTGACCTACTCTCTGTTGATCTCTCCCTTCAGAGGCTGCTGCCCTTCCCGCGGACTTTCAATTTGGCCAGAGAGAGAGAAAATGTGCAGTAATGACAGAATGTCCTGCCCGGAGAATGCCGGGAGCCGAATCACTGCCGTGCTGGTAATAAGTCCAAATGAAAGATATTATGTCACCTCGTTTGAATTAAACAGATGAACTATAGTCCTAGACCATTAAAAATGAACCAATCTGCTGGACAGCTTCCAAGTGCTCTGCGCTGAGCGCCCCAAAAAGGTGCTAGGTTCCAGCGGGGTTTTATGTCCTCATTTTCTGCCAATAATTCCTCTTCTCTGAGAATGTGGAGGAATAATTTGATGAAAAGGCTGCTCACATTCCACGACTTGGGGCCAGCCCTGCCCTGGCTTAGGGGGTTGTGCTAATTTAGAAGCTTGGAGTGCGGGGGGCGGTGCGGGACAGAGCTGAGAGCCAAGTGGGTCTGGGGGTCCATTAACTGACCCCTGGCAATGTTTCCTTCTCCAGGAGTTCAAGAGAGTTCCCCATCTGCACCCCACAAGCCTCAGAGGAGGGGCACAGTTGACTGTTACCTTCCTTTACAAATGAGGAAACTGAGGCTCCAGAGTCCAGGGTGCATGGAGGCGGTCACACCAATGGGTCCAGCGTACCTAGGTGCAAAAGGAGGCGGGATCTTCCAAATCCTGCTTCTGTCCCACTCCTTATGTCTCTCTGAGCATCCGGTTCCTACACACCTTCACCCCACCCTTCCATGACGTCTGTCCCTCAGGCTCTGCCACCTCCTTGATTCCTGGCCCAGCCAGTTGCTCCTCCTCTCTGAGAGCCTGTCTCCATCCGCAAACCTGTAGTTCAGGGATGCACTTTCAGAGTCAGGCTGGACTGGGAGTCAGCAGACCCGGCTTGAATCCCAACTCTGCTGCTTACGATCCATGCAGCTTTCAGAAATCTCTTCCCCTCACTGAGCCTCAGTGTCCTCAACTGTACCTTAGGACTTAAAAAGTCAGAGTGTTCCTCAAAGGCCCCTCTGCCTCTAGCAGCCCACCTGCCACCAAAATCCTTTCCAACGTCCACTTGACATCTTTCCAACTTTAGAACTCAGCAGCAGGGTAAGAGACAACTCTCATTGAATCCACCCGCAAAACGAGCACATTTAGTTTGCCTTATATTGATGATTATAAGGCTTAATATCAACACAGAATGATAATATTACTTAAGCCTACCGAACTTTGCATGTGTAACTTTCCAGTAAATAAAGCACATCACTGCAATTGTTTCACGGGTACTCATCCAGCAAAACTGCCTGGGAACCATACTACTGGGGACGTCTAGGCACTGGGGACTCACCTGTGACAAAACACACGCTCTCTGATCTCAAGAATATCAGCAGCTTACATCCACTAACCTCATTTTACAGAGGAGGAAACTGAGGCCGAGAGGGCTTGGATAACTCACTCAGGAGGCAGAGCCTACATCTGACCCCAGAGTCTGTAAGAAGGAGCCTATGGCAACGCCTGCTAGGGACAAAAACCTGTGAGCCTCCCACCCCGTCCCAGGATCCACCACCAAGGACTTAAGCCCAAGGCAGGGCCAGGCACAGTGGCTCAAGCCTGTAGTCTTAGCTACTCTGGAGGCTGAGGCAGGAGGATCGCTTGAGCCCAGGAGTTTGAGGCTGCAGTGAGCTGTGATCACACCACCGCTCTCCAGCTTAGGCCACGGAGCAAGACCCTGTCAAAAAAAGGAAGAAAAAAAAGCCCAAATGTTGGTATTCTAGGGCATCTGAGAAAGGACATTTTTTTCATCCTCTGACTACGTACTCACATGAGGGTAACCACCTCATTTTGGTTTGCTCAGAAGTGTCTGGTTTTAAAACTGAAAATTCCACATTCCAGAAGCCTCCTTAGTCATGTGCTGAATTGAGAAATTTTTTGTTTTGGTTGTAATCACATTTTATTTTATTTTCCGACTTTAATTTTAGGTTCAGAGGACACATGTGCAGGTTTGCTGTACAGATTATTTCATCACCCCGGTAGTGAGCATAGGACCCTATACAAGTGTTTTGTCAATCCTCTTCCTCCTCCCACTCTCCACCCTTAAGTAGGCCAGGGATCTGTCGTTCCCCTCGTTGTGTCCATGTATTCTCAATGCTTAGCCCCCACTTATAAGTAAGAACATGTGGTATTTGTTTTTATGCTCCTGTGTTAGTTTGCTTAGTATTATGGTCTCCAGCTCCATTCACATTGCTGCAAAGGACATGATCTCATTCTTTTTATGTCTGTATAGTATTCCATCGTGTATATGTACCACATTGTCCTTATCCAATCCACCACTGATGGACATTTAGGTTGATTCCATGTCTTTGCTATTGGGAATAGTGCTGCAGTGAATATATGCATGGCTGTGTCTTTATAATAGAACGATTTATATTGCTTTGGGTGTATACCCAGTAATGGGATTGCTGGGTAGAATGGTAGTACTTTTTAAGTTATTTGAGAAATTGCCAGATTGCTTTCCACAGTGGTTGATTTACATTCCCGCCAGCAGTGTATAAGCGTTCCCTTTTCTCCACCACCCTAAATGCGCCCGGGATCTCTGTAAATTGAGAAATTCACTTGCTCCTAAGTGGTTACTGCCCTGGCCAGCCTATTCTGTGCTCGGCGCCCTCTGCTGGTGAGAGGAGACTCCCTGCTTGGCCTGGGCACTGGTCTTCTCCGGTCCTCTCCTGAGACTCCAGGGCAGTACTTGTGCCCTGTCTGAGGCCGACGAGGCAAACAGCCACCCTGCATCCAGCTCCAGGAGTGTTAATGTCTCTGGGCCCTGCAGCTTGACGTTCCCCAGAGTGTGACCCACGGTATTCTCTGAGAAGGCCTGGTGTCCTTGGGGTCATACAAACTTTGGGTCCAAATCGTAGCCCATAGTTCTGTGACCACATCTCATAGTTCTATGACCAGGTCTGTGTTACATTATCTCTCCAAGCTTCCATTTCTTCAAACAGGTCCTACCACAGCCTTGGGGGCACACTTTGCATTCATTGAGTGCTTACTGTATGCCAGGACTGACCTCATGTTACCTTTGCTACAACCTATGGAACAGCTGCTGTCCCTTTTACAGATAAGGCACCAGCAGCCTCCACTGATGCCCCCACCCATGTCCTCTCCACTCTCCAGGGTCGGCCTCAGATACAGACAGGACCTGGTGTGTTGGCAGATGGCTTCTCATCCAGCACTGTGTCTGCCTCTGGCTTCTCTCCTTCACCCCAGGGCTTTCTCTGGCCACACGGAAGTTTTCCCAGTCCAGCTCAGGAGAAACCAGAGGGGCAATGGATGCCCCAGTGGGGATGGCAGCCAATGGCTAAATGTCCAAGCTTTTGGGGTACAGCCACACTACCTTGCAGAGACCCCACTTCCTCCTTAATGCCCCCTCACCGACTGTCCTTTTTTTCCAGTCTTGCCACCTATATACTCACCTGGGCATCTTGAGGTTACCTCCCAAATAAATGACTGGTACCTAAGTCCACGTTTTATGGTCTGCTTTTGAGGAAACCCAAACTGAGAAAGGTTAGGTCACTTGCCCAAGATCACACGGCAAATACATGGCAGATCCTGGATTTGAACTCAGACATCTGACTTCATATACCAAGTGCTTAATCACTTTGCTCTGCAGTTCTCACCTTGACCTAAAGAAAATTCATGGCTTCCTCACTCCTCAGGAAGCTTCCTCCTGCATCCTCTGTTCCTGATAGGTTTGGCTGTGTCCCCACCCAAATCTCAACTTGAATTGTCACTCCCAGAATTCCCATGTGTTGTGGGAGGGACCCAGGGGGAGGTAACCAAATCATGGAAGCCAGTCTTTCCCATGCTAATCTCATGATAGTGAATACATCTCACGAGATCTGATGGGTTTATCAGGGGTTCCTGCTTTTGCTTCTTTCTCATTTTTCTCTTGCCGCCGCCGTGTAAGAAGTGACTTTCTCCTCCTGCCATGATTCTGAGGCCATTCCAGCCATGCGGAACTGTAAGTCCAATTAAACCTCTTTTTCTTCCCAGTCTCGGGTATGTCTTTATCAGCAGTGTGGACACAAACTAATTCACTTCCCATCCCCATCCATCACACAAGGAGTGCACAACTAAGAATACCAGACAGCTGTTTTGTAGGCCACACAGAGCTGCATGAGGAGGCTTGAACAGAAAGAGGTGGCACTCAGCCTTCGGAGAGACTCAACCCCTTTCAGCCACCCCAGCCTCCAAGACCCTGCTCCCCTGACTCCTTACCTCACCCAAGTGGGCTAACTCTGTGTCTTCATGTTCAGCTAAAGTTTAAAGTTAAAGATGAAGACCCTGTCCATGACATTCTGGAATGGCCATGTTTTATGACCAAATAACAGAGACAACAGATATGCCTGTGATTTACCCCATCCCTAAATTGAACCTCATACACACACTCAGAGAACAGGGTCCAAGGGATGCAGAGAAGTGTGTGCTATATAAGTTATGTGCAACTAAAACAAGTTAAATCCTAAGAGCCTCCACTGTGATAATAAATAAATAAAAAGTTGAAGCTTTCATAGTCTGTTTGGGGGAATTTTCTGAGAAATCCTCAGGAGAAATGTCATATGAAGGAGACACTTAAAGCAATGTTTATTGCAAGGAAAATAGCCGTTAATAGAATGGGTAAATTATGACATCCATCTATAGAATACGCTACAGTAGTGAAAATGAACTTGAGCTACACATATAAGTACAGATGCATCTCACAAATATAACATAGAACATAACTCATAGGAGGATAGATAAAGGATGCCATTTATGTCAAGATGTTTTTATTTTTTTGAGACAGAGTTTCACTCTATCACCCAGGTTGGAATGCAGTGGCGCTATCTGGGCTAACCGCAACCTCCGCCTCCTGGGTTCAAGCAATTCTCCTGCCTCAGCCTCCCGAGTAGCTAGGACTACAGGTGCATGTCACCACACCCAGCTAATTTTTGTATTTTTAGTAGAAATGGGGTTTCACCATGTTGGCCAGACTGGTCTCAAACTCTCGACCTCAAGTGATCCACCCGCCTCAGCCTCCCAAAATGCTGGGATTACAGGTGTAAGCCACCGCACCTGGCCTATGTCAAGATTAATAGCATACAACACAATTTAGGCTTAGGGTTACAATCCTTTTTTTTTTTTTTTTTAGTTTTGTTTTGTTATTTGTTTGTTTTGAGACAGAGTCTTGCTCTGTGGCCCCAGCTGGAGTGCAGTGGTGCAATCTCAGCTCACTGCAACCTCTGCCTCCCAGGTTCAAGCAGTTCTTGTGCCTCAACCTCCCAAGTAGCTGAGACAACAGGCATGTGTCACCATGCCCTGCTGATTTTTGTATTTTTAGTAGCGATGGGGTTTCACCATGTTGGCCGGGCTGGTCTCGAACTCCTGACGTCAGGTGATCCACCCACCTCGGCCTCCAAAGTGCTGGGATTACAGGCGTGAGCCACCGTGCCTGGCCAGGTTATATCCTTTTATATTTCAAGCATAAAGATGTTCATGGCAATGGTGAGCATGACATTCAGGGCTGCCATAAGGAGAGGTGATATGGAGGGCTAAATGGATCTTGGGTAGACCAGTAGTATCCTATCTCTTCCATCCAGTGATGAGAGGTGAGTTTTATTATTCCCTTTTTTCTTTTTTGGTATTTACTAAGTAATCAAAAATTGGAGCGCAAAATCAATCACATGGCCACCCAGAGGAGGAATGACCTTTCTTCCTGAACAGATCGCTCCTCCAAGCCATGGCTGAGCTGTTTCTCTCTGGAGAAGGCATAGAGTCCCAGGTTCTGGGTCCAGGGAGTGCCAGGTCCACCCGAGAGTCCTCCTGTTCTTTTTTTTTTTTTTTTTTTTTTTTTTTTTGGAGACGGAGTCTCGCTCTGTCGCCCAGGCTGGAGTGCAGTGGCCGGATCTCAGCTCACTGCAAGCTCCGCCTCCCGGGTTCACGCCATTCTCCTGCCTCAGCCTCCCAAGTAGCTGGGACTACAGGCGCCCGCCACCGCGCCCGGCTAGTTTTTTGTATTTTTTTTAGTAGAGATGGGGTTTCACTGTGTTCGTCAGGATGGTCTCGATCTCCTGACCTCGTGATCTGCCCATCTCGGCCTCCCAATGTGCTGGGATTACAGACTTGAGCCACCGCGCCCGGCCAAGTCCTCCTGTTCTTTATTGCATACTAAATGTGCCTGAGTAGGGAGGTACCCACCGCTCTGGGCCCCCCAGAAATGACCCTCACTGCCCCCGTGAGTAGCCCTGTCTTGCAGCCCAGTCAAGTCATTAGGAGCATGAGCTTAGGGCAGACAGCTGGCAGACATGGAGATGCCCAGAGAAGCTGCTTCATAAAGCGATTGCGAGGATGAGACCGCGCATGCAGGCATTTGACACAGTGCCTGACTCACAGCCAGCCCTGCAGAAACAGTCACTCTAATCTACTGCTCCAGCTCCCATACAGGGAGGATCTCCCAGACTGGGAATCAGGGGCTTGGGTTCCAGCACCAGTCAGGTGCCGACCCATTGTGCATGAGACTCTTTTTTTTTTTTTTTTTTTTTTTAATGTTGAAATGGAGTCTCCCTCTGTTGCCAGGCTGGTGTGCGGTGGCACGATCTCAGCTCATTACAGCCTCTGCCTCCCAGGGTCTAGCGATTCTCCTGCCTCAGCCTCCCAAGTAACTGGGACTACAGGTACATACCACCATGCCCAGGTAACTTTTTTATCTTTAATAGAGACGGGGTTTTACAATGTTGGCCAGGATGGTCTCAATCTCTTGACCTCATGATCCACCCACCTCGGCCTCCCAAAGTGCTGGGATTACAGGTGTGAGCCACAGCGCCCGGCCAAGACTCTTCTTAGCAGAGCCCTCACCACCCTGCATGTGAGGACCTAGTAGGTGCTCAGGGACTGTCTAAAGTGAACAAGTGAGAGTCCTTATCCAGATGGGAGCTTGACAATGAGGAGTCCTGGGAAAAGACAGAGGTATCCATCAAAGGATGGCAGGGGAGGCTCGGATAAGAGCGCTCTCTGGGGAGACCCTCAGGGAAGAGTAGGGGCCCCAGTGGGGGATGCTGAGGGCAAGAGGGTTTTGTGATTTAAAAGTACATATATGTGGCCGGGCACAATGGCTCACGCCTGTAATCCCAGCACTTTGGGAGGCCGAGGTGGGTGGATCACCTGAGATCAGGAATTCAACACCAGCCTGGCCAACATGGTGAAGCCTGTCTCTGTTAAAAATACAAAAATTAGCCGGGCATGGTGGCGCATGCGTGTAATTCCAGCTATTCAGGAGGCTGAGGCAGGAGAATCGCTTGAATCTGCGAGGCGGAGGTTGCAGTGAGCTGAGATTGAGCCACTGCACTTCAGCCCGAGTGACAGAGACAAGACCCTGTCTCAAAAAAAAAAAAAAAAAAGTACATATATGTGAGGCAGAGCACACTGGTTCACACCTGTAATCCCAGCACTTTAGGAGGCCAAGGCGGACAGATTGCTTGAGCTCAGGAGTTCAAGACCAGCCTGGGCAACATAGCAAGACCTCATGTCTGCAAAGAATAAAAAAAAATTAGCCAGGCCTGGTGGCACACGGCTATAGTCTCAGCTACCTGGGAGGCTGAGTGTGAGGATTACCTGAGTCCAGAAGGCAGAGGTTGCAGTAAGCCAAGGTCGCGCCACTGCACTCTAGCCTGGGTGACACAGCCAGACCCTGTCTCAAAAAAGAAAGTGCACATATGTGTATTTGTGTATGTATTCATGTACATATGCTCATACTTGTATGCATGCATGTACTTCTGTATGCACTCATATATATACATAGATACTTGTGTATACAGTCACATGTACTAATATGTGTACTCGTATACGCACATACATACATGTATAGTGTCTTTTAAAGCAGAAGGTTCCATTAGGGTAGGGCAGCACCCTGCAGGCCCCCTTCAGGGGCAGACCCTGTCCTGGGTGCTTCCTGTTGGTGCTCATAGCATCCCCTTGTGGAGTGACATGATCACGATCATTCCTCCATTTCCGAGGAGGAGAAACTGGTTCAGAGAGGTTAAGTGAATCACGCAATGTCACCTCAGTGGTGGTCACAGGATTTGAACCACGGCAGGCCAGAGTCCTTTCTCTGGCTGTGCTCTAAGAAGGCAAGGGGCAGTTATCCTAACTCCGGAGCACTGTGCCTGCCCCGTCTACCCTCCCTCTTCCTCCCCTCCCTCATTTTATTTTATCTGCAACACTTCTCGCTCTCTGAAATCTGTCCCCAGTCTGTGTGTCCCCAGTCTAAACTGAGGCCCATGAAGGAGGGGCTTGTCTGTCTTCTCCGTGTCCGTTCTCCAGCGTCCAAAAGGGAACCTCCCATTTATTTATTCTCAATTCATGTTCGTGGAGCCTTGAATCCTCCCACCCATTTGCGGTGGTGTTAAGCACACAGTTCCAAAGGCTGAGGCTGGAACCCCAGTGGGTCTGACTCCTCTGCGCCTCCTCCCACCCACGCACTCCCCCACATGCTCCAAACCAAGAGGAGGCTGAGCCATTTCCAGAAGCCCACGCAGCCTCTGACTCTGGGGCTCCTGGACCCCACAGCTGGCCTTGAGCCCTTGCTTCCTCTCATTCTCCATGCAATCCCTAAGCAAATCCTGATACTCTCCCTTCAAAATACTTCCAGAATCCAACCACCTCTCCATCTCTACTGCTCTGTCCTGGCCCAAGCCATCCCCATCACACCCCTAGGCTATGGCGCCAGACAGACTCAAGCCCTGGACCTCCCTGCCCTCCTGTTCTTTTTTTTTTTTTTTTTTTTTTTTTTTTTTGACAAAGTCTCGCTCTGTTGCCCAGACTGGAGTGCAGTGCAGTGGTGCAATCTCAGCTGACTGCAAACTTCTCCCGGGTTCAAGCGATTCTTGTGCCTTAGCCTCCCGAGTAGCTGGGACTACAGGAACACACCATCACGCCTGGCTAATTTTTTTGTATTTTTAGTAGAGACAGCGTTTCACCATGTTGGCCAGGCTGGTCTCAAATTCCTGGCCTCAAGTGATCCACCCACCTAGGCCTCCCAAAGTGCTGGGATTACAGGAGGCTCCTGTTCTTTACACGGCAGTCTGTTCAAACTCCAATCCACTCATCTCACCCTGCTGAAAACTCTCGTGTGTCTCTTAATGCACTCAGAGTAAAATGCAGAGCCCTTTCCACAGCCCACAGCATCCACCCTCCCCAGGGCTCCCCCAGTGACTTCTTCCCCTGGCATTTGCTGGTTCTGATTGAGGGACAGTGTCCCTGTGGCTTCACACACACACACACACACACGCACACTCACCATCATTCTCTACTCCCCAGCTCTGCTTTATTTGCCTTTAACACTGATCATCACAGAACGCATCCTACTTCCTTCTACCTGTCTCTCTCCATGCATGGAAGCTCTCTGAGGGCAGTGCTGAAACACTGCCTAACACAGAGCAGGATACCAATCAATATTGATGGAAGCCCAGACAGAATATCAGTTCAGGAAATATTTATTGAATGAATGAGTGAAAACAAGCCAACTTTCCAAGTTAGGAGTTATTATGGCATGTCACATGCAGAGAATCAATGCCTAACTTAGCAAGGGTTTCCCAGGAATAAATATTAGGTTAAAGGCCCAGGGCTGACAGCCAATTTTCTGGGCGGGCGATGTTCTCCCTGGCGATATGCTTTTCCATCTTCATAATGTGAGAAAGCATTGCTTTCCCACCAGGGACTGTGATGCTGAGATTCTAGGGTAGGTATTGAGGTAGGAACACAGCTCCAGAACCCGCTGCAGAAACCATCAGGATAAAGCTAAATCTGGTGAAATACATCAGCGGCATCTGGGAACATGAGGTATTAGTCTGTGCAAAGCAGGTGTTGCTGTGGTAACAAACGAACCCCCCAATCTTGATGGCTTAGTCCAATAACAGTTTACCACTCACTGACAGCACCAATGCGTTGGGCAGAGGGGGTAGGGGTTCTTCTCCGTGTAGTCACTCAGAGACCCAGGCTCCAACCACGGTGGGGCTCTGCTATGTTCAAAGCATGGCTTTCAAGGTCCCTACAGAAAGGGAAGAAAGGGAAGGACCATGCATGGGAGATATTTTATGGCCCAAGCCTGGAGTAGTGAACATCCCTTCTGCCCACGTTCTATTAGCCCTACCTACATGGAGTTGGAAATGTACTCTTCCTACAAGCCCAGAGGAGAAATGAGATGGTCTTATGAGCATATAGCATTGTCTGTGCCACACCGAGGAAGGATGGGACACTCGGTCTCCAGGAGCCACAGACAATGTGATTACAACCAGGTTTCCTGTGAGAGCCTTGCCTGGGACTCTGAGTCCGGCTCTGTCTTCTGAGCTGCTGGTCCGGTGGGTGCCAGTCTCCTGGGTGAAGAAATTGACATGCATGAGATGAAGGGAACCTGGAGACAGAGGCTGGAATATGTTTGACTGAGAGGAGGGTTTCTGAGGGGGGGCAAACAGCAAGGGACTGGGGACAGGAAAAGCAGCCCAGAGCGTGATCCCAGAATGAGATGCCAGGTCCCACTGTAGAAAATGTCTTCTACGCACTTCTCCCGGGATCTTTCAGGGATTTGGTACTGTGAGTTCAGAAGGGTGCTGCTCCATGTGAGCCTTGAGGACCTCCATCTCTGGAGGATGCTGGAAGCAATGCCTGGGCAGAACAGCCCTAGTCTTATGCACAAGGGCAGCTAGGGCAGGGACCAGGTAAGAGCACTGCCCTCAGGTGGCTGCACAGGTGAGGCAGGAACGAGAAGGCTAGAATGAAAGCACAGAAGCTCCATGAAATGCCTTCCCCGAGACTACCAGAGTAACCCACAGAGACTTAAAAGGTGAACTCTGGGCCGGGCACGGTATCTCACTCCTGTAATCCCAGCACTTTGGGAGGCCAAGGTAGGTGGATCACCTGAGGTTGGGAGTTTGAGACCAGCCTGACCAACATGGAGAAACCCCATCTCTACTAAAAATACAAACTTAGCCAAGCATGGTGGCGCATGCCTGTAATTCCATCAACTCGGGAGGGTGAGGCAGGAGAATCGCTTGAACCCAGGAGGCAGAGGTTGCAGTGAGCTGAGATCACGCTGCTGCACTCCAGTCTGGGCAACAAGAGCCATCTCAAAAAAAACAAAAAACAAAACAAAAGGTAAACGCTAAGCTGAGCCATGGCTGTTTATGAGGCCTCACTGTATCCACAAGCTAGTGTTCAATGCACTAAATGGGAAGGGAACTCTTATTACCACATGGCCTCTGCCATTTATCCTGAACAAGCCCAAGTGCTCACTGCAGTCCTCAGGCCCGTAATGTAATGTGCCCAGAGCAGGTGAGGCAAAAGACGAGAGGAGCGAAGATGCATTCCAACAGGCTCATCGTTAATCCCAGTACTGGGGCATCTGCCCTCTTTTGGTTTTGTGCAGGCACAGAGCCAATCCTGAGTCCCAGCCTACCTGCCTGGTGCCCAACCTCCTACCTCTCACCTGCCAGTCCCCTAAAGGGCCAGACCTTGTCCCTGCTTCCCATAACAGTTGGGTCCCACCACACCCCTCACTCTGAACATCGCCACCAAGCCACCGTGCCTGTCTCTTCCTTGCAGGCCCTCGTGGGGAGCATAGGGCTGGGGATAGGAAGTTAAACAGCAAGGAGATGCTCCACTCACCCCTAAAGGATCACAATTTTCAGAGCAAAAGAGACGCTGCTGTGTACAGCAAAGGGAGGCTGAGCTGCCCCAGGCAATGGGAAAGGAATTCATGACAACGATGACAGTGATGATTAGGAATGATGGTGATGATAACTGTCAAGGGGCTTAGCAGTGCTCTCTCTGAGCAGTGCCCCCCTTCTTCTCTCACCCTGCACCCCAAACAGGGCAGGCCAGCCCTCTCCAGACCTCTTAGGGTCAGGCTAAGCACCAGGACCATCCGTCTCACACTGAGGCAGGAGTTGTGCCTCATCTTTACGCTTCTTGATCTTTTGGGGATCATGGATACCCTTGGGAATTTTATGAACACTACACCTCCCTGCCTAAGGGAAAGAAAGCATACGTGTAGCTCATCGCAGATTTTGTGTACAATTTCAATGACTTCTCAAGGTTTTAAAACTCCGCCCATGAACTCTTTAGGGGTCAATGAATATATTCATTCATTCCATCACTCAGTAAACATCTATTACTAGTAAGTGGCATGCTGAGTGTTTTCATCTGCAGTTAACTTCTTCGTCAGAGTTGAACATCAGAATCATCTACAAAAAAGCACCTGTGGCCAAGCTAGCACACTTTTCAATGCTGACTGCACATTGGAATTACCTGGAGAGCTTTTTAAAACTCTATTGCCAAAGCCTCACCTTAGACCAGTTAACTCTGAACCTCTAGGGGTGTATCCCAGGCATCCCCAGGTGAATCCAGCATGTAGCCAAGGGCAAAAACCACTGTCTTAGAAAATATTGCTCAGATGCAGTGGCTCCTACCTGTCACCCCTGCACTTTGGGAGGCCAAGGCAAGGAGGATCACTTGAGGCCAGGAATCTGAGACCAGCCTGGGCAACATAGCAAGATTCCATTGCTACAAAAAAACACATTATTTTCAAGGGAAAAAAAAAAAAAAAGAAAATTCAAACATGTTTTTTAGAAGTTCCCTAGGTGGTGATGCACACCCCAGGGTTATTCATTTATTCACTAAATCAACATCTAGTGAGCATCTATGAGGTGTCAGGCAGTGTGCTGGGCCTTGAGGACCAAGCAGAGAATAAGAAATCAGAATCTCTGCCCTCATTAAGTTTACATTCTGGCTGAGGAACTGGCAATAAATAACCAGTACATCATTCATTCATGTCACAAGGAACATCAATTAGGAAGTGGCATAAAGGATGACAGAGGGGGCCAGGTGCAGTGCCTCACAACTGTAATCCCAGCACTTTAGGAGGCCGAGGCAGGCAGATGACCTGGGGTCAGGAGTTCAAGACCAGCCTGGCCAACATGGTGAAATTCCATCTCTACTAAAAATACAAAAATTATCTGGCCATGGTGGCACATGCCCATAATCCCAGCTACTCGGGAGGCTGAGGCAGGAGAATCGCTTAAACCTGGGAGGCAGATGTTGCAGTGAGAGGAAATTACACCATTGCACTCCAGCCTGGGCAACAGAGTGAGACCGTCTCAAAAAAAAGTAGCGGGGAGGGGCCGGGCACAGTGGCTCACACCTGTAATCCCAGCACTTTGGGAGACTGAGGTGGGCGGATCACCTGAGGTCGGGAGTTTGAGACCAGCCTGACCAACACGGAGGAACCATCTCTACTAAAAATACAAAATTAGCTGGGTGTGGTGGTGCATGCCTGTAATCCCAGCCACTTGGGAGGCTGAGGCAGGAGAATTGCTTGAGCCTGGGAGGCGGAGGTTGCAGTGAGCTGAGATTGTACCACTGCACTCCAGCCTGGGTAGCAAGAGCAAAACTCTGTCTCAAAAAAAAAGAAGGATGCCAGACAGAGAGGAAAAGCTCCCTGGGGGGGTGAAAACAACCAGTGCCAAGGCCCTGCAGCAGGTAAGAGCATGAAATTGTGAAACCATGCTCCAAAGAGCTGAAGAAACCACTAACAGAAATTCTTGAATTTGCAGGAAAGCAAATAAAACAAGAAACAACTTGAAACTCCTTTCACTTATGACAAAACCGGCTGCAATCAGCTGGAACCAATATGGCCGACTGGAGTTAGTGCAAGACCAGCTTGCCGATATCACGGCCTGAATTTCCACTGCATGTTTCACACTCACTCCCCGCAAATTTGCACATGGGACCCATGAGGAGGCATGAAGAGATAACTGCGCATGCCCAAGGTCTTTCCAGACCTCACTTCTCCTTGCACCAATCACCTACTAATCTCAGAATCCACTCCCTAAACCTTTTCTAATAAAATTACTGCCTTAAAGCCAGCACAGGGAGAGAGATTTGAGCTGACTCCTGCCTCTTTCTGAGTCAACCTGCAATGAAAAGCTTTTCTCAGAAACCCAGTTTCATAGTGTTGGGGTCCAGTGCACCCGGCTGTGGGTCCCTTTTGCAATAAGAGAGTGCTCAGCCTGGTCGGGCATCCGAGGTGAGAAAGGGGCAGGGTGTGGTGTGTGATGAAGTTGGGAGAGCCAGACCAGGCGAGGGCCTTGATGATCTGGCAAGAAATTTAGGTTATACACCTCACTGCTGTATTCCCTCCTGTCCTCAAAACCACTCAGCAGGCCGGGTGCGGTGGCTCACGCCTGTAATCCCAGCACTTTGGGAGGCCAAGGTGGGCAGATTGCTCCAGGTCAGGAGTTCAAGACCAGCCTGGGCAACGTAGTGAAACCCCATCTCTTCAAAAAATACAAAAATTAGCCAGGCATGGTGGCGGGCGCCTGTAATCCCAGCTACTTGGGAGGCTGAGGCAGGAGAATCGCTTGAGCTTGGGAAGCGGAGCTTTCAGTGAGCCGAGATCACACTACTGCACTCCAGCCTGGGTGACAGAGTGAGATTTTCCATCTTAAAAAACAAACAAAAAACCAAAAACGAACAAACAAACAAAAACACTCAGCAAGCAGGCAGAGACTTGGGAGAGAAGCAACTCGACTCATAGGGGCTCGGCTGGGACACACGCCTGAGGCCCCTGACCTGATGTCTGGCCACAGACTCCTCAGAAAGACTCCCAGGAGGGTGACACCCCACCCCCTCCAGCCACGAGCCCCTTTCTGCCCCACTCCTACCCTCCAGGCCAGGCCACTGATGGCACTGTTCTCCCTCCCACACCCGCCTTCACCTCACAAGCCCCATCACCATGGGAACTGAGCCAGCCACTCAGAACACACAGTTTTCAAAGGGCAGCCTTATATACGGAGGCACCTCTCCCCAGAGAGGTCACAGCCAACATTCAGAGGCCTCCCAGGGCCCCCTCTCCCTGGATAAACCACTTCAGCTGCCCCCCATTTTTCTCAAGGGAGAAAAAGGGGAATCGTGTGTCCGGAATGAGGAGGACGGAGAGCCAAGCCTACAGTCACCCGGCTTAGAGCTCCAGTCCCCTGAGTGGCCACACCATGCAGGAGCGGCTCAGGATCCCCTGAAAGTGGCCAGCAGCAACCTCAGTGACACCCAGAGCAGCGAGAGTCATGTGTCCAGTGTGCAGCATCCCAGGCGAGAGGAGTGCAGCCATACCAGCCTGAGCAGCGGGTACGCGGGGGACAAGGAGGACAGCAGCACCAGCTTAGCGGGCAGCCACCGGAGAGTGCGGCTGAACAGAAGGCTCAACACCCAGGCGGCCAGCAACCAAACCAGCCAGCTGGGCTCCACAGACCCTCTCAGGTCCCTAAAGAGCCAACTGACTGGCCCCACCCACAGCACCAAGCAGACTGGAGGGGAAGAGTGAGGCCAGCCTGCCGGGCAGCGGCGGCAGCAGCCCGTCCAGTGCCAGCTTCATCAGCTTTGGCAGCAGTGCCCTCACCTACCAGGTGAGCAGCGGGCTGCTGACTTCCACAGCCAGCCTTCCCTCCACCCAGGCCAGCAGCCATCAGAGCATTGGGCTGGAAGGCAGTGCCCAAAACGGGCAGAGCAGCCACACCAGTGTGCAGGAGGACAAGACGGGCGGCAACGCGAAAACCAGTGAGCAGGTCACCAACGGGGAGCAGCCTGCCCAGGTGTGCATGCCTTCGTAAGAATCCTCTCCAGCAGCCAGAGTCTCTTGGAAAATGGCACACGGGCCCAGTGAACCCAGGCTGGACCCAGAATGGTTATTCCCAAAGCAAGGAGGAAAGATGTTTTCAAAAGCACACACTGACTGTGTGGACCATCAATGGGTAGTCCCATCTGTAGCAACAAGCATCAGTGGGCAGGCCACATGTAGCAGGAAGGGTCTATGCTGAGCACCACCTACCCCGAGAACGCAGTCAGTGAGGAGACTGTCTATACTGAGAACCACTGTTGGTAGGAAGAGCTCTAGTATCAAGATTCACCAATGCTGAGGCCACCTGTGTCAAAACAGTGAGGGGTAATGATATCGAGACTATGAACTTCAGTGACGAGCCATCTATAACAAGATCCATCAATGGCAAAACCATCTGTCATCAGCAGCATCCTGGTGGGACCCCCTGTACCAAAACTCATCAGTGGCGACAGCTGTTCTCAATGGCAAACGCTGACAATATTAAGAACTGTCACGAGTTAGAACCTTCCATGATGAAACCGTCATAAATGATGAACGCCATCTACAACCAACACCAACCACGATGAGCTCAGAAGAAACAAGCTGCAACCATGGTTGGGACTGTCCATATCAAGAACCATCTGCAGTAAGCACCATGCGTGGGGAGCCATGACCACAGGAAACTTGGTCCTGGCCAAGCTCTGCACACACTCTGTCCACCATGGTCACTGCCCACAGAAGCACCAGCAAGACAGCCATGGTGCACATGGAGCACCTTCACAACTCTCAGCTCCCTGAAGGAGTCCAGACCAGTGACTGTCACCAGAGAAGGACCATCAGGAGCGGCCAGGGATGCCACCAGCACAGAGGGAGTAGGTCTAGCGAGAACATTAGAGGGCGGTGTAAAGGGAGCCCCATTCCCGGGCACCTGTAATCCCAGCTACTTGGGAGGCACCATCCCAGAGAGTTCCAAGCTTCCTTTTTTTTTTTTTTTTATTTGAGTACTGTCTCTGGACATCTTCAGCCCAGAATCTTCTCAGGAGCAAAGGCTTCCTGATGCCTCATTCATGTCAAGAAAGGAGGCCAGGAGCCATCCTGTGTTCCGATGACTGAGGCAGTGACTACGAGGGCAGGACAATGCCGTGAGAAACACTTCATGGTGACAGAGTCCAACCCAGCCGGGAACGGCTGCAATGGGGAAGCTCTGGAGCATTTTGTGAGCACCGTCTCGGTGGATGGAAAAGCCAAAGTCTGCCCCTCTCCTACTGGGGACACTAAACCCCCTCCCTGGGTTGACCTCACAGACATTGAAGTGAGTCTGCCCACAAAGGAAAAGAGGCCAGAGACCGCCATGAAGACATCCACTAGGTACCAGAAGGAAAGTTGTGGGGCCAAAAAAGACAATAAAAGGTATCTGGAGAGGTCATATGCGTGTGGGTCTGTGTGTGCGTTCCCGGCCGAGCTCACAGGAGGGGTGGGCCACAAACACACTAAACCATGGAGAGAGCTGGGCATGGCTACCAGCTCTGCCACTGTTGAGCTGGCAGTCTGGGCAAATACTTACACTTTCAAAGCCTCAGTTTCCTCATCTGGAAAATGGGGATAGTAACCCCTATTTCTTACATAGGATGGTTATGTGGATTACATGGAAATGTGTATCAATTACCCAGCAATTGATAGTTACTAAAGTAATGTATTTCTTTCTCTTTTCTTTTTTTATTTTTATTTTTTAACTTTTAAGTTCAGGGGCACATGTACAGGATGTGCAGGTTTGTTACATGGGTGAATGTGTGTCACGGGGGTTTGCTACACAGATTATTTCATAACCCAGGCATTAAATGTAGTACCCATTAGTTATTTTTCCTGATCCTCTCCCTCCTCCCACTTCCCAACCTCTGATAGACCCCAGTGTGTGTTGTTCCCCTCTATGTGTCCATGTATTCTCATCATTTCGCTCCCACTTCTAAGTGAGAACATGTAGTATTTGGTTTTCTGTTCCTGCCTTAGTTTACTAAGGCTAATGTCCTCCAGCTCCATCCATGTCCCCGCAGAGGGCATAAGCTCATTCTTTTTTATGGCTGCATAATATTCCATCGTGTATCATTTTTCTTGCTTATGGGTAAAATGGGCACAGTGGTTTCTGTCTTGCTTCACTCAGGCGCGGAAAGGCTAGTCACTGCTAATAACGGAGAAAAAGTTACTGACCAAAACCAAAAAGAGCCACTGCATCTGCTGGGAGGTAAGACGTTTTGGCAGAGAGTTTTGGTTTGAGGAAGGGGTTACTGGTTCTGGGTGTGAGGGTACCACATGTCTGGTGTGGCGAGGCTCTGCTTCTCAAGTATAAGCACCCCTTTTGAGAACATTCTCCCCTACTCTCCTCCAGACAAAGTCACTCAGCAGGGCCTGAGCACCCATGACCCAGTCGAGAAAGGCCTCCCACCTCCACCCAAAAGCCTTAGTCATGTAGGGTGGCTACAACAAAATACGAGAAACTGGATGGCTTACAAACAGAAATTCACTGTTCATAGTTCTGGAGGCTGGGAAATCCAAGATCAAGCTGCCAGTGGATTCGGTGTCTGGTGAGGGCCCAGTTGTGCTCCTAGACAGTCATCTTTGCACCATGCCCTCGCATGGTGGAAGGGGTGATAGAGCTCTCTGGGAGCTTTTTTGTGAGGGCACTAATCCCATTCATGGGGGCTCCACCCCCATGACCAGCTCACCTCCCAAAGGCCCCACCTGTTCATACCATCACCTTGAGGGAATAGATTTCAACATAGCAATTTTAAGGGGACACAAAAGTTCAGTCCATAACACCGAGGGAACCCATGTGCTCTGCAGGCGGCTCTGGGGGAAGCTTGGCCACCTCATCTCCCCCCCAACATAGCCCTTCCCTCCCCTAAGAACCTTCTTTAGCTTCCCCATCTCAGAGGAGAAAGGAGAACACACAGAAGTGAAGTTATGGGCACCGTGGTGTTGGACACCTGCACACTGGACCCCTTGTGGCCTGGAGGCCACAAGCTCTTCAGACACAGCGTGGCCAAAACTAAGTTGACCACCTTCCCCTGACTACCTCTTTCTTGTCCCTTCTCAGCAGATGGCACCATAATGCTGCATTTGTCCAAGCCAGGACATCACGCTTGAGTCCTCCTCCCCCTGCCTCAGCCCAATGTCCCATCAATTCCTAAACACCTCTCCACCTCCACTGCTGAGCCCCAGCCTGCCTTCACCTCCCCCTAGAACAGTGGTTCTCAACCCCAGCTGTACATCAGGGTCACCGGGGGTGGAGGGGAGCATTTACAAAGTGAAAATGCACAGCCTCCTCCCAGCAACTTGGCCTGTGTATCGGTCTTTAATAAAATTCCCCAAGTGATGAAAGTGTTCAGACCAGGACTGAGAGAGGCCACTGACTTTGATCTCTTCCTCCTGGAATCCACTTTCAATCCCGGGGGTCAAAACTGACACCCGTGCAGGGCCAGGAAGGGAATAGAGAATGAGGGAGGGAGTGGAGATGGCAAATTGGGAAGCCCATGTCTTCTCAAAGAGAGGCCAAAAATCCAGAATTCTGAGTAAAATCTCCTGGTTCTAAAATACTGGCCACACATTCAAATTCTTTCAAAAAAATTATAACTCAAATCAAAACATTTCTAAAGGCAGGGTCAGACCCATGTGCTCAACGACTTCTGCTTTTTTTTTTTTTTTTTTTTGCTTTTTTTTACAACAGAGTGAGACTTTGTCTCACTCTGTTGTTCTGGCTGGAGTGCAGTGGTGTGATCTAGGTTTGTTGCAACCTCTGCCTCCCAGGTCCAAGCAATTCTCCTGCCTCAGCCTCCCGAGTAGCTGGTAGCTGGGATTACAGGTGCCCTCCACCACACTCAGCTAATTTTTGTATTTTTAGTAGAGATGGGGTTTCACCATGTTGGCCAGGCTGGTCTCAAACTCCTGACCACAGGTGATCCGCCTGCCTCAGCCTCCCAAAGTGCTGGGATTACAGGCATGAGCCACTAAGCCCGGCCTGGCTTCTGCTTCTAAACAGAGAACAGAGCCATCTCTCTGAAGCATGTATCTGCTTATATTCCTCAACTGCTTAAAAACTTCCAACATTTTCCCACCATCCAAAGAGGCATTGACACAGCATTCAAGGCCCACCCCAAACAGACCCAAGTAAGCTTTCCTTGCCTCACTTCCTGCCACTTTCTCCCACGCACCATCTCAAACCTGATTTCAAACCTCTGTGCCCTTTACACATGCTGTTTACTCTGCCTGGCATAATTTACACACAGTAAGATTCATCTCTTCGTGTACAGTTATATGACTTTTTGTTTGTTTCTGAGACAGAGTCTCACTCTTTCGTCCAGGCTGGAGTGCAGTGGCGCGATCTCGCCTCACTGCAACCTCCACCTCCCAGGTCCAAGCAATACTCCTGTCTAAGCCCCTCAAGTAGCCGGGATTGCAGGCGCCTGCCACCACACCCGGCTTATTTTTGTATTTTTAGTAGAGACGGGGTCTCACCATGTTGGCCAGGCTGGTCTCGAACTCCAGACTTCAGGTGATCCACCTGCCTCAGCCTCCCAAAGTGCTGGGATTACAGGTGTGAGCCACTGCGCCCGGCCTAGGCCTATAATTCTTGACACACGCACACATACAGTCATGTATCCCCCACCACAGTCAGAATAGCAAACAGTTCCATCACTCCGCATACATTCCCTCATGCCCCTCGGTAATAATCCTTCCTCCCATCTCTGCAACCACGGACCAGTTTTCTGACTCAGAATGTCATATACGTGGACTCATCCAGTATGGATGGAGCCGCTTGAGCCTGGCTTTTTTCACTTAGCGTACATAATGCATCTGTGACTCACACATATTGTTTATGTGCACGGCTGTGTGGTGTTCTACAGTGTATCTGTTCTCCAGCTTGGAAGGCATTTGGGTTTTTTCTAGTTTGGGGAGATGATGAAGCTGCTGCAAACATTCATGAATGGGCTTTTGTAGGAACATAGATTTTTCATTTCATTTGGAGAAATACCTAGGAGTGGGGATTCTGGGTGGCGCGGTATGTTTAACTTTACAGGAAACTGCCGAATCACTTTCTAAAGTTGGCTGTGACGTTAGTTGCCTACACTATGTATTTGTCAGACTTCTGGTGTTTTTGGGGGGTTTTTTGTTTGTTTCTTTTTCTTTTTTTCTTTTTTTTTCTTTTTTTTTTTTTTTTTTTGGAGACAGGGTCCCACTCTGTCACTCAGGCTGGAGTGCAGTGGCACGATCACAGCTCAATGCAACCTCGAACTCCCAGACTCAGGCAATCCTCCTACCTTAGCCTCCCCAAGTAGCTAGGACTATAGGTGCATGCCTTCACGTCTGGCTAATTTTGTATATTATTTATTTTGTCTCCCTATGTTGCCCAGGCTAGTCTCAAACCTCTGGATTCCAGCCATCTTCCTGCCTTGGCCTCCCAAAGTGTTGAGATTACAGGTGTGAGCCACCACACCTGGCCCTGGTTTTTGTTTTAACCATATATGGGGATGATTTGTATCGGTCTCCCATTACTAACTCCATTTTACATATAGAGAAACTGAGGCACAGAGAGGCTCTGTGTAAGTGGCAGGGCTAGGATTTGAAACCAGGCAGCCTGGCCCCAGAGTCCATGATCTTAGCCATTATTGTCTCCACCCTCCCTCTCTGCTTTGGACACTTAAGACCCCAGCACACCCAGGGAACAGGCCACACCCTGACCCAGAGCTCCCAGTTAACCATTTCCTGTCTCAGGCCAAGTGTAGTGGCTCTCACTGCCTAGTACATGAGGGTGTATGTGTCCGCCTCCCTGAGGGGTGGTGCCAACCCCCACCCTTCACTGTTTCCTGGATGCCCACTTCTGTGTCAGCAGCATCAGTGATTCCCGAATGAATGAATGAGTGAGCACATGAGTGAAGGATCAATAGCTGCATCAGAGGAAGAGAGTTGGGTCCTCCTGAGCTTGCTCTTCAGTGGCTACAGCCCACTGCCCCAAAACAAAGGTTAAACAATGCTCAGTGTGCACGCCGGCAAGCCCCAGGGCCTCTCTATCCTCCCCTGGCTGTGCACCTAGCAGATACATCTCAGCCCGGCTCTCTCCCACAGCACAGAGGACCCAGCAAGCACTTGAAATGAGGACCATTTTTCAAACTGGTGCAGCGATTTTTTCTTTCCTGTCCACTCTCTTGGCATTCGGGGTGGCAGGAGGGCTGGAATGACGGGTTGGCTGTAGGCACCCGCTCCTGAATTATTAACTGGGCTGGGGAGAAAGTTGCTTATGAATGCTGGCCATTCAGAGGACCGCAGCGGCCTTGGACTTCAAACAGGCCTGGAGCAGGCAGGCAGGAAAGAGAGGGATTTGGCCGATAGACCTCCCATGCTTAATGAATCAGAGGCCTCTTCCCAAGTGCTCTCTTGGTCTCCATCGCCACCTGGGAAGGAGTTCAGCTTTCATATTCTTCACACTGTAGTGCTTGATTTCTGTTGGATTCGGGTTCTTGACCTCTCCTCTTGTCCCCACTCCAAAACCAGTGGATGAAATAGATTGAGTCTGCCAAATGTGGCTCATTGTGAGCCAGGAGCTTGCTGGCTATGCCAGGTTCTTCTTCAATGTCTCATCATGGGCAGGGAAGCAGGAGGAGGGTGTCTGGGGTTGAGTCTCCTAGAAGCAGAATCTGAAGTGGGGATTCTTGGGAGAGTTATTGGGGGAGGGTGCCCAGGAGAAGCAGAGGGAGGTAAGTAGGATGGGACAGAACAGGGGTTAAGCAATGGTGTGGTCTTGGCTGGACCCTGGCCTCAGCCTGATTCCACAGGAGCTCTGGGATGTGAACTGCACCACGGAGCTGATTCTACCTTTAGTCAAAGGAGACAAGCCATTTTTGCCCTCATGCCCTAGGTGGAGGAACCATAACCTCCCAGGTAAAATGGCTTCCATCCAGCCAAGAGCAATTCTCCAGAGAAGGGACAGCTGTGAGCCACCAGCAGCAACCCTGGCCAGGCAGTCCAAGGTAGTATGATGGCTCCACAAGATGATCAGGAACCCAGCTCCTTCCAACTCTCCATTCCGCCATCCTGAGGATGAAGTCCTCTTCCACGTGGTATAAAACGGCTGCCTAAGCTCCATCCAACACATCTGCTTTCAAGACAAGCATGAGGAGGAAAAGGAGAAGAAAGTCTTGACTCTCCTTTTTTAGGGAGACATCCTAAAAGTCCCACACAACACAGCTATACCTAGTTATAAGGGAGGTGAGAAAAATTGGTCTTTATTCTAGGAAACAATGTGTAGGAAGAAAAGTTGCCATTCTGTAACTAATGGAAGAAATGGATACTAAGGGAGGCACTTACAGTATCTGCTATAAACACTGCTCCAATTCATTCTCCCACAGGATCTAAAGGGATGTTTTCACTCTCTAATAAAATCACCCTTTTACATAAAACCTTTGGGGTAGTTGGCAAAAATGGCCCCAATACTTACCAACCCCTCCCATGAAGAGGAGTCTATTTCCTCATCCCTTGAATCTCAGCTGATCTTGTGATTTGCTTTGACTAATAGAAAGTGGCAGAAGTGATGCTCTATAGTTCTGAGCTTATGCTTTAAGAGACCTTGCAGCTCCTGCTTCCACAGTCTTCAAACTCTGCAACCATTTTGAGAACAAGCCTGGGCCAGCCAGTTAAATGATGAAAAACCACGTGGAGGGAGACCCCAGGCCCACCCCCAAATTACCAACCTATTCTTGTCAAGGTCGTCATAAACCAGGCAACCCAAATGACCCACCAGTTGACCATGGACAAATGGACAAAAACCAGCTAAGGTCAGCTAAGCATGACCCAGACCAGAAGAACCACCAACTGAGCCCAGCCCATCCCCGACTGCTGAACTACAGGCTCCTGAGCTAAATAAGAGGGAAGTGCTTTAAGCCACTGTGTTTTGGGATTTTTATTACAAAGATGACTGATAATGCTCTGATGACCTTCCCTTGCTCTTAGGGTAAAAGAACAAAATCCTCACCATGACCACCAAGGGTCCAGCCTTCGGTGACTGCTATGATTTTTGTTTTTGTTTCTGTTTTTTGTTTTTTTGTTTTTTTGTTTTCTTTGAGACGAAGTTTTTGTTCTTATTTCCCAGGCTGGAGTACAATGGTGCGATCTTGTCTCACTGCAACCTCTGCCTCCCGGGTTCAAGCAATTCTCCTGCCTCAGTCTTCCGGGTAGCTGGGATTACAGGTGTGTGCCACCATGCCCGGCTAATTTTTGTATATTTAGTAGAAATGGGGTTTCACCATGTGGACCAGGCTGGTCTTGAACTTTTGACCTCAGGTGATCCACCAGCCTCGGCCTCCCAATGTGCTGGGATTACAGGCGTGAGCCACCACGCCTGGCCAACTGCTATGATTTGGATATAGTTTGTTTGTTCCCACCCAAGCTCATGTTGAAATTTGATCCCCTGTGTGGCAATGTTAAGAGGTGGGTCCAGATGGGAGGTGTTTGGGTCATGGGGGCAGATTCTTCATTAATGGCTTGGTGCTGCTCTCTGGTAGTAAGTGACTTCTTGCTCTGGCAAGACTGGATTAATTCCTGTGGGACTGGATTAGTTCCCTCAAGAGTAGGTTATTATAAAGCCAGGATGCCACTTGGGCTTTGTCTCTTCACACGTGTCTACTTCCCCTTTGACCTCCTGTACCATATTGTGAGGCAGCACAAAAGCCCTCACCAGAAGCCAGGGTCATGCCCTTGAACTCCCCAGCCTGCAGAATCATAAGCTAAATTAATCACTTTTCTTTATCAGTCTCAGGTTTTCTGTTATTGCATCACAAAATAACCTAAGACAATGACCATTCTGGCCTCATCACAAACTACATTCCTCCCACTCTCTGTGGTTTCATCATCTCCTCAGACCCACTCACCCCAGAGCATTTGCACCAGCAGTTCCCCTAGCTAGAATATGCTCTGCCCTCTTCACCTGGTTACTTCCTACTCTTCCTCACCTCAACTCTCATGTCTCTCAGACTCAGACCTCAACTCCCATGTCCCTTCCCTGGGGAAAGTTTCGCTATCCCCCAAATAGATCCAATCCCCCTGAATAAATTCTCAGAGTATCACACCCCTCTCTCCCATAGCACTTAATTATAGTTATAACTTTACACTTATTGGTGTGATTCTTTGATTAAAACCTGGCTCTCTAATGAGCCTTTAACTCTACAAGGGCAGGGACTGTGCCTCTTTCGCTCACTGCTGTATCCCTAAAACACAGAATTATGGCTTTTCACAGTAGGGGCATCATTGTATCATTGTATCCCAAGCATCTGGAACCATGCCTTGCATACCGTAGATGCTCAATAAACACCTTTGAATGAATGAGTTAAATCTGAGCATTGCAAAGGCTATTCAATAGAGACTAGTCAAACCTTGATTGTAATGCTAGTTCTTAAAACATAAAAGATGGTCAAATGAGAGCCAATGGAAGTTGGAATTATCACACACATACATACACACTCTAAGTTTAGCAACTTGATGACTTCCGAAGATCATAAAATGACTGTTGACAGACTTAGCACTTGGGCTCACTAGAAGTCCCTAGGGCCACCTGCTCTTAATGGATTGTCAGTTGCGGTTTGTGGAAACCTGCCCAGAATCTATCTATCTATCTCTCTCCCTCCCTCCCTCCCTCCCTCCCTCCCTCCCTTCCTCTTTCCTTCCTTCCTCCCTCCTTCCTTCCTTCCTTCCTTTCTTTCTTTCTCCCTTCCTTCCTTCCTTCCTCTTCTTTCTTTCCTTCCTTCCTTTCTTTTTCTTTTTTCCTTTTTGAGACGGAGCCTTGCTCTGCACCCAGGAGTGCAGTGGCACAATCTCAGCTCACTGCAACCTCTACCTCCCGGGTTCAAGTGAGTCTCCTGCCTTGGCATCCCAAGTATCTGGGACTACAGGTGTGTGCCACCATGCCCAGCTTATTTTTTGCATTTTTAGTAGAGACGGGGTTACACTGTGTTAGCCAGGATGGTCTCGATCTCCTGACCTTGTGATCTGCCTGCCTCGGGCTCCCAAAGTGCTGGAATTACAGGCACAAGCCACCATGCCTGGCTCCTTCTTTCTTTCTTCTTTCTTTCTGTCTTTCTTTCTTTCTTTCCTTCCTTCCTTCTTTCTTATCAGGGTCTCACTCTGTCACCCAGGCTGGAGTACAGTAGCACAATCACAGCTCACTGCAACCTCTACCTCCCAGGCTGAAGTGATCCTCCCACCCCAGCCTCCCAAGTAGCTGGGACTACAGGTGTGCACTACCACTCTCAGCTAATTTTTGTACTTTTTGTAGAGACCGAGTTTCATCATGTTGCCCAGGCTGGTCTCGGACTACTGGACTCAAGCAATCCATCCACCTCAATTGCAATCCATCCACCTATAATCCCAAAGTGCTGGGATTATAGGCATGAGCCACCATACCCAGCCTTCTTTCTTTTTTTTAATAGAAACAGGGTCTCACTCTGTCACCTAGGCTGGAGTGTAGTGGTACAATTATAGCTCACTGCAGCCTCGAACTCTGGTGCTCAAGCAATCCTCCCACCTCAGCCTCTAGAGTGGTTGGGACTTCAGGAATGCACCACCATTCACAGCTAATTTGTTTTTATTTTTTGTAGAGACAGGGTGTCCCTATGCTTCCCAGGCTGGTCTTGAACTTCTGGCTTCAAGCAATCCTCCTGCCCAAGTAGCTGGGATTACAGGCATGAGTCACTGTGCCCAAGTTTAGAATCTCTTTCTTTCTGGTGAAAATCTTTCACATATATATCACGTTAACGACATTAACCACATGAGCAAAGTATAGTCTCATTCTAATCCTGGAATTCACAGAGGTCAAATAGAATAGACTTTGGGTTCAGAATCCCTGGGCACAATCTTGGATCTGCTACATACTTGCTGTATGCCTTGGAATGTGTGTCTTGATCAACCTTTCTAAGTCTCAGTGTCATCATCTGTAAAATGGGGATGATACTAGTATCTCCTAGGGTTGTGAGGAGTAAACAAGATCGTTTGTGTAAAATGCTTGGCTCGGTGCACATAGTAGGCCTGCAACCAATGGCAGCCATTGTTACAATGGATCCCAGACTGGCATGAATCTCCACAGGGGCAGTTCATAGCTCAAGTTGTTAACTTGTTTTTCTGTCCCTTCCCCAACCCCCAGCCTCTAGCTTAGGGCCTGGCACAAAGTGAAGGTCAATGAATGTTTGTGGAGTGAAGAAATGAGAACTTGAAAAAAAAGGAAGAAATTCAGCTCCTTCACTCATTCAACATTCATTGCTGTATAACCCTGTGCCCTGTGTGCCAGATGGCAAGAACCAAATAAGAATTAGACAGTATTTCTGCCCTCAAGTTGCTTAAAGCCTGGGCCAGAAGTCCAAATGCATCAGCTCATAAGACATTTCACTTAAGGATCCAAACTGCCAGCTGACTGAGATCCGGAGACTCCCTTCCCATGTCCCCCCACAACAGCAGCTGGAGCTGAGTTCTCTTTCCCAACTACCTAATTTTTGTGTGTCCTGGAAGCCTTAGAATTGTAATCCCGGTCTGCAGGAAGAGGAAGGTGGGTCACTAGGGCAGTAAATGAGATCCTGCAGCTCCAGGAAGGACATGAGCACCAAGGGGAGGAGCATCTTACCCAGCCTGGGCAGAGAAGGCAGCAAAGAGGAGGGCGGGGAAGAGCAGCGACAGGTTCTGTTTCCACGCTGGACACACACAGTCATGATGGGCAGGTCGGTCCCCTTCCCTGGACTTTAGTTTTCCCCAGAGGCGCATGAAGAGATTTTAGTAGATCAACAGACTTTAAGCATTTTTTAAAGTATTAAGCCATCTCCCTATCACTGCCACAAATGAAAGCAGACACAGACAGAAGCAGAGTTACCTGGGGGCAGGTGAGACCAGGAGCAGAGCCAATCACACCTCCACTCCCCACATGTGTTCCTGTCGTGGAGCCCCAGGCCACCTCACTGAGCTGCAGAGATCTAGGGAAACCCTTTGGAAAAGATGGCTCTGCCACTTGGCATTCTGAAACCGCATTCCACCAGTCCCAACTGAGGCTCAAATCCAGACCCTGCAAACCCACAAGCACCCAAGCCCAAGCAGGTAACATGAGTGAGTGATGACCCCAGCCAGATAGAATCAGAAAAGCACCTTCAGTTGTATTCTTTCAATCCAGACACATTTGGTTTACATATTAAACTCTGACTATTCTTTATTTCCACCAAGAAATATGCGCTCTCCTTTTCGTCTTGAAATAGGTGGCTTTCTTGGTCTATCTTTCAATTTTCTGCTTTTTTTTTTTTTTTTTTTTTTGAGACGGAGTCTCACTCTGTCGGCCAGGCTGGAGTGCAGTGGTGCAATCTCTGCTCACTGCAAGCTCCGCCTCCTAGGTTCACGCCATTCTCCTGCTTCAGCCTGCCTGCCGAGCAGCTGGGACTACAGGTGCCCGCCACCACACCCGGCCAATTTTTTGTATTTTTAGTAGAGACGGGGTTTCACCATGTTAGCCAGGATGGTCTCGATCTGCTGACCTTGTGATCTGCCCACCTCGGCCTCCCAAAGTGCTGGGATTACAGGCATGAGCCACCGCGCCCAGCCTCAATTTTCTGCTTTTGGTAGAGACGTTGACATCAAGAAATGGTTCGCTTTCCTCTTTGCTTTGTAGAAGAAAAATGGTGGTGTAAGGATTATGACAGACAGCAGCTGCCAGCAGCCTTAGAACAGGGAGGCAACAGGGAATAGTGGGGACTGTAGTGAACTGGAACATGCAGGCTTCATCTAAGGGGCAGCTACCACCCAGCACAAAAAGTATTACCAGTGTTGTCATGTCTACTATTTCCAGAAAAGCAGAAATCCAGACTTGTTATGAGAAATCTCCTGATTTTTAAGTAGTGATTATTATAACAATGTCAGCTTGGGTTGCTATAACAATTAGGTGATTTAAATAAACAAAAGAAGCTGATTTTCTCTCCATTCTAGAGGTGAGAAGTCCAATATCAAGGTGCCAGCACAGCAGGGTTGGTTTCTGGTGGTCCTCTTTGTTTTGGCTTGCAGATGGCCACCTTCTCACTATGTCCTCATATGGTGGTGGGTTGAGGGGGAGAGAGAGAGAGAAAGAGAGAGCTTGAGAGTGCAAGTTCTCTGGTGTCTCTTCTTATAAGGGCACTAATCCCATCATGAGGACCCCACCCTCATAACTCATCTAAATCTAATTACCTCCCTAAATCCCCCTCTCCAAATACCATCACATTTCTGATCGGGCCTTCCACATAGGAATTCAGGGGGACACAATTAAGTCCGTAGCAATGATTATTTCCAACTTTTTTCCTAAACAAAACACTGTTTTGTTCCAGCAAAATATATCTATAGGTCCCGATTCACCACAGGGCTTACCAGTTTGAGACCTAGTAAGTCTAGCCTGTGAGGCCAGTTCTCATGTAGACTATCTGTCTTCCTACCCACAAACTGGCAGAATTAAGTTTGAGCTGACAACTAGGAAAAAGAGGTGAGTGGGGGTATTCTTCTTGGAGACCTCCCACAAACTCACTCCTGCTCTCTAGAGAAGATAGATGCAATCGATGAACAGAAACAAGAAAGCAGCTTGAGATTGGATGGACTTCAGAAACATGAAAAATGATGTTCTCAGAAAAGATGACATGCAATCAGTTTGAATAGATTGAGAAGGGTTTAAACCAGCACCCTGGAGCTTTATACCAGAAAACAAGCACTACCAAGTTCTCCCTCCACACAACAGTTTCAGGATCTATCTAAAACAAATCCAATGGTGTTGCCAGCACCCTGCTTAATTCTTCAAAGGCTCCCCATTGCCCTTGGGTAAAGTCCAAATGCAAATACTTTAACTTGATTTTAAGGCATTGCAGAAGTTGGCCCCTTATCCAGGTCCTCCCACACATGCCTCAGGTCCCAATACAGTCCCTTTCCCTTCTCTCTCTTCAGGGGCTTTTTATACATTGTTCTCTCTACCTGTAACACTCTTCTTCTTCCCTTCTCTTCCTACTTGTCTCTCTCCATAGGACTCAATGCAAATGTCACTTCTCCCAGGAAGCCCTCCCTGATTACACCCCAGGTTGAATTTAGGACCCTATTCTCTGCACTCTCACTGTACCACCTTCTTATCTCTACCTTTGTCCAAGTCACCCTGGATTGTAATTGTCCATGTCCTTCACCATTTTCTCCACTAGGGGAGACAATATCCACAGTACTCAGCACAGAGCAGACATGCAAGGAATGTGTGCTGAAGTCAGGAAGAAAGGAGGAGGTCTGAAAAACGCAATGGACCACCATTCTACACTCTGGGATACAGTTCTCCCTGGGAACCGAGGCCTCAGTGGCTGCTCAAGGTCCCTTCCATCATTCGGACCTCAAAGAGTCACAGTCAGTGACACTCGGAGGCAGGATTCCAACTCAGAGAGAGACTGAATATCAATGACCACACAGCCACATGCAGGCAAAATGGTGATGAGAATTCAAATCAAAGCTCTGCTGTGTTGCCAGCTCTTCCTACTCCCCAGATCTCCCCTTCCCCACAGAGCAGTCAGCGAGGTGACAGCGCGGTGGCAGTGGTGGGGAGGACAGACACGGAAGGTATTTTCTCCTCCAGGTCTTCGTGGGCATTGGCCCCATGAATTATTCATCAGGAAACCAGCTTGAGGTAGTGTCTTAGTCTTAATTTTCAATTCCCCTAATGCTGGCCGATTCTCTGCTGAAAACTTCTCAATTATTAATGTTTCTAAAACAATATTTGTTTTCTCTGCATCTAGCAACAAGCAGAGGCCTCATAGCTAGTGATCCCACCCTGAAATTCCCAGAGAGAGGTTCAACTTGCTGAGGAGGCGTTTCTAAGGGGTCAGGGGTCTGTTCGGCTGCAGCAGCCAGACTGACAACATCAGGTTCACACAGAGACAGGTACTGGTGTCCCCAGATCAGGAACCCTCAGGGCAGAAGAAACTATAACAATAGCAAAAGCAACTGCCATGTATACGTGCCATGCATGCAGTTTATTTTTACTTATTTCTTTAAAAACTTTGTAGGTAAGAAAAAGAGGTATATTCCCATTTTACAGATGAGAAAAGCGAGACTCAGCAAGGCGAGATCTTAGATCATGGTTCCACAGCTCATAGAGAAACCACCTTTGCAAAAATTGTATTAGTGAGAAAATTACAGCAGTGGGGGAGATCTGATGTTGTCAACCCCCTCATGCCTTTAGCCTTCAAGAGGCCATTTAATTTATAATTTAAATGATAATAGCCATTCCTCAGAACTCAGCCGTCTTTATAAAGCTAATGAGAGACCACCAGGCCAGGAGGATACAGAAACCTGAATTCTGTTAAGGTGTAGACATAAACAATTGCCAGCCATTATTCCGGAGGTCACAAGATATGCAACTACCCCAATTATTCCTGCAGAAAACGTCACTATCGCAGAACCTATGATTGGCCTTTTGGAATATCTTTTTTTTTTTTTTTTTTTTTTTGAGACAGAGTTTCGCTCTTGTTGCCCAGGCTGGAGTGCAATGGTGTGATCTCAGCTCACCGCAACCTCTGTCTCCTGGGTTCACATGATTCTCCTGCTTCAGCCTCCCAAGTAGCTGGGATTACAAGCATGCACCACCATGCCCGGCTAATTTTGTATTTTTAGTAGAGACGGGGTTTCTCCATGTTGGTCAGGTTGGTCTCGAACTCCCAACCTCAGGTGATCGGCCCGCCTTGGTACGCTGCAATTCCCTAAGATTTCATCTCCATCCCAGCCAATCGGCAGTGGGCACCCATTGCATAGCCACCCCTACTTCTTCCCTCAAACTACCTCTGAAAAACCCCTAAACCAGGAACCTTCCAGGAGGTTAGTTTGAGTGATAACTCTGTCTCCCACGTGGTGTTACTGGCCTCACATTAATTACGCTCTTTATTTACTGCAATGCTGTGAATTGATTTTTTTTGTGCAGAGGGCAGGAAGAACCCACTGGGCGGTTACAATAGGTGAGAACAAGGCTTGGACTCAGTTCCATTAATATACGACTCCAGGGCCAGTACATTCTCCACCTTGACCCAGTGGTGTTGCCTGAAATTTTAGTTGCACCATGAGAAAGGTGAAGTAAATACAAAAAATCACTTTCTGGAAACATATTATTCTCAAAGAGCATTTGGAGCAAGGCATTGAGGGAAGAGAGAGATGAATGAGACAAAATTCTGCAGGTGGGGGCGGTGGACCTCAGAGAAGCCTAGAGCCCCTGGGACTGACTATTCTCCTTTATTATGGGGAAAGGGGTAGAAGACAATCCCCTTAAGCAGTGACAAAACACTTCTTTGTGCCGCCTGTAACACCCAGCCCCAGTCATGGACAGATGGCACCGTGGTGGTCCTAGCGTCTGGCAGAACAAAAGGACCCAGAATTCAGAGTCAGACCATCCTGGGAAGGCATCCCAGCTCAACCACCTCTGAGCCAGTCGCTTAAGCCCTCTGAGCCTCACTTTGCCATCTCTGTGAAATGGAGCAACGCCAGCCCTGCCTCATCATCTGAGACAATGCCCGTGGCCAGCCTGGTACACAGTGAGAGGCCCACACATGCCAGCCTGCCTCTCCCTTTGCTCAGCTGAGCCAGGAGGCTGACATTTTCAGAAAAGTCTTGCCAAAGCACAAGGAGAAGGGCAGAAAGGGAACAAACAGAGAAAATACCATTCTTTCTCAAGGCTCTTTAGTTGCAAGGAATAAAATCCACTCAAAATATCTGGGACAAAAGCAGTAGCTTCCCAAGAGAACAGAGCATCTCAGGGGACACAGGCCCGGGTCAGAACTGTTTCTGGTGGAGTCTCCATGCCTCTCTGGAACTCCAATGCCTTGCTTCCCCACCTCTTCCTGTGTCGGGGCTTCCGGCTCCTCTCTGCAAACTGGCGTTTCCTGCTTCTCTATGGGGCCACACACGTGCATGGCACGGCTCCCTGTAGTTCAAGCCTTTACTCAAGTGCTCAGTGGTCCGAACAGCATCATTCCGAAGTCTGATTGGCCCAGCTTACTGTCAGGTATACATCCTGGGCCAATCAGACGGGCCGGAGGTGGGCTCACTGAGTGGTTGCGGGGGGCTATGTCCAGGGCAGGGGCAGTGCTTACGTGCAGTGACTGGCCTCCAAGGTGGCTCCCCACAACCCTGTCTCCTGGTATTTGTGCCCTTATGTGCCCCCCAGCCTTGCATGTGGGCTGGCCCAGGGACTCACTGCTAATGAATAGCACATTGCAAAAGGGATGGGATGTCACTTCCAAGAGGAGGTTAGAAAAGCCCCTGGCTTCCCTCTTGCTGGCCTTCTCCTGTCTCTCTTGCTTTCTCTCCTGCTCACTTGGCAGAGCCAGCTGCCATGTCAGGCGCTTTGCATTAAGATCCCACGTGGCCAGGAACCAATGTCTCCAGTCAACAGCCACCTCTGGCTTGGGTCACTGGGCAGATGATGTAAGAAAGTCCAGAGGAGGGGTGGGAAGGTCAATGGACTCAGACCTGGTCAGGTGGGGTAAGAACTGCCCAGAGGACCCCCAAGTGGAGAGAGCAGAAACCATGGCACCCCTGCTACCTTAAATTGGGTGCTCTGGGAACAGATTCTGAGCCAGGGGGTTGGGTGAGGTTTATGGGGAATGTTGTCAGGGATGACTCCGCACAGAAATGAGGACGTCAGGGAGGGAGACGTTGGTCTGCAGTGTGACTGCACGCGAGGCTGCTGTCAGTCCTGTGTTAAGTCCCAGAGCTGGACGGCAGTTCAGGGTTACCCTGAATTGAGACTAAGGGCCCCAGCTTTTGTATCCCCACATCAGCCCAGGCTGCGTCCCACAGCGGATACAGCTGGGCAGAGCAGTTCCCTGTGGCCAAGGACAGTCTCCAGCTAGCAGTGCAGCTGATGGTCTGCAGCTTGTAGTCCCAGAAGCCCAGGAAGTTGGTCCGGAAGAAGAAATTCAGGTGAAGCCCCTGCCCTATTTCCAATCTGCATCCCATTCAGGCCCCCTGGAGGGCTGGGGGAGGGGGTGGACTGTGAGGGTCAGCCTCCAGCTCGTCCCCTCACCTACCTCAGCCAGGCACCGAAACGATGGCACGCTCCTTGCTCTCCCACTCTGCCCGCTGTGCCCAAAGAGCGGCTCTTTCTAATGTATTTTTTACAAACAGAGCTGGGTTTTCCTTTGATGCAAACACCAGAAGCAATTAGAGTCACTCGTTACCACATTTCCTGTTCCGTGGCTGATCTCTGGAGCATCAGGCAAGTTGTCATCATCACCACCAGAGGCACAAGAACCCACCACCAGGGACTCACAGGGCCGGGGGCTGCCTCCCAAAGGCTGGATAAGTTCTCTCCCTGGGGTGTCTCTCACACCCGGTAGCTGATTCACTAGCAAATCCTACTGGATCTCCCTTCAGAATACATCCAGGATTAGATTTCTCACCACCTCCTTGACCACCTTGGTCCAAGCCTGCAGCACCTCTCGCCTGACCACCACAGCTACCTCTTCAATCTCCCTGCTTCTGCTCATCCTTGCCTCACTACAGCACAGCAGCCAGACTGATCCAGCAGTCCCATGACTGAGTATCTACCCCAAAGGCAGAAAAGCTCATTCTATGAAAAAGACACATGCGCATGTTTGTTTACTGCAGCACAACTCAAACTTGCAAAGACATAGAACCAACCTAAGTGCCCACTGGCCAATGAGTGGATTTTTAAAATGTGGTACATACACACCATGGAATAATACTAGCCATAACAAGGAATGAAATCATGTCTTTTGCAGCAACTTGGATGGAGCTGGAGACCATTATTCTAAGTAACTTAGGAATGGAAAACCAAATACCGTTATGTTCTCACTTATAAGTGGGAGCTGAGCTAGGAGTATGCAAAGGCCTACGGAGTGGTATAATGGACACTGGAGACTCAGAAGGTGGAGGGTGGGAGGGGAGCAGGAAATAAAAAACTATATATTGGGTGTAATGTACACTACTTGGGTGATAGGTGCACTAAAATCTCAGAATTCGTCACTACATAATTCATCCATGTAACAAAAAAACCACTTGTACCCCAAAAGCTATCGAAGTAAAAAGAATATTTAAATTAAAAAACTGGTTGGGTGCAGTGGCTCATGCCTGTAATCCCAACACTTTGGGACGCCACGGCAGGCAGATCACCTGAGGTCAGGAGTTCAAGACCAGCTTGGCCAAGATGGCGAAACCCTGTCTCTACTAAAAATACAAAAATCAGCTGGGTGTGGTGGTGGATGCCTGAAATCTCAGCTACTCGGGAGACTGAGGCAGAAGAATCCCTTGAACCCAGGAGGTGGAGGTTGCAGTGAGCCAAGATCGCACCAATGCACTTCAGCCTGGGGAACAGGAGCAAAACTCCATCTCAAAAAATAAAAAATAAATAAATAAATAAAAATTTTTAAAAGACTAAGTCAGATGATGTGCATCCTCTGCTCAAAATCCTGCTGTAGCCCCCACCTCACTCTGAGAAAAGCCCATACAAGCCAATACAGTGGCCTTTCTGTGCCCATGTCTGCTTCCCTCTTGCTCGCTCATTCTGCTCCCTTCACAATTGCCTCTTTCAAACTCAACAGGCACATTCTTGCCCCAGGACCTTTGCGCTTGCTTTTCCCCCATCCTGGAATATTTTTACAGCCCCACCTCCTGCAGACCCCCATTCTGATATCATCTCTTTAGCAAGGCTCTCCCTGACCACCTTATTTTATTTTTGAGATGAAGTCTCGCTCTGCCACCCAGGCTGGAGTGCAGTGGCGTGATCTCAGCTCACTTGCAACCTCCACCTCCCGGGTTCAAGTGATTCTTGTGCCTCAGCCTCCTGAGTAGTTGGGATTACAGGGGTGGGCCACCACCCCCAGCTAATTTTTGTATTTTTAGTAGAGATGGGGTTTCACCATGTTGGCCAGGCTGGTCTCGAACTCCTGGCCTCAGGTGATCTGCCCACCTCGGCCTCCCAAAGTGCTGGGATGGCAGGCTTGAGTCACCGCGCCCGGCCTTGACTGCCCTGTTTTGACTTGCAGACTCTCACCAGCTCTCCCATCCCTCTGCCCTGGTCCATTTTCCCCCTTCATGAGTTGACACCTAAGAAGTCACATATTTTCCTTGTTTATTTTATTCTTTGTTTGTCCTTCCCTTTATCTTCATGGGGGCAGAGATTTTTGCCTTTTTTGTTCAGTGACTAGAATGCTACCTCATGCTTGGTAGGAAAGCTCAATATTTATTGATTGCATGAATTTAAAAAATGAATGACAGGCTGGGCATGATGGCTCACGCCTGTAATCCCAGCACTTTGGGAGGCTGAGGTGGGCAGATCCCCTGAGGGTCAGGAGTTCAAAACCAGCCTGGCCAACTTGGTGAAACCCCATCTCTACTAAAAATACAAAAATTAGCCAGGCGTGGTGGTGGGCGCCTGTAATCCCAGCTACTGGGAGGCTGAGGCGGGAGAACTTCTTGAACCCAGGAGGTGGAGGTTGCAGTGAGCTGGGATAACGCCACTGCACTCCAGACTGGGCGTGAGTGAGACTCCATCTCAAACAAATAAAAATAAAAAATAAAATAAATAATGAATGGTTGACCCTAACACTTTTCTCCTCACATCAGCCCTTAGAGGTGGGTATTATTATCCCCATTTTACAGATGAGAAAACAGAATCCCGAAGGCTGGATGCCCTGGCCAAGGGCACACAGTTCACAAGCGGCCAAGGCAGAGTTCACGTTAGTTTGGGTTTCCTCGCGCCACCTCTTTCATTCATACCTGCGGCTCCTCCCTCTGGGAAAGCTCTTCTCGTGGCTGGCTCCATCTCCAGCTCAAAGTCAGCTCTTTGGAGAGGCTTCCCTGACCTCCCTGCTTCTCAGTTGCTGTCACTGTGTCCGCTGCATTTCCTTCACAGCCCACTGGACATTCGGAAGTTACCTACTGCCTGCCTGTCGGGGTGTAGGTGAAATGACAGGTTTAGGAAGGGTGCCATTTGGAGGACAGTGAGGTCCTTGAAGATGACCTCAGGCTTCTGACCGTAATGCCCTCTCGAGGGGAACTCACAAATGCATAGAAAATCAACTTGCCAAATGACCAATTTACCAGGTAATTGATTCAGTAAACATTTGTTTCTATTCTACTTAGGAAGTTTCAGCAATTTGTGTTGCAAATAGTTTTGGAAGCCTTGGAGGACTTTTTTGTTTTTTTTTTTGTTTTTTGGTTTTTTTTTTTGAAGTTTGGGTCTCATTGTAGCCAGAGGGAGGGGCCATCCCTGTGCCACCTCCATATGCCTGCCTTCTGCCTTCAGAACAACCGGGAATGTGCCCCTAAAGCTTCCTCTAACATGGCTGCTATGGCCACAGCCCTCAGGCAGGGCATCGGAAGGGAGGCCTCCTGACCAGCATTCGGGCAGCTGGATCCATCACAAACACATGCTCCCAGCCAGAGGCCCAGGCCACTGCCACTCCAGGCTGGGTCATTTCAAAGGTCACATACACCAGGGAAGTTCAAGTGAGGGAAGTGAGGCATTTGCCTCAGATTAAAGTTTAGGGGGCTCCAAAACACACAAAAATCATGAGAAGTGTTTTAATGCAATATGTTTTAAATCACAATTAATGCAAAAAATTCATGACGTACAAAATGACAATGTTTTAAATAGACTCATGATCAGTAACAATGCTGTGACAAGCCATATTGGAGCGTGAGGGTAAAGGAAAACTCAATAATCCTGTTCCTGTCTTTATTTAAAATGCATTTCGCTCACCCTGGATTTTTTTTTTCGCATTAACTTGGATTTTTTTAATATTACATTGAAATATTATTTATCAACTTATACACCCAGGAAAATATAGTAGACATGCTTTTTCCTATTCTTCCCATAAACACAACTAAAAAACCCGGCAATTATATACAAAATAATCATGAGATTCTGAAGGGTGGAGAGAAGAAGGTAGGGTGGCTAAGGACACTGGGACCCAAGGTACGTAGTGGTGGTGGGTTTTCTACATTTTCTTTTTGCCTCATATATCCCACACTTGGAACCAAAGAAGCCAGAAATCCAGAAACACCACCAGCCACAGACAAAAAAGCACCAACACAAGCTGGTTCTTTCCAGCCAAAGGAATAGGAAAAGGACAACCAGGCAAGGCAGAATCATTTTAACAATAGCCACTCTCCTCCATCCAAACACCAGAGAACAGCACTATGTCCTTCCCCACTCATGTCAGCCAAGGGTGAGTGGGTTGACTACACCATCATCTCTACCAGGCTGTAACGAGGCACCCACCCTCTCCTAGGGTGATAGCAGAGGAGGGCAAATACGGAATTCATCCCCCCAGGGTGGGAAGGAGCCCCCATCAACCACAGTATCAATAGAAACTACATGGGGGCCAGGTGCGGTGGCTCACAGCTGTCATCTCAGCACTTAGAGAGGCCGAGGCAGGTGGATCACTTGAGGCCAGGAGTTCAAGACCAGTCTAGCCAACATGGTGAAACCCCATCTCTACAAAAAAAAAAAAAAAAAAAAAAATTAGCTAAGCATGGTGGCACATGCCTGTAATCCCAACTACTTGGGAGGCTGAGGCAAGAGAATCACTTGAACCTGGCGGGGGCAGAGGTTGCACTGAGCCGAGATCATGCCGCTGCACTCCAGCCTGAGTAACAGAGTGAGACTCTGTCTCAGAAAAAGAGAAACTACATGGAAAGCCTGGACTTCATCAGACAGCCATGAGGCACCTCCCACTATCTCAGAGTCAGGAATTTCACCACTTCCCTGTGATAATGAGGCCACCAAGCCCATGGTGTCATTGGAGACCAAGTGTAGAACAAAGATGAGGCACTCCTCCCCTCCCAGCCAGGGAGGTATCAGTGGAGGCCGAGGGGCTGGGAAGTGGGAGACTGGCACAAAGAGAGGGAGAATCAACATGACCTGGTGTTTCACTGGATATAGGGGTGAGAGTCTCCAGGTAAGGTGTCTTAGTCTGTTTTGTGCTGCTATAACAAAAGTACCTGGGACTGGGCAATTTGTAAAAGACAGAAAGTTAGTTTCTCACTGTTCTGGAGGTTGGAAAGTCAAAGACCACAGCACCAGCAGGTTTGGTATCTGGTGAGGGCTGCTCTCTGCTTCCAAGATGGCACCTTGACACTGCATCCTCCAGAGGAGAGGAATACTGTGTCCTCGAATGGCAGAAAGTGAGAAGTAAAAGACTCCCTCCCTCCACCAAGCCCTTTTATAAGGGCACCTAATCCCGTTCAAGAGGGCTCCACCCTCAGGACTCGATCGCCTCCAAAAGGCCCACTTCTTAATACGGTTACACTGGCGATTTAACATGAGTTTCAACATGAGTTTTGGAGGAGAACAAACATTCAAACCATACCACGGGGTGTGCTAGGGATGAGATGGCCAAAGGTTATGCAGGCGATGTCTCCAGGGCTGAGCTAGCCAGCTCCGGGGGGCACACTTTGGGCCCTGATGCCTGCTGTAAGAGAGGGTCCAGAGAAGCAATACATGGACCCCAGTTGATCTTCCTGCAAGACTGAGCCCCCCTTCCAAATGGCAGAACAGCCGACGGTGTAGGAGGAGAGCTTAAGGGCAGAAATGTTAGGATATTTGAGGTCTCTCCTTGATGTTTCGCAGTGCTTTAAAACTGAACATAATTAAAAGCAGCATTCTTTTAGAAAAATAAAACAAGATCCCCATCTAAAGAAAGCAATTCAGATAGACGCATGTTGACGACAGACTTGGCAGCACCCTCGCAGTGCCTACATGCTGACACATTATAATTTTTTCAATAGTTAGACATATTCTGTTGTTATTCAATCTGACTCCTTTGAAACTGTTGCCAATGGCCCAATTAAACAGTTAGCTAAATACATTAATGGCACAGTGCTGTGTATTTGGCTCAAATGAAGTTTACAGGAAATGTATTTCCCAGACCACAAAGGTTCCAAACGTGGAAATTGCTGTGGCTTGGCTCTCCTTGGCCACGGCCATTGGCCCCAGGCCAGCCATCCCTAAGAAAGAACCTCCAATTAAACTGAGATCCGGAGCCTGAGCAAGGAGTTGGGGCATCTTCTCAGTTTTCCCAAGAGAAATGATCGGTGTTAGTGTCTGCTAAGGCTGCCCTAACAAAATACTACAGATTGGGTAGCTTAAACAACAAAAATTTATTTTCTGTTATTTATTTATTTATTTATTTATTTATTTATTTATTTTATTTATTTATTTTGAGACAGGGTCTCACTCTGTCGCACAGGCTGGAGTGCAGTGGTATGATCCCGGCTCACTGCCACCTCCTCCTCCCAGGTTCAAGCGACTGTTCTGCCTCAGCTTCCTGAGTAGCTGAGATTACAGGCATCTGCCACCAAGCCCGGCTAATTTTTGTATTTTTACTAGAGACGGGATTTCACCATGTTGCCCAGGCTGGCCTTGAACTCCTGACTTCAAGTGATCCGCCTGCCTCGGCCTCCCAAAGTGCTGGGATTATGGCATGAACCACCGTGCCCAGCCAACAGAAATTTATTTTCTTACAGTTGTGGAAATCGGAAGTCCAAGCCCAAGGTGCCAGAACATTAGGTTTCTGGTGAGGGCTCTCTCCCTGGCTTGCAGATGGCCACCTTCTTGCCATGTCCTCGCATGGCCTTTCTTCTGTGCGTGTGAAGAAAGAGAGAGCGCTCTTCGGTGTCTCCTCTTCTTACAAGAACACCAGTCCTATCAGATTAAGAACCCACCCTTTAGGCCGGGCTGCATTCGCCTGTAATCCCAGCACTTTGGGAGGCCGGTGACGTATTAATACACCGTCTGATGCAAACTCATCAAAAATACAAAAACTAGCCGGCGAGGCATGGCCTCCCAGGAACCTGCAGCCTCACCCAGAGGCTGGAGGCAGGAGAACATGAACCCGGGAGGCGTGGAGCTGCAAGCGGTTTTAAGATCCAGCCACTGCACCCAGCCTGGGCGGCAGAGCCTGGTGTGACTCTGTCCCAAAAAAAAAAAAAAAAACCCACCCTTATGAACTCATTTAACTTTAATTATCTCATTAAACACCCTACCTCCAAAGACAGTCACATGGGGAGTTAGGACTTCAACATATGAACTGGGGGTGGAGGAAGACAATTCAGTTCATAACAGGATGGTTGAAGACAAATGATTTAGAGAAGTCACTGATTAGAACAATCAAATGACCAAATGGTACCTTGGTCACCTCTGCTGAGAAAGATGCATCCCTGCAGAACTGGATAGTATGTTGGTCAGAAGCATCTCATGCTCATACAACTAATGCTTGCTGAGCACCTAGTCTCTGCCAGACTTTGAGCCAGGTGCTGCAGCTACAGTGGTGAACAAGAGATGCTTCCTGCTCTTAGAGTCTGGCACGTCTGGAAGAAAGTGCAGGATAACGTGAGGATATATCAGAGCATCCCCGGTCCTGACTTGGAGAGCCCTAGAAGGCTTCTCCAAGGAAGCAACATTTAAGCTGATTATGAATTTGCCAGGTGATGGAAGTAGGAATGGGAGCGGAGGGGTGTTCCGGGCAGTGAGGACAAAAATCTATGTAAAGACCTGGAATTAAGAGAGCGTGGCCCAGAAAGTTCAATGTGTTCGGGAAAAGCCCACTGCAACACCAGCCCCCACCCCCACAGAGCAGCTGCTATGCATTGCTAAGAGTTTCACTGCCCAAAGGGTTGGGCTTTATTTTCTAAAATTCTCTGTGGCCCTGGGAGGCTAAGACAACTTGGCCAACAGTGTCCTGTCATATCAGGGAAGCAGAGGGACTCTCACCAGGCAAAACCTTGCTAGTCTGAACCTGAAGATGGCTTCTTTTATTTACTTATTTATTTATTTATTTTATTCTGTTTTATTTTTTTAGAGACAAGGTCTCTATTGCTCGGACTGGAGTGCAGTAGTGTAATTATAGCTCACTGCAGTCCCAGACTCCTGGGCTCAAGCCTCTTGAGTAGCTGGGACTACAGGCACTCACCACCATACTAGGGTAATTTTTTTTTGTAGAGACGGGAGGTCTTGCTATGTTGCCCAGGGTGGTCTCAAACTCCTGGCTTCAAGTGATCCTCCTGCCTTGGCCTCCCAAAGCACTGGGATCACAGGCATGAGCCACACACCCTGCCAGGGAACTGGCTTCTTGAACCCCATGGTGACTCCTAAATTACCTGCCTCGAGACACCAAGTATGGCCGGGTGATTGGTTTTTACAAAGCCAGTTAAGAGGCAGCACTTTTGACCTAACCACACCTTCAGGCAGCATCCCAGATCTCCAAGACGCAGCCCCAAGTCGGGAAGTTCCCGCAGGGTAGTGAACAAAGACTGGGCACTAGAGCAAGAAAGACTAAGACGAGTCTCAGTTCTGTCTCTCTGGCAGTGGGCCCTTGGAGCAGTTGTTGCCTCTCTAAGCCTGTTTTCCCTCTACAAAATGGGAACTCATTCCACAGATATGTATGGACTGCCTACTGTGTGCTGGGCCAGGTGCAGGTCAGCAGCTGGTAAACTCAATACATGTGGCCATTGCCCTTGGATCACTTTCAGTCTAGCAAGAGAAACAGACAACACTCAGAGAGAAAATAATAAAATGTGACCTGAACAATAAAGGAAGTGCAGCTGGGCATGCTGGCTCACGCCTGTAATCCCAGCACTTTGGGAAGCCGAGGTGGGTGCATCATTTGAGGCCAGGAGCCTGTCCAACATGGTGAAACCCCATCTCTACTAAAAATACAAAAATTAGCCGGGCGTGGTGGCACGCGCCTATAATCTCAGCTACTCGGGAGGCTGAGGCATGAGAATTGCCTGAATCCAGGAGGCAGACGTTGCAGTGAGCCAAGATTGCGCCACTGCACTCCAGCCTGGGCGACAGAGTGAGACAGTCTCAAAAATAAATAAATAAATAAATAAATAAATAAATAAATAAATAAGGAAGTGCACAGAGTGACAGGATGGCAAGAACTAGGGGGCTCTTGTACAAAGCGTATTGGGAAGGCTTCTTGGAGGAGGTGACATTTGAGCCAAGACCAGAAGAAATTCCAAAAAATCCAAAAAAATAATAATGCTAAATCTCAGAGTGTTTGTGAGAACTGAATGAAATAATGTCCATAAGCACCAAGCAAGTGCCTGGCACATGGGCAGAACTCAAAAAATATTTGCTTTAAAGACTTGGAACCAACCCAAATGCCCATCAATGATAGACTGAATAAAGGAAATGTGGCACATATACACCATGGAATACTATGCAGCCATAAAAAAGAACGAGTTCATGTCCTTTGAAGGGACATGGATGAAGGAGGAAACCATCATTCTCAGCAAACTAACACAGGAACAGAAAACCAAACACCACATGTTCTCATAAGTGGGAGCTGAACAATGAGAACACATGGATATAGGTGGGGGAACATCACGCATCAGGGCCTTTCAGCGGGTGCAGGGCAAGGGAAGGGAGAGCATTAGGACAAATATCTAATGCATGTGGGGCTTAAAACCTAGATGACGGGTTGATGGGTGCAGCAAACCACCATGGCACATGTATACCTACGTAACAAACCTGAACGTTCTGCACATGTATCCCAGAATTTAAAGTAAAATAAAATTTAAAAAAAAATGCTTGCTTTATCATCATCCACTAAAACCTAAGTTCCTTTAGGGTAAGGAGCGGTATGTGTTGTTTGCCAAAATTATGCCTAACATGTGAAAAAAAAAAAAAGGATTTAGTAAATTAATTTACTTGTAAAAGCAATGGTAATAATAGTAGTAATCAAAGTAATACTTGTTAGTAGTATTAGTCATTGGAGTAACAATATTAGCAGCAGTGGTCATAGGAGTAGGAGTATCAGAAACGCCCATTACTACAGAGCCTCTCGGTAGGCTAGGGGTGCCGTGTTGCCATGGAGAGAGTGTGGGATTTGGAATCAAATAGTCACTCTTGAATCCTGGCCCAGCTACCTACATTGGTCTGCAAAACAATGGAAACACATTTTCCTCAGCCTCAGTTTCCTCATCTATATGACAGGGACAGGGACATGTATCTCAGGGCTGCTGTGAGGATTGGGGAGGCGTCTGTATGGCGACTCAGACAGAGTGAGACCACAGTACATGGTGGTTATTGAGATGACAAGCGTGCCACTTCAGCTAACTGAGCTCCAAGCACCTGATACTTAGCCACATTCTTTTGGGACAGGCTAAGGGGGCCATATGCACACATGTGGCCAGGGCTTGCAGCCTCCACAGGCTTCTGCTCACCAGGCAGCCAGTACTTCCCTGGGTTAATGTAGCCCAGTTCGCTCCTCACTCTCAGACATCTCTGGTCCAGGAAATAGTCTCTCTAGCAAACGACTGAATTGAATTAAACTAGGCAAAAGTTCTCCATTGAAATTCCAGTGAGCCGAAAAAATGTTTTCAACACATGTAACTGTCAAAAACTTCATACCAATCAACAAGAAATAGCAAAACAACCCTATGGGGAAATGGACCAAGTGTATAAACAGACAACCCACACCAAACAAAGACTAAGGGCCAGCTAACATATGAAAAAAACCATGGGAACAGAAATTAAAACAATGGCCAGACCTTTCAGACCTATCAACTGGACAAACAGAGCGAGATTGAAAACGTCTGGGGCTGGCGAGTGCCTGAGGAAATGGGTACTTCCGTGTACTGGTGTCGTTTGTTTAAGGTTTTACTCTGTTAAGCAAACTGGAGTGTGGTGGAGCGATCATGGCTCACTGCAGCCTCGACCGCCAGGGCTCAAGTGATTCTCCCGCCTTCTACTCCCAAGTAACTGGGACTATAGGCACGCACCATCATGCCCAGCTAGTTTTTTAATTTTTTTATAGAGATGGGGTCTCACTATGTTGCCCAGGCTGCTCTTGAACTCCTGGACTCAAGCAATCCTCCCGCAAAGTGCTGGGATTACAGGCCTAAGCCACTGCACCCAGCCTTACTTTCATATACTGTTAACATAAAAATGGTAGATGTGGGGAGGGCAATTTGAGAGTGTCTGTTAAAATTTGAAATACAGCCAGGTGTGGTGAGGGTTGGAGAGGCGTCTGTATGGCGACTCAGACAGAGTGAGACCACAGTCCGTGGTGGTTATTGAGGTGACAGGCATGCCACCCCAGCCAACTGAGCTCCAAGCACCTGACATTTAACCACCTTCTTTGGAGAGAGGCTAAGCAAGCCATATGCACACATGTGGCCGGGGCTTGCAGCTTCCACAAGCTTCTGCTCATGGAATGAGCCCTGGCCATTTCTGACAGTGCCAGTCACTGGGCAAAGACTGGGGATCAAGCTCAAGCCATCTAGAATCCCCAGGGTGAAGAGTACATGGTTCTTCAACAGGTTCATTTTATCATTCATTTCGTTATCTGTTCATCTTTCAGGTGCACGCCTTCTCTGTGCCAGGCTCTGTCCTGGACATGAATGAGCGCCATCCTGTGGATTCAGAGTCACAGCCCAGTGGGGCAAGCATACCTAGAACCATATGACATGGGAGGTGCCGGTGGAGAATAGACACAGGCCGACATTTTCAGAAGCAAGTACCAGGACTCACAGTCACACAAGCACTGCCTCACTCATGGGGATATGATCAGGAATGCTGAGGCTCTGAGGGAAGGGGTGTGGCCAGGGATGGGGTAATTACAGACAAGGGCATGGCTAGAAAACGGGATATGGGCCAGGCACTGTGGCTCATGCCTGTAACGCCAGCACTTTGGGAGGCTGAAGCAGGCAGATCACCTGAGGTTGGGAGCTCGAGACCAGCCTGACCAACATGGAGAAACCCCATCTCTACTAAAAATACAAAGTTAGCTGCGTGTGGCGGCACATGCCTGTAATCCCAGCTAGTTGGGAGGCTGAGGCAGGAGAATTGCTTGAACTCAGGAGGCAGAGGTTGCAGTGAGCCGAGATCATGCCATTGCACTCCAGCCTGGGTGACAAGAGTTAAACTCTGTCTCAAAAAATGAAAAAGGAAAGAAAAGAAAACTGGGTATGGCCAGGGAAGGGAATGCAATCAATAGGAATGTCATTAGGGCCATTCAGGAATATTTAGTCTACCTTCCTTCTGGTCACATGCCAGGATTGCATTTCCTTTCACATTAGATGTGGCCATGTGATGTGCTCTAGCCATGATGTGAAAGTGGAAATGACATATGTTGCTTCTGCATGGACACTTATGATGTCTCCAGATGGTGGAGGCTTTGTCAACCAGGGTCCCTGAGTGAGGAAGAATTGAACCAAGCCCCCAAGAGACCTAGGAGGGACAGGAGGCACACCTGAGAATGAAAATGAAAACTTGGTGATGATCAGCTACCACGACTAAGATGAGGGGCTGTTTGTTACTGCAGCATTACATGGTCTGGCCTGACTGATACAGTCAGGGAAGGGGATGAGATTGGGGTTGCACTTGGCCAGGGTGAGGAAGTGCTGAGACTCAGCAGCTCCTTCCCCTCTCCTTTCCACCCCTCCACCCCAAGCCTCACTCCTCAGATAGAGCTGCTGCCTGAGCCAGAGCCACATCTAGGACCTTGACACTAAGGAAGACAGACAGGAAAAGACGCCAACTGTCTTCATCTTCATTCCAGAAATTTCACTTGATTTCCCTGGAAAGGGCCTGGGGAGCTTTCCCTCTCTTTCTCTTCATTACATTCTGAGGATTCCTCATTCCCTCTGTGGAGGCTGCGTTTATCCTGAACTCTATGAGCTCCACTGAGCAGCCATAAACCAGGAGCTGTCAGAAAGAGAATCTGCACAGAAGAAAGTGAAAACCAGGTTCTTGGGCACAGAAGGAGCCTCTGAGAATGGAGCCCCCACGATGATGCCAGTTCCTCCCAACCAGCAGGCTCTCCAGGGGTTCCAGACCCCCTAAGGCAGCTAACGGCAACAAACTCTGCCTCCCAGGATCTACACAGGCTGCATTTCAGCAAATCTAAGATGCCATATTGATTGTAGGGTGCATCTTTATGTACCACTAAGAAAGAAAAAACATTGCCAATTAAACCAAGACTCGATGTTTTATTATCACTTAGAATTTTTATTTTATAAGTATTGAAAGAACTCTCTTGGACTTGTTTAGACATAGATTTTTTATCATATATCCCTATCATGCATATATTAAAATGGGAAGTATTAGCAAAATAAATTGGTCGCAGTATCCTAAAACATCTTCCCATTCAGAGTTCAACTCTTGTGAGTCTCTTTTCAACTCAGAGGCACTGATGTTTGTGTTTTTCATGCAACAGCATCTTCCAGGACATCAAGAATGTAAGTGATGCAACATTTCTTAAAAGACTGTTCTACCATTGTCCCCGAGGTTTTATTTCAAGCAGACATCCATTCATTCTTCAAGTTTCGATGCTGGCCCTTTATTTTTAAAGAAAATCTTGCCAAAAGATACAAGGCAAAGACAACGATTACACGACCAACAGGTCAACAACTGTTGTGAGGTGCCATTGATTATCAGATGAAACCTGATTTCAAAAAGTTCAAATGCAGGGGGTGGGGAAAATGTGTGTCCTTGAATCTACGACCACCTTCCCTGATTCTGTTTTCAGTCTGTGGTCAGAGAGATCTGAGTTCAAATCCCAGCCACACCACTTCCCAACTGTAGGATGTATTAATCGAGGTAGGCTAAGATTTGCTGCAATCCCTCAATCTCAGTGACTTCACAAGAGAAAAGTTCCTTTGACGTCATGCAAATCTGCTGCAGGTGTGGCCACGTAGCAATGGGAGGAACCACTTGGAACTTATGGTTCCAGACCTCAACACAGCCTTGTCTACCACCATCAGGGCAAGAGAGAGAGAGAGAGAGACTGAATAATTACAGAAAGTCTCTTTCTGCTTCAGCCCGGAAGTGGCGCCCATCACTTCCACCCACATTTCATTGGCTGGGCTAGCCACGTGGCCCTGCTTAACTGCAAGGGACTGGAAAATGTACTTTCCTGGATACTCAGGAAGGAGGAAAGACCAAAATATTCATGCCAATAGTTAAACCTAGCATGGTAACCTTCAGCCTTCCCTGAGCCTTTGTTTCTTGTAAAAAGGAGGGTTATAAATGTGTCTATTTCTGCTGGGCATAGTGGCTCACGCCTATAATCCCAGAGCTTTGGGAGGCTGAAGCAGAAGGATCACTTAAGGCCAGGAGCTTGAGACCAGCCTTGGCAACATAACAAGACCCCGTCTCTAAAAAAAAAAAATTATAAAGGAGCCAGCTGTGGTGGTGCATACCTGTAATCCCAGCTACTCGGGAGGCTGAGGCAAGAGGATGACTTGAGTCCAGGAGTTTGAGGCTGCAGTAAGCTATGATCACACCACTGTATTCCAGCCTAGGTGACACAGCAAAGACCCTGTCTAAATAAATAAAATGTTTAATGCCTATTGTATTGGCTGTCGTGAAGGCCAGCGCATGAGTTCATTCAACACACTTTGCACTGTGCCTGGCATATGGTAAGAGCTCAGGGAATACTGGCTGTCTTCCTAAAATCACATAGAACACCCTTGTTCCTTCCCACCTGGAAAGGACTATCCAGGCCCCCGCTTCTTCCCTGAGGCATCTCTGCTTTCGGGTGACACAGCCCAGCTCCCCATCTGCTTCTCATGGCTTCCAGACCCCCTCCCCATTCGGTCATTCCATTCTCTCTCCAGAAGAGACTCTCGTGAGAACAGACCACCTGCCTCTTGCATCTCTGTATCTGACCAGCCTGAGTTCTGATCCCAGCTCCTCCAAACATTTGCTGTGTGACCCTTGCCAAGTTTACAGCCTTCTCTGGGCCTCAGCTTCCTCCTCTTTAAAACAGTCTCGGCAGAGCTCCTCACCTCCAATGTGCCTGAGGCCAGGAGGGAACAGCAGCGAATGACCTGTGACCAGGAGGGTGTGTGATGAACTGGAGGAAGCTCACACCCTGTCTAAAGGGAAGCCATGCCTCACTTAGCCAGCTGGTGCCAGTTTTATATTACCAGAGTTTCAGGGTTTTCAAAAGAAGGTAAAAATCCCAAATTTTATGTGGAATCTGCTACCTTTTAAATGTTGACAACTACTTCTTTTTTTTTTTTTTTTTTTTTTTTTGAGGCCAGTCTTATTGTATTTACTGGCTGGGAAGTGCAGTGTACGATCTTGGCTCACTGCAACCTCCACCTCCTGGGTTCAAGTGATTCTCCTGCTTCAGCCTCCCAAGTAGCTGAGATTACAGGCAGCCACCACCACACCTGGCCAATTTTTGTATTTTTAGTAGAGATGGTCACTGTGTTGGCCAGGCTGGTCTCAAACTGCTGACCTCAGGTGATCCACTGCCTCTGCCTCCCAAAGTGGTGGGATTACAGGCGTGAGCCACTGCACCCGGCCATGGTGGCCCATTTTTAATTCTAAGTGTCTTAGTATGGGTTTAAGCAGGCTACGTGGAAATAAGGAGATAAAGCAGCAGAATGTACTGAGCCACCACCCCTCTCTCCTTCCTGCTTTCTCCTTTCACTCGGCAGCCAGGTGCCTATGGGTTGGAGCCCCCCCCTTAACTCCCTCTCCCCACCCCACCAAATAATTTAGTGTAGGCTAGCTTGCAACATAAATAATTGTACCCTTTCTTATCAGCTAAGTGCAGCCACTGGGGTCATAAGTCAAATCTTTAAAGAGTCCTAAGACAGTCACAATGCATTATGGGCTGCAATAAAAGGCAGCAGAAAGACCCTAAAAGAACATACTTGCAACCTTAACCCAACTACCAATAGGTGACTTCTGGGAAGATTGATCAGCCAATGAGGAACCAGGGGAGGGATTTGAGCTCTAGGGAGTAAATTGCTTGTTAAAACCGTTCTGGGTGTGCCTGCATGCCAGACACCAATCTTGCAAGACCACCATTAAAGTCTCGCTTCTGCTGTTCTCCATGTCCCTGAGTCCATTCTTTGGGTTTGGATGGGTAAGAATGTTTCTTACTGTCTTGAACTACTGACCTCAAGTGATCCAACCACCTTGCCCTCCCAAAGTGTGGGGATTACACGCTGGAGCCACTGCACCTGGTCTCCTTCCTAGGAAAAAATAATAATTCTGTGCATGCCAAACAAAATGCATCAGTGGGGGACATCTGATCAGTTTACAAGCTCTGGGTACACCCAGGAGAGGAGTGCCACACCCAGAAAGCAGACTCGCCCTGAGGAGCCACTGGAGCTGGTCCTGGAGGGCCCAGGCAGGAGGGAAAAGGTGGGATTTGCTGGTGACCATAACACTGGTTTGATCAAAAGCAAATCCTAACAGCAAAAACATCAGTGCATCGCCTCTATCAGTGCCTCCTCCAGGCCAGGCTTGGGACACGCAGAGAAGAATCAGATCTAAGCCCTGTCCCTGGGGCACTCCCATACACAGGAGAAGACGGGGGCAAAATAGGTAACTGCAAGGGATTATGTGGGGGTGCACAAGGGGCACGCTGATTGCCTGGGAACTGTGGCCAGGGAAGGGGCATTGGCCCAGGGTGCTACAGAGGGGTGGCCTCCAGGCATCTGTATAACACATCAGGCAGGCAGGTAGGGGACCGCGTGTTCAGAAGAAGACCTGGGGTGTGAGTGTGCTTGATGCATTGAGGCAGGAGCACTGCAGGGACCCCGGAGTCCCCAGGACTCCTAGAGGAGTGGGAGGAGAGGAGATGTGCCAGTGGGCAGAGGGCGTGGTCAAGTCCCCACTGCCTCCGTTCACACCCATACACCCATTCACCTGGCACTAGTTGGCCTCAATCAAAAACTACCTTTTGAGCATCATTTCTCCACCCTGGCTGCCCGTTAAAACAAAAAACAAAGGCCGGGCGCAGTGGCACAGGCCTGTAATCCCAGCACTTTGGGAAGCCAAGGCGGGCAGATCACTAGAGGTCAGGAGTTGGAGACCAGCCTGGCCAACACGGTGAAACCCCATCTCTATAAAACTACAAAAATTAGCTGGGGTGGTAGCAGGCACATGTAAGTAATCCTAGCTACTCAGGAGGCTGAGGCAGGAGAATCGCTTGAACCAGGGAGGTAGAGGTTGCAATGAGCCAAGATCGAGCCACTGCACTCCAGCCTGGGCGACACAGGGAGACTCTGTCTCAAAAATAAAATAAATAAAATGAAATAAAATATAAAATCATAAAATAAGTAAAATAAAATATAAAATGAAGTGTCTGGAACCCACCAGAATTTTTGGTTATCAGTATGTCCCAAAGGCTCCCTGGTGATTGTAAGGCACGCCAGATTAGAGAAGGGGTTGGATGTGCCCCTCCTGGCACAGCCCTGGGCTCTCACTGATGCGGAGCCTGTGCAAAGCTCTTCTGCGACAGTCCCGTTCGATCCCGCCCGCGGCTCTGTGAGGCTGGCCAGGCGTCCTCACCTCCCAAGTGCAGAAAGAGCCATGCAGGCCAGGTAACCACGTGCCCACAGACACTGAAGTTAATCTGACTCCAGGATCCAGAAGAAAGGAAGAGAAAGGGAGGAAAGAGTGATGGAGGAAAGGAAGGGAGGAAGGAGTGGGGGAGGAAAAGAAGAGGGAAGGAAGGGAGAGAGGGAGGGAGGAAAAAAGGAAAGAAAGGAGAGAGGAAAAAAAGGAAGGAGGGAGGAAGGAAGGGAGGGGGAGGCAGGGAAAGAGGGTGGGAGGAAGGGAAAGAGGAAAAGGGAAGGAGAGTGAAAGGGAAAGAAGAGAAGAAAGGAGGAAGGGAGGGAGGAAGGAAACGAGAGAGAGGAAGAAAGGGAAAGAGGGAAAAGGGAAGAAGGGAGGAAGGAAGGAAGGAAAGGAAGGAGGCAAGTTGGAGGGACAGATAGATGATGGGTGGATGGACGGAAGAATGGATGAGTGGTGGGTGAGCCGGTGAAAGGATACGAGGGAGGAATGAATGAATGAAGAGGAGGAAGGGAAGAAAAGAAGACAGGGAAAGGAGGAGAGGAGAGAAAAAGTGGTATGTGGGGGTTAAAGAAATGAAGGCGGAAAGGACGGATGAATTAATGAATTAGGGATAGATGAAAAAGGGGAGGAGCAAGGAGCGCGGGTTGCTGCCTCGGCGACCCGGGGTCCCGCGAGCAGCCAGGGCGGAGGTCAGGGAAGGCGGGTCTGGGGTACCAGGCCGGGAGCTGTGCCGCCTCCGACGGGACGTGGCCTCCGCGGGGCCCTGCTGCCCCCCAGCGGCGATGCGCGGCACTGCAGAGACGGCGGCGGGACCTTGTGCGGCCGCCCCTCCTTCCCCGGGCCCCGGGCGCGGCCAGCGCGTTCCCATAGCAGCCGCCCCACCCGCCGCTCCCTGCTCCCGCCGCGCCGCGCCCGCTGCAAACGGGCCTCTGCAGCCCCGGCATCCGCTGGAGGGAAGAGAGAGAGCAGGAGCTCCTCCCGTAGCTTTCTCCCGAAAAGGTTTTCTCTTCCCTACTCCGTGAAAAAGGATAACGAGATGGGGGAGGGGAAGGAAATGGTTTAAGTTAATTTAAATTGTGTCTGCCGCGGGCAACTCTCCAAGAAAGGGCTTTCCTTTTTTTTTTTTTTTTTTTTTTTAAGAGGCACGTTCGAAGCATTCAGGGAAGCTCTTTGCTGCAGCCCAGCGGCCACGGATAGAGCCTGGGAAGTGGAGAAGGAGCTGCTCCAAGAGGGTCCCGGGGAGCAGGGGACCCCAGGCGTGGCCCTGGCCCTTGGGATCTCCGGGACCAGGCCTGGACCCTCGACAGGGCGGATCTGAGCCTGCCTGGGGACTTGCTCTTGGCTGCCTCTTCTCCTAGGCGGACTCCTCTAATCCACCCGGAGCCATGAGATCGTACTATTTATCCCCACTTTGCAGCTGGGCCCAGAGGAATCAAGCGCGCACAGCTAGGAAGTGGCAGTGCCCCGGTTTGAAAGCACCATGGCCCATCCTGAGCCCTCAGGCTCGGGACTCCACCCTACAGCTCAAAGTGGATGCTAGGATCTTCCCATCCTACAAGAAAAGATGCGGGGAGCCCCCGAGGGTTGCTCAACGCCACCTGCCTACAGTCTGCTGCCCGGAAGCCCCAGCCCAGCCTTACATCAGGAAACTCCCATGAGCTCCAAGAGCTGACCTCAAACAGCTTCCAGACCCAGTGGTGTGTGGAGAGCCAACCTCCAAAGTGGCCGGAGGCTGCGGTCCCTGCCAGCATCCCTGGTGACCTCAGCTGTGGCCAGGGAGCTCAGGGAGGGGGTCAGGAAAGACAGGGAGGGGTCAGGGAGGCTCAGAGGCAGAGCCCACACAATCCCTGCCACCTGTCTCCTGCCTCTCTCCTCCACGTCAGGAGGGACAGTGCTGACTCGTGGGTTTTCATTTCACCCAACAACTCACTGGTACATTCAATTAATATTTACGGAGTATCTGCTGTATGCCAGGAGCTATGTTAGACAGTGAGGAAATCATGGTAAATATGATACTTAGTGCTGAAGACAGGCTATATAAAAGTCAACCAACAAATGCACAAGATGATTTGGATATTAATAAGTACTGAGAAATAAAGAAAACAAAGTGATACACTAAAAAGTGATGGGTTGGGGGCCAGGTGTGGTGGCTCACGCCTGCAATCCCAGCACTTTGAGAGGCTGAGGTGGGCGAATCACTTGAGGTCAGGAGTTCGAGACCAGCCTGGCCAACATGGTGAAACCACATCTCTACTAAAAATACAAAAATTATCCAGGCCTGGTGGTGGGCGCCTGTAATCCCAGCTACTTGGGAGACTGAGGCAGGAGAATCCCTTGAACCAGGGAGGCGGAGGATGCAGTGAGCCGAGATCGTGCCACTGCATTCCAGCCTGGGTGATAGAGCGAAACGCCGTATCGAAAAAAAAAGATGGGTTGGGGATCGCCATTATCATGGCTCTTATTTGAACCCATCTTTACAATTGCACTTACTACATGGCGGTGTATGTGCCATGTCCCTGTATCTGTCTCCTGCACCAGGTATGACAGCTTGAAGGAAGAGTTTGTCCCCCCATCCCTGCGCCCCCACCCCCAGGACCTGGCCCTGCTGCATCTCAGGGAAGGCAGCAGAATTGATCTGGTGCTTGTGAGTTAACAGAGCCCAGAGATGGCTGAGAAGCCTCCCTCAAGGCACTTGAACTTGACACCGATTTCGGGAAGGGAGACCACAGTGATAGCCAAAGTACTCTGAGCCCTTGCTCTGCTCAGGCATTTGTATCCCATCTCTCCATCAATCTCTGCAGCAGGCCTTTGATGTAGATACCATTGCTAACCCATTCTACAGGTGCGGAAGCCAAGGTCACAGCTCTATTAAAGGGGAACCAAGATTTAAACAGACAGCCTGGTTTCAGCACCCCCTGCCCTCTAGAGGTCTGCCGCCGGGTGGATGCTATGCCCAGGGGAAAATGTTTTAGGGAAGAGAGAAGGGGCGGGTCAGTTACCTTGAGCAAGTCACTTCCCCTCGCAGAGCCTCCATTTCCTCAGGTCTGCAAAACAGGGGTTAAGCGGGGTGCCTGCCTTGGCTGGATTGTTCATTTGGGGGATTGAATGTGACAATGCAAGTAACTTGACTGCCCAGCAAGAAACCTGGATCATTGAACCAAAGGATAGATGGATGGATGGATGGATGAATGAATGTTATAAATGTCAGTCCCCTTCCTTGTCCCCCAATTCTTTAATAGTGAAAAAAAGAAAGAAAAGTCTGCTAGTCTCCTGCTCTGCTCACTTTCTTGCATGCCACAAATGCCCATGTATTTCCTCCAGCTAGTCCCAAACGATGTGTGCGTGGTGGTGCACTTACATCCTGTCTCTAGAGCAGAGCTCCTGGGGCAGTAAAGCTGCAGTTTCGGGCTGACATCTAATGCAAGAGATCTCACCTGAGTCCTTCTACACAGGGCTTCCTTGAATCAGACAGACCCAGGTCCAAATCCTCACCTGCCACCTACTTGCTGTGTGACCTTGGGCAGATGGCTTAACTTCTCTGATGCCTGATTCCTTCAGCTGTAAGGAGGGCATCTGCCACATAGGGTTCTCCTGAGGATTTCATCTAAGTCCCATTTCCCTGTGAAGCAGTGAGGGTAGTTAAACGGAGCAAGTCCAGAGGGTAAAGTCATACGCACTTTGCTGTGAGCCTCCTGAGCTTCAAGAGAGGCTGAGATTAAGCCGTCCATGATTTTTCTTCCTTTTTTTTTTTTTTTTTTCCGAGAGGGAGTTTTGCTCTTGTCGCCCAGGCTGGAGTGCAATGGCACAATCTCGGCTCACTAAAAGCTCTGCCTCCCGGCTTCAAGTGATTCTCCTGTCTCAGCCTCCCAAGTACCTTGGATTATAGGCACTCACCACCATGCCCGGCTAATTTTTGTATTTTTAGTAGAGATAGGATTTCACTGTGTTGGCCAGGCTGGTCTCGAAATCCTGACCTCAGGTGATCCACTCCCAAAGTGGCCTCCGCCTCCCAAAGTGTTAGGATTACAAGAGTGATCCACAGCACCCAGTCCCTTGTGCTTCTTTATCACGTGACCTGACTCCCCTGCACCCAGTCCACCACCACCTGTCAGTTTCTCCTCAGATATCAACACAAGGCCCTGCTCTCTTCTCCAGCCTCGCTGCTTCCTCCTGGCCCAAGTTCCCATCACCACTGACCTGAATAGCTCAGGCAGCCTCCACTGCCACGCACCTCCCCAACTGCCAGACAGCAGCCTGAGAGGGCAAGAAAATCCAGATCAGATCCCACCCCAGCTTAAATCCAGCCGCAGCTTCTCACTGACCTCAGAATAAAAGGCACACTGCCCACTCTGACTGTGCTGGAGTTTCCGTTTGTCCTCGGGCTTCCTCTCCAGCCTTCTGCACCCGACCCAGCCTCCTCCTGTGTCTGGAGGCTGACCTGCAGAGGCTGCATCAACCTTTGCTCTCTGCCCTCTGGCTTCTGATTGACTTCGGCCAATAGGAGTAGGAGGTGAAGCAGGAGGTCAACGAGCAGGAGGAAAGAGAGGTGGGGTATTACTTCCGGGTTTCCTCTCTGCTTGGTCATGGGTGACAGCAGCTGGGTCTCTTGGGTGAGAGCTGTGGGCCACCTCCTACAGCTACCACTGTGACTGGGTTCCCCTCACTAACGGCGCCTTCCTGGCCCCTTTAGGACTGAAGGTGGTAACAAGCGCCCCACCGCTGCTGGTCCCAAAGTCCTTTGTTACCTCTTTCCAGTTTCTCTTAACCTGATCCACACCTCCATAAAGAGGGAGGCTGAGGCAAGAGGATCACCTGAGCCTAGGAGGTCGAGGCTACAGTGAGCCATGATCACACCATTGCACTCCAGCCTGGGCAACAGAGTGAGACCCTGTCTCAAAAAAAACAAAAAGAGGCCTTTCACTAAACTTTCACAATTACCCCACCCCTTGAGTGTGCTGTCTGTATCCTGCCTGCACGGTAACTGACAATAAGACCCTCATGCTCCAGCCCCTGCCCAGCTCCCAACCCCCTCACACAACTCTTCCAGCTCCTTTGCTATGCTCTGGCCATACCTGGCTCCTTTCTGTCCCTCAGACACACCAAGCCTGTGGCCTCGTTGGTGCCACATATTTTCTGTTCCATCTACCTTGGGACGCTGTTCCCAGATCTTTTATGCAGCTGGTCTCAGCCCAGATGTCACTCTTCAGGGAGGCTTTCCCTGACCACCTGTCACACACACTCATCCATATCCTTTGCTTGATTGATATCAATCCAGAATTAACCTCTTCTGTTCCTTGTGGGTTTGTTTCTGTTTATACCTACAGCATTGTTGATTCTGGCCAAGCATGGTGGCTCACATCGATAATCCCAGTGCTTTGGGGGGCTGAGGCAGGAGGATTGCTTGAGCCCAGGAGTTTGGAGTTTGAGACCAGCCTGGGCAATATAGCAAGACCCCATCTCTACAAAAATACAAAAAAAAAAAAAAAAAAAGGTTAACCAGGCATGGTGGTGTGTGCCTGTAATTCCAGCTACTTGAGAGGTTGAAATGGGAGGATTGCTTGCACCCAGGAGTTCGAGGCTGCAGTGAGCTATGATCTCACCACTGTAGTCCCAGCCTGGGTAAAAGAGTGAGATCTTGTCTTAAAAAAAAAAAAGTTACACAAGGGCAGTCTTTTTTTCCACTAGTCTTTTTGTTCACTGCTGTAGTCCTGGCAGTAGTGAACATAAGGGGTCTTGGTAAATATTTGTGGAATTAATAAAGAGCTTTATGTTCACTCTGAAGAGAGTGAGGACACTCAGTCTGGAACCCCTGAAGGCGGAGGGTGCCCTGGGCTATCTTTTCCAGGTTATGATCAGGACTTCCTTGCCTCAAATCTCTCCACATCCCCTCTCGGGGTCCCCAGATTCTCGCACTTCAGTAACATCCCCAGTCGTGCTTCCTGAGAAGTAGCTGGGTGCTGATGAAAGAGATTTGGCACAGGGCTCAGACACACCTGGGTTTTACTCCTGGCTCTGCTACGCCCATTGCCTCTCTGGCCCTCAGTTCCGCCGTCTATTAAAAAGGAAAGCCAAATGGTACCTAGCATACCGGGGTCATGGAAAGGAGCAATGAGACCCAGGCATGGAAGGCGGCCAGCACTGCCCTGCCCCATGCCAGGGATTTGAAGAGCCGCAAAGAGAATGGGATGCTGAAGCGACCCTGAGAAAGGGGCCGTGGGTCTTCCCCACCCAGGCTGAAGCCCAATTAGAAGAGGAGGGTGGACCTGTGAAGGTAGGGGCGGTGCCTAGGCTGACCTAGCTGGGAGAGGCTTCTAGAGCTCTCCATGCACAAGCTGGTGTGGAGCAGTGCAGGAGTCCCAGGCATGTGAGAGCAATGTGGACGTGGTGAAGGATTCAGTTCAGTCATTGGCCGGGTGCGGTGGTTCACGCCTATAATCCCAGCATTTTGAGAGGTTGAGGTGGATGAATCACCTGAGGTCAGGAGTTTGAGACCAGCCTGGCTAATGTGGTGAAACCCCCTCTCCACTAAAAATACAAAAATTAGCTGGGCGTGGTGGCACATCCCTGTAATCCTGTAATCCTGTGGCTATTCGGGAGGCTGAGGCAGGAGAATCACTTGAACCCGGGAGGTGGAGGTTGCAGTGAGCCGAGATGATGCCACTGCACTCCAGCCTGGGCGACAGAGTGAGACTCTGCTTCAAAAGAAAAAAAAAAAAAAGAGAAAGAAAAGAGAAGAGAAGAGAAGAGAAGAAAAGAAAAGAAAAGAAAAGAAAAAAGAAAAGAGAAAAGCTCAGTAACTTCCCAGTGCATCTCATTGAACTTAGCATGGGTACCCACCTGATCTCAATGCACCCAGGAGTTGGCACACAAGGGCAACAAGGAGCATCCCTCAGAATTGGATGCAGTTGTACATAACGCCACAGCAGGACGCGTGGCCTGACGTCAAAGACTGGCTGAGAATCTCAGAAAATCATGGATGTCCCCTCCCCAACACCCTGACCTCCGCCTCTGCCGAACTTAAGGGCAACCCCAAGGAATATAAGGAAACCTAAATTGATTGGAAGAATGGACACAAATTAAACATTGTAATGAACTGTATTAGTCCATTCTGCATTGCCATAAAGGAATACCTGAGGCTGGGTAATTTATTAAAAGAAAGGAAGTGTATTTGGCTCAGGTTCTGGTGAGGCCTCAGGAAGCTTTTAATCACGGCAGCAAGGAAGAGGAGCCAACGCGTTGCATGATGAGAGGGAGCAAGAGAGAGATGGGAGGTCCTAGACTCTGTTCTTCTTTTAATTTTTCAATTTTTGGGTACATAGTAGTATATATATTTATGGGGTGCAAGAGATATTTTGATACGGGCAGGCAATGCATAATAATCCTATCAAGGTAAATGGGGGATCCATCATTGGAAGCATTTATCCTTTGTGTTACAAACAAGCCAATTACACTCTTTTAGTTATTTTTACATGCACAATTAAATGATTATTGACTATAGTCACGCAGTGGTGCTATCAAATCTATCAAATACTAGGCCTGATTCTTTTTTTTTTTTTTTTTTGAGATGAAGTCTCACTCTGTTGCCCAGGCTGGAGTGCAGTGGCATAATCTCAGCTCACTGCAACCTCCACCTCCCAGGTTCAAGTGATTCTCCTGCCTCAGCCACCTGAGTAGCTGGAGCTACAGGCACCCGCCACCACACCTGGCTGATTTTTGTATTTTTAGTGGAGATGGGGTTTCACTAAGTTGGCGAGGCTGGTCTTGAACTCCTGACTCAAGTGATCCATCCACGTAGGCCTCCCAAAGTGCTGGGATTACAGCCATGAGCCACTGCACCTGGCCCTTATTCATTCTTTCTAACTATTTTTATACTCATTAGCCCTCCCAACTCTTCCCCACCACCAATCTGCACCCCCCACTATCCATCGCAGCCTGTGGTCACCATCTTTCCCAGGCTCTTTTTAACAACCAGGTCTCACATGAATAGAATGAGAACTCACTCATTACCGCCAGGAGGGCACCAAGACATTCATGGGGGATCTGCCCCCGTTTCCCACTAGGCACTCTCTTTAACATTGGGAATCACATTTCAACATGAGATTTGAAGGTGACAAACATCCCAACCATAGCATGAAGTGAATGAATAAAGAGAGTGATATTTCCCATGCACCTGAGATATGGACTGACATTTCTACCACATGGTACATTGCCAGAATCCCCCATTGGGTGTGCATGTGTTTTGTGACTTGAACAAGGCTGAGAAACCTTGAGACTTATTCCTGGGCCTCTGAAGGGCTGTCCTTATCAGGGACAGGCATTCTGCAGAACTCTGCATGGGGAAGAGTAGAAATGGCGGGGGGTGGAAATGTCGTCTGATTAATCACAAGAGAGAGCGCCTCTTAGATGGAGCTGCCCAGTGATGGAAAGGACCACCATGAAAGGAAGTGAGTTTCCTGTTCTTGCAGGTATGCAAGTGACACTATCAGAAGTGTGGAGAAGTAACTCCTACCTGTGGAGTTTGCCTGACTAAAATAACACTGAGGACCTTTTGAAGCTTTATAGGCTATGAGTCTTCAAGCAGAGCCCAGAGTGATGTTGGGTAATCAGAGACAGGGAGTTAGGTGAACGCATGGGGAGAGGAGGAGGAAGAAGAGAAGGAAGAAGAATAGGAAACAGTAAGGGAGGAGAGTCGGAGAAAGGAAATAAGGGTCCCAACTGAGAAGGTCCAATATTGGTCAAAAGTTTTTCAAAGATAGGCTAGGTGTGGTGGTTCACGCATGTAATCTCAGCACTTTGGGAAGCTGAGGTGGGCAAATCACTTGAGGTCAGGAGTTCGAGACCAGCATGGCCAACATGGCAAAACTCCGTTTCTACTAAAAATACAAAAGTTAGGCAGGCATGGTGGTGTGCACCTGTAATCCCAGCTACTTGGGAGGCTGAGGCAGGAGAATTGCTTGAACTCAGGGGACAGAGGTTGCAGTGAGCTGAGATTGCACCACTGCACTCCAGCCTGGGCAAGAGAGTGAGACTCCATCTCAAAAAACAACAACAAAAAAAGGTTTATCAAAGTTAGTATTTCCCAAGTGGGGGCCACATGTCCATGACAGTCAGAATAGCTTAAACCAAGCTTGTCCAACCTGCAGCCTGCAGGCTGTATGTAGCCCAGAATGGCTTTGAATGTGGCCCAACACAAATTCAAAAACTTTCCTAAAACATTCTGAGTTTTATGCATAGCGCTTTTTTTTTTTTTTTTTTTTTTTTTTTTTTTTTTTAGCTTATCAGCCATCATTAGTGTATTTTATGTGTGGCCCAAGACAGTTCTTCCAATGTGGCCCAGGGAAGCCAAAAGATTGGGCAACCCTGGACTATGCTTCAGTAACAAATTAACCTGAAATCTCAGTGCTTTGACACAGTAAATGTATTTCTCACTCATGTAGAGTCCGGGTGTCCCTATGGCTATGATATCTGGAATGCAAGGAGAATGATGGAATGCAAAAGGGAGATGGAAAAAGCCCACCAGCATTACACTGCCACAGCCCAACAGTGAAACGGCACTTCACTGCCACAGCCCAATAGTAGCACTCGCCAGCCAATACCCAGAACAAGTCATGTGATCCCAAGCATCTGCAAAGGAAGTTGAGAAACTTAGAGAAGGCCGTGGATATTTTGAGAGCACTAATTTTCTCTACCACAGACACAGGCCCATAATGGAACACAATTTTAGATGGCAAATACGATAATTTTTGGTGAAAATAAATACAGCGTCAAAAAACATTAAGTTGCATAATGAGAAAATTCTTCCCAGATCAATGATCTCAAAAGCCTCATAATTATGAGAAAGTCTCAGTTTGGTGATAATATGTCTTTAACACCTCCCTAAAACTCTAACACTGCTAATCTTTATCAGCAAATAAAGCACTGGCCTCAGATTCAGAGCCTTCAAGAGAAAAGAGAATATCCTACTAAGCTTACAAAACACTGGTGTGTTCCCATCATGTTCATTTTCATGATTACCTCCTATTTATGGAAAATGGTACCAATTTTCCATGTAGGGTGGCAAAGTAAAGTTTCCTTTTTAAATAAATTTATTTTTTAAAATTGACTCTCTTTGAAGAAGACTATTAAGTTAATAGTAGTGGTTCCGAAAATGGTGAACAAGGATTGATGATGGAGTGTAAATTATTGAACTTTGTAAAATTCTGTTCCACCTCCAATTCAGCAGTCCTTATATTGGAATTTTTGTTTGTTTGTTTAGTATTTAATTGACAAAAAAAGATTTTATATATTTAAGGTGTATGACTAATGATTTGATATACATTGTGTAATGATGACCACTATCAAATTCATTAACACATCCATCATCACCCATGTCATACACCAGATCCCCAGAATTTGTTCATGTTATAACTGAATGTTTGTGCCCTTTGACCAACACTTCCCCATGTATCCGGTAACTACTGTTCTAATCTCTACTTCTATGAATTCAACTTTTTAATATTCCAGGTATAAATAAGATCATACATTACTTGTCTTTCTGTGTCTATCTTATTTCACTTCCCATAATTTCCTCTAAGTTCATCCATGTTGTTGCAAAAGGCAGGATTTCATTCCTTTTTATGGTCAAATAATATTCTCCATTCATCCATCCATGGACATTTAGGTTGTTTCCATATCTTAGCTACTTACAACAAACATGAGGTGCAGATATCTCTTCGACAGCGATTTCACAGCCTTTAGATATATACCAGAAGTTAGATGGCTGGATCATATACTACTTGCATTTGTAGTTTTTTGAGGAACCTCCATACTGTTTGCCCTAATGGCTATATTGATTTCCATTTCCACCAACAGTGTACAAGGATTTCTTTTTCTCTACACCCTCACCAGCACTTGCCAACTCTTATCTTTTTGATAATAGTCATCCTAACAGGTGCGAGATATCTCACTGTAGTTTCGTTTGCATTTCTCTGATGATTAGTGATGTTGAGCACCTTTTCATATACCTGTTGGCCATTTGTATGTCTTCTTTAGAAAAATGTTTATTCAGATCCTTTGCCATTTTTTTTCCAGTCTATACTCTTACTTTACTTTTTTTCCTTTTACTTTTATTTTGAGTTTTGGGGTACATGTGCAGGATGTGCAGGTTTGTTACATAGGTGTACCATGGTGGTTTGCTGCACAGATCAACCCACCACCTTGGTATTAAGCCTAGCATCCATTAGCTATTCTTCCTGATGCTCTGCCAATTTTTAAATAGCATTATTTGGTTTGGGGAGTTTTTCGTGTTGTTTTGTTTTGGTGGGTTTTTTAGTTGGTTGGTTTTACTATTATGTTTTGTGAGTTCTTTCTATATTTTTGTATTAGCCCCTTATGAGATGTATAGTTCACAAATATTTTATCCCATTCCATAGGTTGCCTTTTCATTTCATTTATTGTTTCCTTTGGTGTGCAGAAGCTTTTGAGATTGATGTAGTCCCACTTGTTTATTTTTCCCTTTGTTGTCTGTGCTTTTGATGTCATATCCAAAAAAATCATTGCCAAGATCAATGACAAGGAGCTTTTCCCCTATGTTTTCTTCCATGAGTTTTATGGTTTCAGATCTTACATTTAAGTCTTAAATCCATTTTGAGTAAATTTGTGTATATAGTGTTAGACAAGTGTCCAGTTTCAGTCTTTTGCATGTGCCTATCCAGTTTTCTCACCTATACTCACCAGGGATATTGACCTGTGATTTTCTTTTCTCGTAGCATTCTTATCCTAGCTGGTCTCTTTCCAGGAATTGACAAGCTTATCCCAAAGTTCATATAGAAATCCAAGAATTCCATCTTGAATCTTAAAAAAAAGTAAAAGTTCAAGAATTCACACTTCTGAGTTTCAAAACTTACTACAAAACTACAGTAATCAAGACAGCACAGTATTGGCATATGTATCAATGGAATAAAATTAGATTCCAGAAATAAATCCATGTAACTGTGGTTGATTGATTTGGGCCAAGGGCCTATTCAATGGGAAAGGGATAGTTTTTTCAATAAATGGTGCTGGGACAACTGGATATCTACATTTAAAAGAATGAATAATGTTGAATCCCTACCTCACACTATATACAAAATTACTCAGAATGAATCAAAGATTTAAATTTTAACAGCTAATACTATCAAACTCTTTTAAAAATCAGAGAAAGTCTCTATGACCTTGAATTTGGACCTTAGATCTGATACCAAAATCTTAAGTAAGAAAAAAAAAGACTAGATAAATTAGACTTCATCACAATTTAAAACTTACTTCAGAGGACACCATTAAGAAAGTGAAAAGATAATCCAAAGAATAGCAGAATATTTTTGCAAATCATACTTTTAAGGGATTTGAGTCTCAAACATATAAAACTACTACAAATCAATAATAAAAACACAAATAAGGCCAGGCTTGGTTGCTCACACCTGTAATACCAGCACATTGGGAGGCTGATGTGGACAGATCACCTGAGGTCAGGAGTTTGAGACCAGCCAGGACAACATGGCAAAACCCCATCTCTACTAGAAATACAAACAATTAGCTGGGGGTGGTGGTGCATGCCTGTAATCCCAGCTACTCGGGAGGCTGAAGCAGGAGAATTGTCTGAACCCAGGAGGCAGAGGTTGCAGTGAGCTGAGATCATGCCACTGCACTCCAGCCCGCATGACAGAGTGAGACTCTGTGTTAAAAAATAAATAATAAAATTAAATAAATAAAATTAATAAATAAAAGAAATTTAAAATTAAAAAACACAAATAATGCAGTTTTAAAATGGACATGCCAAAATCTAATAGACATGCCTCCAAACAAAATCTGCAAATTGCCAGTAAGCACAGGGAAAGATGTTTAACATCATTATCATCAAGTACATGCAAATCAAAACCACAATGAAATACTATTTACACTCACTAGATGGCTACAATCAAAACACAGATAATAACAAGGTAAGGATGTGGGGAAATAGGAACCCTCATACTGATGAGAATGTAAAATGGTGCAACCACTTTGGAAAACAGTCTGGCAGTTTCTCTTTTTCTTTTCTTTTCTTTTCTTTTTTTTTTTTTTTTTTTTTTGAGACAGAGTCTCACTCTGTCACCCAGGTTGGAGTGCAGTGGTGTGATCTCAGCTCACTGCAAGCTCTGCCTCCCAGGTTCATGCCATTCTCCTGCTTCAACCTCCCGAGTAGCTGGGACTACAGGCACCCACCACCATGCCCGGCTAATTTTTTGTATTTTTAGTAGAGATGGGGTTTCACCGTGTTAGCCAGGATGGTCTCGATCTCCTGACCTCGTGATCTGCCCGCCTCCACCTCCCAAAGTGCTGGGATTACAGGCATGAACCACCATGCCCAGCTGGCAGTTTCTCAAAAGTTGAACATAGAAAGTATTTGTCAGGGTTCTCAGAGGCACAGAACCAATGGGATATATGTATATATGAAAGGGAGCTTATTAGGGAGAATTAGCTCACATGATTACAAGGCAAAGTCCCATAATAGGCCGTCTGCAAGCTGGGAAAGAGAAAAGCCAGTAGTGGCTCAGTCTGAGTCCAAAAGCCTCAAAACCAGGGAAGCTGACAGTGCAGCCTTCAGTCTGCAGCCAGAGGCCCAAGAGCCCCCAGCAAGCTGTTAGTGCAAGTCTCAGAGTCCAAAGAGCTGGAGAACCTGGAGTCTGATGTCCAAGGGCAGGAGGAGCAGAAACAAGCATCCTCCGTGGGAAGAAGAAAGAAACCAGAAGACTAGGCAAACAAGTCTCTCCTTCTGCCTGCTTTGTTCTGACTGTGCTGGCAGCCAATTGGATAGTGCCCACCCACATTGAGGGTGAGTCTTCCTCTCCCAGGCCACTGACTCAAATGTCAATCTTCTCTGGCAACACCCTCACAGAAACACCCAGAAACAATACTTTACCAGCCATCTAGGCATCCTTCAATTCAATCAAGTTGACACCTAATATTAACAATCAAATAGCGTTATCATGTGAACCAGCAATTCTGCTCCTAAGGATGTGCCCAAAAGGATGAAAACTTATGTCCACACAAAATCTTGTCTGTAATATTTATGGTGGCATTATTCATAATAGCCCAAAAGTGGAAACAACCCAACATCCATCAACTGATGAATAGATAAATAAACTATGGTCTATCCATACCATGGAATATTATTCAGTGATAAAAATAAATGAAGCGGCCAGGCACGGTGACTCACGCCTCTAATCCCAGAACTTTGGGAGGCCAAAGCAGATGGATCACCTGAGGTCGGGAGTTCGAGACCAGCCTGACCAATATGGTGAAACCCCGTCTCTACTAAAAATACAAAAATTAGCTGGGCGTCATGGCAGGCACCTGCAGTCCCAGCTACTCAGGAGGTTGCGACAGGAGTGTTGCTTGAACCTGGGAGGTGGAGGTTGCAGTGAGCTGAGATGGCGCCACTGCACTCCAGCCTGGGCGACAGAGCAAGACTCTGTTTCAGAAAAAAAAAGAAAGAAAGAAAGAAAAGAAAAATGAAGTACTGATACACGCTACGACATGAATGAACCTTGAAAACATTATTCTGATTAAAAGAAGCAAGTCTCAAAGAATCATATAGGATTAAATTTATATGAAATGTCCGGAATAGGCAAATCTACAGACACAGAACATAGATGAGTGGTTGTCTAAAGCTGGGGGCATGGGGTGTGGGAGAGTGAGAGTGTGGGGTGATGGCTAAGGGGTGAATGTTATCGGAGTAATGAAAATGTTTTCTATATTTATTTATTTATTTATTTAAGACGGAGTCTTGCTCTGTCGCCCAGGCTGGAGTGCAGTGGTGCAATCTCAGCTCACTGCAAGCTCCGCCTCCTGGGTTCACGCCATTCTCCTGCCTCAGCCTCCCGAGTAGCTGGGACTACAGGAACCCGCCACCGCCCCCGGCTAATTTTTTGTATTTTTAGTAGAGACGGGGTTTCACTGTGTTAGCCAGGATGGTCTGGATCTCCTGACCTCGTGATACGCCCTCCTCGGCCTCCCAAAGTGCTAGGATTACAGGCGTGAGCCACTGCTCCCAGCCGAAAATGTTTTTAAATTGATAGTGATGACTGACGCACAACTGTGCGAATATACAAAAAGCAAATGAATTGTAAGAAAATGTCTTACATGGCTTACACTTACAAAATGGGGAGCAGGGAGTGGAGATAGGTGAAGACAGAGAGGTCAGCAGAGCAAAGCTAAGAATCATTAGGTTCACAAAGGTGGATCGGGAGCCCACCAAGTGGAGGCAGCATCAGGGAAGGGGAATCTGTCTGAACAGGGACAGGATCGTTGTGCATGGGCTTGCACGTTCCCACACCAGGGCATCCTATAGAACGGCGAATGGGGGCTGAATTTACCCAGGCTCTGCTTACCAAGCCCGTGCCCACACGGCTGATCCTTTCCCCCAGGCTGTTTTTAATAACTTTTATTAAATAATAACTTTTAATAACTAAGGCCCCATGTGGGGTTCGTGGCCCTCCTGCCAAGCTGACTCAGTCCTGCTCTAACAAAGCTATGAGACCACGGTCCTCCCACGTCTGGGTCCATGAGTCTCTGCTAGGGCTGACCGCAGCCGTGGTCCAGGAGTAAACGTGACCCAGGACCGGCCAATCAGAGTGCTCCATCCCCTTGAACACCGGGATTGGTTCAAGGACAGGGATTGGTTCAAAGACAAACATGTGACCTAAAATGATCCAATAAGATTCTCTTTCCCAAGAATTTGAATCTTGAATGAAGTGACCCAGTGCTGGAAAGTGATTGCAGCTATTTCATCGTGATGGTGAAGCTGTGAGTAGAGTCCTACCAGGCCCTGCCTCCCAGTCCCCCATCCAGCTGTGGCAGTTCAGCGGTTCAGCAGTTCCTCCAATACACTGATCCACCCCACAACCTTGCCATGAAGCCTGTGTTTTCTGCCTGTGTTGCTCTCTCTCACTTGTAACCACACACTGGCCCCTGCAAGAGCTGTATGATCTAGCGAGGGCCCTCCCCAGCCAAGCACCCCCTGAGCCCAGCCTCCAGAAGGTTCCTCTTCACAATCTACAAGGTCTTTGTCTCTATGTGCTTCTCGGTACATACAAGGTCAATAGCAGCTTTTTAGAGGTAACTCCATCAACTGGCCAGGAAACCCTTCCCAGGCTTCCTCTCCAGCTTCTTGAGGTTAATCTGACCCCAAAGGAGAGGCAGTGGGTGCCAGAAGCAGATGCTGCTGGGTGCCAGGACACTCATGGACTGTGGGACTTTGGGCAGGGTGTCACCCCTCTCAGGCCCTCTGTTTCCAAATTAGAGAAATGAGAGGGTCAGAGTGGACCCAACAGCTCCCATTTACAGAAGCAGAAAGGGGTGGGATGGCAGAATGTTTAGGAACGTGGAGGCTGCCTGCTTAGAATCCCAGCTCTGCCCCTAACTGCCCCTCCGCCTCAGCTTCCTCCTCCATAAATTAGGAACAGAAATAGGACCCACCTCCTTGGGTTGTTCTGAGGATCAAATAATTTAACATTTGTGAAGTGCTTAGAACACTGGCTGGCAGGGGGAAAAGCTCGACGAATGTGAGCTATTAATAATATTACATTACATTGTATATGGACTGCATATACATCATATCTTTTACATATCACAAAGACCTGGGAAGTCAATTCTATTATCGCTATTTTATATACGAGAGAACAGCTTGGAGATGTAAAGGGACTTACCCAAGGTCACATAGGGGGGAAAGGGAGGACCCTGGATCCATACCCAGGGTTGCCTGACTCAAATAAGCCTGCGAGCTTGACTATTTGCCCTTCCTGCTCTGATGTTCTCAACCACTGTTTCCCATTGTGTTACCATTAACAGGACATAAGATGACATTAAGTCATATGTGGATCTTTTGTTTTATGATATTATTCATTTATTTTCATGCTTACCTTCTGTTCATGGCAAGTGAATGCAGGCTTTTCATTTACTCAAATGTATTTAAGTAAAAAAGGAAGTCCCTTAGCCTGGCACAGTGGCACATTCCTGTAGTCTCAGCTACTAGGGAGGCTGAGGCAAGACGATCTCTTGAGCCCAGGAGTTTGACTTCAGCCTGGACAACATGGCAAGACCCCATCTCTTTATTAAAAAAATAAATAAAATAGTTCTTTCATCAAAAAGGAAGGGTGGTAGATGTTAGTCCAGACTGCACCATTTTGTAAGCCCCCCACCATTTCGCAGACCTTGGGTCAAAGTGAAACATTCCATGGGGGTTCAGGCCATGAGAAACAGCCTGCTTCTTATCATATTCTGCTGAGAGAAAGTTCAAAGAAAACCACATTCTGCTGGAACAAGGACCAGAACCACCCATCCTGGGAACACATAATCAACATTTTCCCAGGAATCAGGCCATGCCCCCACATTCCAGACTCTTCCCCACAGGCCTATAATTGCCCCCACCTGTAAGCAGTGGTGAGCACTGACATTAAGCTGAACCCCCACCTCTGCAGGTTTATGCTGGACATAAATGCCTGCATTTGCTGTTGAGCCTCTCTCTCTCTCTCTCTCTCTCTCTCTCTCTCTCCATCTTTCTTTAACCCTTATCTTCCCTTCAAAACCTACACAAAGGATTATAAATCATTCTACTATAAAGACACATGCACACGTATGTTTATTGCAGCACTATTCACAATAACAAAGACTTGGAACCAACCCAAATGCCCATCAATGATAGACTGGATAAAGAAAATGTGGCACATATACACCATGGAATACTATGCAGCCATAAAAAAGAATGGGTTTCATGTCCTTTGCAGGGACATGGATGAAGCTGGAAACCATCATCCTCAGCAAACTAACACAAGAATGGAAACCCAAACACCGCATGTTCTCACTCATAAGTGGGAGTTGAACAATGAGAACACATGGACACAGGGGGGAAACAACACACACCAGGGCCTGTTAGGAATGGGGGGCAAGGGGAGGGAGAGCATTAGGACAAATACCTAATGCATGTGGGGCTTAAAATCTAGATGACAGGTTGACGGGTGCAGCAAACCACCATGGCACATGTATACCTGTGTAACAAACCTGCACGTTCTGCACATGTATCCCAGAACTTAAAGTAAAATTCAAAATTTTTTTTAATGAGAATGGCTCAAGATGTAACTGAGGCTTTATTCCTGTGTTCATCATGCCCTTAAACTTCATTCAGTAAGACATATCTTCTTCTGCCTTGGTTGGAAACTTCCCCCAGACCCCTGAGATTCTTCTGCTCTTGACTGCCCAATGATACCAGCACTAGAAATGTCAGCCTCACAAGAACAGACATCTGTGTTTGTTTGACAATGTAACGCAGCATCTAGAGGAGTGGTACACAGTAAATACTTGTTGAAAGATTAAAATAGAGTCTCAATTCAATAAATAGTGTGTCCAGACCAAAGTAGTAATCCAACTCTGAACTCAATTTAACCATCAGTCTTGCAGTTTCCAAGCTCCACTCTATGTCTGACTGAAAGCTAGCACTGGGAAGGCGGGTATGATTAGCTTCTCTCTTCCTTCAATCTGCCTGCCCCCGTTGGGAAACTAAGACCTCTCCCGTCTGGGGCTGATACATGGGGATGAAAGAAGGCAAAGCAGTAGGAATGGCAATTACGTGAACTCATGCTGTGCACACTGGCTTTGTCACCTCTAGACCTGGCAGATGTTGAATACTGATCCTCGCATGGAGGACTTGTTAGCACTTTGGAGTTTCCTGCTGGAGACTTTCCATCTGAAATCTGGGTGCATCTCTACTACAGGTGCTCTTTCCTTGGCCCTATGCATTCACCTCCACATTCCAGAAGGCCCTATTGGATGGGTCCCACAATGATCCCATATCAGCTCCCCCTCCCCTAGCTAATCCATAGGAAACAGCCATACATTCCTTGCCTTGACAACCTCTGCAAGGGCAAACTGAACCCAACAGAGTTTTCCTACTGGCTGCTTTGCCTTTTGCAAGGGTGGAAGTGACTCAAGCACTGGTGTTCCATGTCTCCCAACTGCATGCAGGAAACACATTTCAAGCTCATCTAGGAGAAGAATCTCTAAGAGTTGATAGTGTTCATCAAATACCTATGTGCTCCTCTGTTTCTCAGTCTCTGTTGCATTTGGATGGAGGCCATGAAACAAGTTCTGGCCAGTGAAGTGAATGGAATGGCCGTATGTCTCTTCTGGACAGAGGCACTTAAGAGTCAAATGTTTCCATCCTCTATCTCTTCTCCCTTAAAGGCAATGAGTTCCAGACAGCACCACCATAAGAGGAAGAGGAGAACCGGAACTGCACCAGACTTCAACTTGAGCTTGAAATAAATTGTTATTGGATTAAGTAACTGAGATTTCTGGGTTTGTTTGTTACTGCAACAAAGCCTGTCCTATCCCAACTAATATACCCCATATTCTAGTCTAAAGGTTGTGCTCTGCACACCTATCCCTAGATTTGAGATAAAGAGAGCAGGTATCCTTTATTCCCTAAAGTAAGGAGAGGATAAGGCTTGCAGGAGTGCTTTCTGTACAGATATCATCTTTAGAAATTATTTGTCTCTTCTTCATTCTCAATTGTTTTCTATTTCTGAAACAGGTAAAAGGGGATTGAGAATTGTGGTACATGTGCCCAACTATTTCATTTGAAAATCTGCATAGCTGGGTGCAGTGGCTCATGTCTGTAATCCAAGCACTTTGAGAGGCCGAGGCAGGCAGATCGCTTGAGGTCAGGAGTTCAAGACCAGCCTGGCCAATGTGGTGAAACCTCATCTCTACTAAAAATACAAAAGTTAGCCAGGTGTGGGGGCAGGCACCTGTAATCCCAGCTACTCGGGAGGCTGAGGCAGGAGAATCACTTGAACCCAGCAGACAGATGTTGCACTTGAACTCAGAAGACAGAGGTTACACGAGAATCACTTGAACCTGGGAGATGGTGGATGGTGGTTGTTCAAGAATCACTTGAACTCCGGGAGACAGAAGAGCTGAGATCACGCCACTGCACTCCAGCCTGGGTGACAAAGCAAGACTCTGTCTCAAAAAAAAAAAAAAAAAAGGAAAGAAAAAAAGAAAAGAAAAAAGAAAAAATCTGCATACAGAGAATTGGCACCTCAGTTTGAAATTTCCCTTCTGGCCGGGCACAGTGGCTCAGGCCTGTAATCCCAGAACTTTGGGAGGCCGAGGCAGGCAGATCACAAGGTCAGGAGATTGAGATCATCCTGGATAACACGGTGAAACCCCGTCTCTACTAAAAATACAAAAACTTAGCCGGGCGTGGTGGCGGGCGCCTGTAGTCCCAGCTACTCTGGAGGCTGAGGCAGGAGAATGGGCGAACCCAGGAGGCGGAGTTTGCAGTGAGCTGAGATCGTGCCACTGCACTCCAACCTGGGCAACAGAGCGAGACTCCATCTCAAAAAAAAAAAAAAAGAAAAAAAAGAAATTTCCCTTCTATCTTATCTTCATGCCTAAGTGAAACTTCAATTTTAACATCCTATTACACAAGACTGTTGTGCAAATAACAAGATTGAATAGCATTAATTGCCATTCCATGCATTAAGTTGTGCTGGGCAAGTAACATTCATTATTACAATTAATTCTCATAGCAACTCTTAGAGACAAGTTACTTTTGTTATGATCCCCATTTTACAGATGAAAAAACTGAGGGTCAGAGAGGTAAGTGACTTGCCCAAAGGTACACACTAGGAACCAGAAGAACAGGGGCTTCAACCCAAGTCACGCTGGTATCAACACCCCTACTGGTAAGCCATATGAACCTCCCTGCCTTGAGCTTCTTCAGTAACAAGGTCAGGAGACTAAAGTTCCGTGACATCACCTGTCTGCCTGTTGATCAGCAGTGGTAGTGACAACACCAGTATTTGTACTCAGGTCCCTGTCACCAAAGCTGGTGACTATATGACCTCCATGTTTGTCAGGCATCCAGTAGGTAGCAGGTACATGATAACATCAGCTCCTCCTTCTATCTGCAGGCAACAACCTAGTTAATCAACCTAATGGCTTGCCTTTCAAGAGTCCCAATCTCTTTGGCAGATCCAGCAGATATAGCCAAGGTTTCTTAAGATTTACACCTCTCTGCCCCCACCTCATTTCCATGACCAGCCCTTGAGAAGTCCTCTCTGTTTCACCCTTCACTTCCCTTTGAAAGATCTATGCTTGTCCTCCCTCCTCCCAGACACTGTCCAACACCGCTGTCCTCCCTGGTCAATCGCTCTAGATGTGTTATTTAAGGCAAACTCATTTGTCCCTAACACAAATGTAAGATGTAATTCCCCAAGAATTCAAATGTAATTTAAAGTTATTTTCCAATATCTAATTTGCCTTTTATTTATTTAGGGCAATATTTCAGCAGAAGCCTCCCAGCCAAAGTGCCAGCATTTGTTTACAGTGTCAGGCCGAGCAAAGGCGGGAAACCACACACCCCAGACACAGACGTTACCGATTAAAAAAGTAATTACAACATTGAACACAACCTTAAATAAAAGCAAAAATGCAGGAGACAAGAGGGGAAGCAAAAACATAAATCGGAAACAATACCATTTTCCCCAGACGTTTTGTAATATTTTCAACCTGCCTGGTACTGGCGCCCTGCCCTGGCTGTGCCAGACACAAGCAAAGCATCTGGTGAGGAGGGGTGGGGTGACTCTGCTCTGAAAAGAGGTGGAAAGAAGTGCCTAATCATCAGAGATCATCTGTCTGCCTGTTTGCCTGTCCGTCTTTTGTTTAACATCTTGCTCTGCTAAGAACCTACTTATACTGATCCTCAGGGGATTAATTGTATACTCTATTATGGCAAATGGCCAAAACCCAACACAACTCAGACTGACTTAACTAGGAAATGGGTATGTTCTGGTTCATGACAGACCATCTGTAGTTCTAGTTTCAGGCACAGTTGGATCCAGGGGCTCAACGTCAAGTAGAATCTCTCAGTATATCTATCACTTGGCTCTTCTTTCCACAAAGTTAACTTCATTTTCAATGAGGCTTTCTCTACCTGGTGGCTAAGATAGAGGTGGAAAGAAGTGCCTAATCATCAGAGATCATCTGTCTGCCTGTTTGCCTGTCCGTCTTTTGTTTAACATCTTGCTCTGCTAAGAACCTACTTATACTGATCCTCAGGGGATTAATTGTATACTCTATTATGGCAAATGGCCAAAACCCAACACAACTCAGACTGACTTAACTAGGAAATGGGTATGTTCTGGTTCATGACAGACCATCTGTAGTTCTAGTTTCAGGCACAGTTGGATCCAGGGGCTCAACGTCAAGTAGAATCTCTCAGTATATCTATCACTTGGCTCTTCTTTCCACAAAGTTAACTTCATTTTCAATGAGGCTTTCTCTACCTGGTGGCTAAGATAGAATCCTAGCAGCTTTAAGCTTAGATCCCATAAGCTCAGTGTTCCCCCAAGGAAAGGGAGTGCTTCTTTTCCCACCATTCTAGCAAAAATATCAAGTCAACCTTTCATTGGCCCAACTTGGGTCATGTGCTGATCTGTAAACCAATGATTGTAGCTTGGGAGTTTCAGTCCTTTCATTGGCCAGGCCTGAGTCAGATTCCCATCCCTTGAGAACAAAGGTAGGACCAGTCCCTCCCAAACTGAGATTGAGAGTGAGTGAGAGATAATTCGTGAAAAGAAAATTGAGGTTCCTACAAGAACTGAAGGAGCAATAAGACACTGGGTGAGTAAACACAACTGATTTCCACTACAGATTTGAACATTTTCTGTACATTTCTAACACCTCTACTCTTTCTACAGTATCTCCAGACCACATTTTTAGACTTGTGAGTACAGTACAGTGACGTCTGCTCCATTGTTGGGAGGATAATAGGACTGTCCTATAGAATATCAAACTTGTGGATTCTTTTCTCGATTTTATTAAAAGATTCTGTCAACTATAACATAGCACAGCTGGGAATAGATGACATTTTGTAGCCACCAGGTTAGCTTGCTTCAAGTGACCCAGGATTTCCTACAAGATGCATATAACAAGAGTTTTTGGGTTTGAATGAGTCAAATAATTGATGTCTAATTGTCTAACAATTAAGTCACAGGAGAGGCAGGAAGTGTAGTAGCTGTAAGCATTTTTGGGTAATCACACTTTGGAACCGACCACAAACCAGTGTTCCTGGTTTCTGCTTATACCCCAAGGAGTGACTGTGTATGTGAACTGATAGAATTGATTGTAGAGATGAAACTCTGGGGCCAAATGTGTGTAACTCTTGGCCACACTTAGCACGGAAGGAGTCGGATCATTCTCTCTCAACGGATATCCAAGAACTGGATCTCGCATAATCACAGAACAAAGCATTCACAAGACTGTGCAGAACTTCACTTCAACAGCAACCCCTCTGGCAACAAGAGGCAACTGCAGCAGTGAACTAACCAGACCCCTGTCCTTAGCCATTTCTAGTTTAGCCATGGGCAGACACTCCCTTTGGAACTAAGAACACCTGTATGGTTCACAGATCATTTAAGGGGGCAGGGAGAACTCCACAAAAAAAATGATAAACATTCTACTAATAAGGCAGGTGGTTGCTGAAGCAATTGATAGGGAAAATGAAAGCACTCTGCCTCATTCAGGCCCCAAGTTTGTGGAGATGTTCTTGCTGCCAACACAAGGAATAAATGAGAGACTGGATCTAGGTTCCTAAGAACCATTCCCGGTATGTAGGAATATGGTAATATTTGCCCTCTTATGATTCCAGTCGACAGCACTTTTTCCCTTTTTAATTTTTTTTTTTTTAATTTTTTGAGACAGGGTCTTGCTGTGTCACCCAGGCTGGAGTACAGTGCTATGATCTCAGCTCACTGCAACCTCCACCTCCTGGGTTCAAGTGGCTCTTCTGCCTCAGTCTCCTGAGTAGCTGGGACTACAGGCATGTACCACCTCTCTTGGCTAATTTTTTTTGCATTACTAGAGATGGGGTTTCACTGTGTAGGCTGGGCTAGTCTCAAACTCCTGGCCTCAAGTGATCCACCCACCTTGGCCTCCCAAAGTGCTGGTATTACAGGCATGAGCCACCACATCCAGCCACTTTTTTAGTTTTTATTGTTGTCACTTGCCAGAGACCATGATCGTCTCTTACTCAAACACCACTGTATTTAATGTAATCCCATCTGAAATTCTGAGAGGTAAATAGCATTATCATTCATCATCACATTTTCGATTTTTTATAATGGAGGTTCAGAAAGGGAAGATGATGCACCCAAAGTCACACCATGGTAGAACCAGGACTAGAGCTCAGATTTCCCGCTCCCCGACTAGCACTTCCATTAACTAAGGGCTTTGTATTCTCAAACACAATGGGCAAAGGGAGACAGAAAACTTGTGTTTCTTGAACATCTGCGATGGCAGGCACCACGCTCGGCATGTTTACATATATCAGCTCATTTACTCTTCTCCATAGTCCCATGAGGCCTCTGTGGTATTATTTCCCCCATTTTAGTCAAATGGAGGCACAAAGAGGGAGGCAGGACCTTTCCCTGAATCACTGTACAGCTAGGGTCTCTGAAGGGATTCAGCATAAAGAGGACATTTTTCCAGGAAGGAAGCTCCCTGCCCAATGGGACTGGTGGAATCTCATCCTCACCCTTACTTGCCAGAGACATCACCGAACCGCACCTCGCTTCCCAGGAAATAAATTCTGGGCACACTCCAGGGTCTCTGAAAAAGACTCCCTCACTTCCAGCTTTGCCAGCTGGCTCCATTCAAGAGTGAAACTGGCCCAATTTTCCCATTGGACGGATGCTTACAGTGTTCTGAATAAACACAGAAGTTGACCCTCCCAGTCTTAAAGCCTGAAACTTACTTTTGTCTCATCTGAGTTCCTTTCTCAGGAAACAGACAGTCAGTCCTCCCAGATAGTATCAAGGAACTGAAACTCATCAGATCACTGCAGCTAGATAATGAGACACCAGACCTCTCATCCATCATGACTGCTTCCTTACCCCTCCCTAACTTCTGTCTTTCTGCATATAGTTACATTTCCTCCCCAGAATATAAACTCCCAATTTTAGTCAGTTGGAGAGACAGATTTGAGACTTATCTCCTCTCTCCCTGCCTAACAGCACCCAAATAAAGCCTTCTTCCCCGGCAATGCTTGTGGTCTCAGCGACTGGCTTTCTGTGTGGTGAGCAACAGGACCTAGATCAAACCCTTGACATTTTGGCAAAAACAGGAGAGGTATCTGGGCTAGAATTGTGATGCCAGGTGATCTAGAGGTAAAGAGAGACAACCAGACAGAGACTGAAAGAAAAAAAGAAAGACATATAGGGAGAGGAGAGAAAGGGGGAAGAGAGAGAGAAAGAGCAAGAAAGGAATGAAGAGGAAGAAAGGAAATGGTAAAGGACATAGCAGAGGATGAGGGGACAGGGAGGAGGAATCTGGGGTGTAAAAATATAAAACTTTAGTATAAAAGGAAAAAATGAAGTTATTTGTTAAATATACTGAGTTCCTAATTGGTATCCATCTCTGTACTAAACATCACAAAAATAAAGTCCAGACTCTCAAGCATGTAAATGAACAATTTTACAATTGTTCATTTGATTATAAGTCTGTGATATGGTTTGACTGTGTCCCAACCCAAATCTCATCTTGAATTGTAGCTTCCATAATCCCATGTGTAGTGGGAGGCACCCAGTGGGAGGAAATTGAATCATGGGGACTGGTTTTCCCATGCTATTCTCATGGTAGTGAATAAGTCTCACAAGATCTGATGGTTTTATAAAGGGCAGTTAGTTCCCCTGCACATGCCCCCGTGCCTGCTGCCATGTAAGATGTGCCTTTGCTCCTCCTTCCCCTTCTGCCATGATTGTGAGGCTTTGCCAGCCATGTGTAAATGTGAGTTCATTAAACCACTTTTTATTTATAAATTACCCAGTCTCGGGTATTTTCTCATAGCAGTATGAAAATGGACTAATACAGGCTGCCGCAAGGAACAGGAAAGGGCCAGAGGCAAGGCAGAGATGGAGCGTGCTAGAAAACAGATCTTGTCTTGAAGACTGGAGTCTAAAACAGTCATTAAGGACTCCCTGAAAGTTTGCAGATTTACACTTAGGATTTATAAGTGCTCAGCAAGAACTTATTAAAATTTTAGTGTGTTCACAAATACTAGTACATTCTGGATCATCTTCCTGACAACCAGGATGGAATCCATGCATTGATTTGATTTGTGATCATTTTGGGGTCTAGTAACAATGTGTGTTTTTTTCTCATTAAACTTTGTTTTAATGGGTCTCAAAATTCTGTGACAGATTTTTGGTCAAGTTGCTTCCATTGAGCAGTACTGATTTTAAAACCTAATAATTTAAAACTGCCACACACACACACAAAAAAAAAACCAAAGTGGTCCACAAAACATTCTCCTTTCCTTCTGAAGGTTTTATGATGCATTGTTATCATTAACCAGTCTTTTACTATTAAACTTAAATGGCCAATTGAAACAAACAGTTCTGAGACTGTTCTTCCATCAACTAAGACCAGGGTATCAGGTATTAGGGATAATATTCATTTAGCCTTCTGAGCTTTCTGGGCAGAGTTGGTGACCTTGCCAGCTCCAGCAGCCTTCTTGTCCACTGCTTTGATGACACCCATGGCAACTGTCTGTCTCATATCACGAACAGCAAAGTGACCCAGAGGTGAATAGTCTGAGAAGTTCTCAATACACATGAGCTATCTAGGAACCATATCAACAATGGCAGCATCACCAGATTTCAAGAATTTAGGGCCATCTTCCAAATTTTTACCAGAATGGCGATCAATCTTTTCCTTCAGCTTAGCAAACTTGCATGCAATGTGAGCCGTGTGGCAATCCAGTACAGGGGCATAGCCTGCACTGATTTGGCCTGGATGGTTCAGGATAATCACCTGAGCAGGGAAGCCAGCTGCTTCCATTGGTGGGTTTTTTTTGCTGTCACCAGCATCATCGCTATGATGAACCTCCTTGATAGACATGTTCTTGACATTGAAGCCCACATTGTGCCCAGGAAGAGCTTCACTCAAAGCTTCATGGTGCATTTCAACACAATTTATTTCAGTTGTAACACTGACAGGAGCAAAAGTGACCACCATACCGGGTTTGAGAACACCAGTCTCCATTCGGCCAACAAGAACAGTACCAATACCACCAATTTTGTAGACATCCTGGAGAGGCAGGCGCAAGGGTTTGTCAGTTAGACAAGTTGGTGGTAGGATGGGGTCAAGAGCCTCGAGCAGTGTGGTTCCACTGGCATTGCCGTCCTTATGGGTGGCTTTCCATCCCTTGAACCAAGGCATATTAGCACTTGGCTCCAGCATGTTGTCACCATTCCAACCAGAAATTGGCACAAATGCTACTGTGTCAGGGTTGTAGCCAATTTTTTTTTTTTTTTTTTTTTTTTAGATGGAGTTTCGCTCTTGTGGCCCAGACTAGAGTGCAATGGTGCGATCTTGGCTCACTGCAACCTCCACCTCCCGGGTTCAAGCAATTCTCCTGCCTCAGCTTCCTGAGTAGCTGGGATTACAGGTGTGTGCCACCATGCCCAGCTAATGTTTGTATTATTAGTAGAGACGGGGTTTCACCATGTTGGCCAGACTGGTCTTGAGCTCCTGACCTCAGGTGATCCATCTGCTTCAGCCTCCCAAAGTGCTGGGATTACAGGCGTGAGCCGCTGTATCCTGACAAATTTTCTTAATGTAAGTGCTGACTTCCTTAACGATTTCCTCATATCTCTTCTGGCCATAGGGTGGCTCAGTGCAATCCATTTTGTGAACACCAACTATTAGTTGTTTCACACCTAGTGTGTAAGCCAGAGGGCATGCTCCTAGGTCTGTCCATTCTTGGAAATACCAGCTTCAAATTCACCACCAACAGCAGTCGGGACACAACAGTCAGCCTGAGATGTCCCTGTAATCATGTTTTTGATGAAGTCTCTGTGTCCAGGGGCATCAGTGATAGTCACATAGCACTGACTGGTCTCAAAATTCCACAGGGAGATATCAATGGTGATACCACATTCATGCTCAGCTTTCAGTTTATCTAAGTCCCAGGCATACTTGAAGGAGCCCTTTCCCGTCTCAGCAGCCTCCTTCTCAAATTTTTCAATGGTTCCTTTGTCAAAGCCACCACATTTGTAGATCAGATGCCAGTGGAGGTGGACTTGCCCGAATCTACATGTCCAATGATGACAATGTTGGTATGAGTATTTTCCTTTCCCATTTTGGCTTTAGGAGTAGTTTTCATGACACCTGTGTTCTGGTAGCAAAACCATTGCAAAAAAAAAAAAAAAAAAAGAGGAAGAAGAAGTAATAATGTTTTAATTGTCCCAGGACAAGAGGGAAAAGATGGGGGTAGACTTGATACATAAAGGATGTGTTTGTGCCAGGCAAAGACTGTGAGATATGATGAGGTTTCTCTTCAAATAATCTAATAAATATTTTATTCTTTAATTCATAGTACTTCCCCCACACCCCCACTTTTCCTTTTTCTCCCTTTTCCTTTTTGCCTTTGTTAAATGCCCAGGCACGCCACAATACCAGGCATTATCAATACCAACTCACATTCTTTTCCTTATTTAAAAAAAAAAAAAACTAACCTTCTAGCTCATTACAACATCCCTTCCCCTTCCTGTCCACTTTCTTTTATGAGCCCACCTTATCTAAAAAAATGCAAATGTTTAGCCAACTGAAATTAGTTTAAATTGTATGACTTGACCCTGGCCAATGGGGAAGGGGTACAGGGGCAGGACTTGCATCAAAAATAATGACTCTTGTGCCCCTTTGTTCAGGTGTGCTCTCATGGCAACTGGCCAAAGAGGCACCCCTCTGCACAGAAGTAAAATTGCTTTGTTAAAAATCCTTCATTCGAGTGTTCAATTTCCTTAAAATTTTAAGCGTTATTCCTAACAAGACCAACTGAATGGCTTGCAATGCCAGTTACGTTCTAGAACCAAACTGAGGTTCATTCACCCAGAGCGGTAAATCTAGATACCCACCCAGAGGTGTTTGCAGTGATAGAAAGAAAGCCATTTATTGCAGGGTCCCCAGCAAGGAGAATCAGGGCAGGTCATGCTTAAGACCCAAACTCCCCAGTGGCTACAAGCCAAGTACTGGCAAGGTAAGGGTATTTTTCGTTGGTAGTGATGATGGTTTTCTTTAGACAGGGTCTTACTCTGTCCTCTGTTGCCAAGCCTAGAGTGCGGTGGCATGATCATAGTTCACTGTAGCCTCAATCTCCTGGGCTCAAGTGATCTTCTAGCCTCAGCCTCCCAAGTAGCTGGAACTAAAGGTGCCTGCCACCACACCTGGCTAATTTTTTATTTTTAGTAGAGATTAGGTCTGCTATGTTGCCCAGGCTGGTCTTGAACCCCTGGGCTCAAGCAATCCTCCCACCTTGGCCTCCCAAAGTTCTGGGATTAAAGGCATGAGCCACAACCCCTGGGGCAAGTAAGGGTTTTTAAAGTCAAGGGTAAACTTCAGGAAAGCAGAAACTACAGGCAAAATTGTAAATCAATGCATGAAGGTTACACATTGGTCTAAGGTTAAAAGGGTGAGATATCTTGAGGTGAAGGCTTACAGGTCATAGGTAGTGTATTATTCCATTCTCACACTGCTACAAAGATACCACCTGAGACTGGGTAATTTATAAACAAAAGAGGTGTAATTGACTCACAGTTCTGCATGGCTGGGGAGGCCTCAGGAAACTTACAGTCATGGCAGAAGGTAAAGGGGAAGCAGGTACCTTCTTCACAAGGCGGCAGGAGAGACAGAGAGCAAGCAAAGTGGAGTGCTACACTTTAAAACAACCAACTCTCATGAGAACTCACTCCCTGTCGTGACAACAGCATGGGGAAAACCGCCCCCATAATCAAATCACCTCCTAACAGGTCCCTCCCTCAACACATGGGGATTACAATTCAAGATGAGATTTGGACACAGAAGCAAACCATATCAGATAGACTCAAAGATCTTTTGATTTGCAATTGGTTAAGGAAGACAAGCTTTGTTTAAAACTTTGAGGTCAGTAGAAATATGTTAACTGGCTAGGGGGAGTGACTTTCTCCAAGTCCCTGCAGGAAGAAACTTAGAACAAAGGATGACAGTTAAAGTTTAGTCTTCCCTTCCCCCTTATCTGTGCTCTACGTGTCAGTGGTTCCAGCCATTTGGTGGAGGGTCATCTGTGGGAATCTGAGCATGTGGGAAAGACAATTCGGGAAGCTATGTTAAGATGTTACCTTTAGTTTCTATAAGGAAAATGGACATCTCTGGGAGTTTAACTTCCTTAGCTATTGTTTTAGGCTACTATTACCTTCTTATTTAACAAGTTACTTATTTCGTTCTCAGGGCTAGCTAGGTGCCTGGAATTCCCCTTGAAGGAACTCAGGATTTTCCTTTATTTGCATACTTGGGGTCTGCAGGCACCTAAAAAAGGGAAATTCCTGCTCTATCTCAGTTAAAGATTCTCAGAGAAAAAGATGGTGGGAGAATTGAGTTTCTGTGCCTCCTGAAGTAATAACGGAAGCAAAGCTCAAAATAACCTGGGCTAGAACAGCAATTCATTTTGAGTAAGTGGCAGTTTAGTTTCAGCAAAACCACATTATCTATCATATTAAATAAATAATGCTAATTTGAATTTTATCACTTTTCGTGTTTAGTTTCTAATTTGTTTAGTGTTGTTTATAAACTTGTTTTGTCATTGATACTAAAACATAATTTTCCTCTCATTTTGACTCTGAAATTGGGATGCATCTTAAAATCTACAGCCTCTTACAATTTCAACTGACAGCACTTTTTCCCTTTTTAATGCTACATAAAATAATAATGCATCTTACAATTGATGGTGTTTCAGATTCAATGAAGCACAGTATGTGCAAAATGAGTTAATACCTAGTTTTGTTTGTAAATAAGTAAGTAACATTAACAATTCAAATGTTGAAGTCAATATGGGGTCTACAGAATGTTTTCCCTTAAAACACTTTACATACTACTGCAGTTGGAGGATCGCTGATGACAATGAGGCAATGAGATGAAGTTTTCATCACCGGAGAGAGATGATCAGATTACCACATGGGGAAGATACTTTCTTTACCACACTGGCAAGAAAAAGACAAGTTTTGCAGTAGAGCAAGTGAAGACCTAAACTCAGGAAATATAAGGAAAGATGAGGACATAACTTGAAGATCCATGCAGGAGCCAGACTCAACAGGAATTAGTGATTGATTAGATGTGTGAAAGCAAGGATGTGTGGAGAGGAGAAAGAAGGAGAAGGAGGATCCAGGGATGATCCTGGGTTTCTGGATGGAAGGGAATAGCATCTCCAAGGTACAGAAAGGTAGTGAAGGTTGAGATATGATTATAACCATAAGGATGGTGATAGTGATACTGGTATTGAAGGCTGTGATGGGTGGTGATAATAGTGTTGGTGACTATGGGTGGTCATGGTGGTGATGATAGTGATGGTGTTAGTGGTTATAGAGGTGATGATAATGATGGTGGTGATGTGTGATGATGGTGGTAATAAAAATGGTGGTGATGTTGCGTGGTGATGGTAATGATGATGGAGTGGTAATGAAAATAGTGGTGATGGTGGTGGTGATGGTAGTGGGTAGTGATGATAGTAATGATAACAGAGGTGATGAGGGTGGTAACAAAAATGGTGGTGATAGTGGCAGTGATGGCAGTGAGTGGTGATGATAGTGATGGTGGTAATAAAAATGGTGGTGGGAGGTGATGATGGTGATTAGTAGTGGAGATGACGGCAATGGTGATGGTAGAGGTGATAGCAGTAGCGATGATAATGTGGTGGGAATAAAACTGGCTTGCATTTTGACAAACACAGTGGTGATGGTGCTGGTGGTGGTGCTGATAGTGATAAGGGTGATAATGATTGGTAGCAGTGGGAGTGGTCATGATGATTAAGACAGCAGAATAATCATCATGATGCTTTAATCAGGAGGCCTAGAAGTAAAAGTAGCCATACTGGGGATTGGTCACTTCACCTGCCCCACCTTGACACCAAGCACCTACTGGAGAAATCCAACCTTCTTCAGGCCTCATCCAAGAAATGACTATCATGGCTTTTTCTTCCTATCGCGACTGTAGGTATCAATCTCACTCCCTAATCACTCAATGGAAAATAAATTATAAGTGAATGCTGAAACCAATGAATTCCCCCCCACAGCAGAGAATATCCATTATTTACCCATAAAAATATTTCACACTTTGGGAGGCCGAGACGGGCGGATCACGAGGTCAGGAGATCGAGACCATCCTGGCTGACACGGTGAAACCCCGTCTCTACTAAAATACAAAAAACTAGCCGGGCGAGGTGGCGGGCGCCTGTAGTCCCAGCTACTCGGGAGGCTGAGGCAGGAGAATGGCGGGAACCCGGGAGGCGGAGCTTGCAGTGAGCTGAGATCCGGCCACTGCACTCCAGCCTGGGCGGCAGAGCGAGACTCCGTCTCAAAAAAATATTTCAATGATTATTAGCATGTAAACTGTGATTAATTAAATTTGCAAAAATTGTTTCTGATACATGCAAATGAAGTGGTTCCTGCTAAGTGAGACTAAGGCGTTGCTCTCTCTCCTGCTGCTTGAGGAGACAGTTGCAGGGAAGTTACTCAACTCATCTTCTGCTCCAGAGGCTTTGGAAAAGGTAGAACTACAGAGTCCATCTTAAACGTGGGTCTGCTCTGAGCTTTTCCAGATTCATCCCTCTAAATCAGGTCTACCCAATTAAGGGGATAAGTCTGGAGGACGGTCTTCCTATTTAGGAATTGATTAACATGCAGTAGCACTGAAGGGGACTAAACGTCATGGAGCTTGAAGGAGCTAGAAAGAAGGAAATCAGCTTTTAGTCCACTCTGATCACTGAACCTAGGAAGGCTAAGACTACCTCAAGGTTGCAGTACTTTCTTTATGCCATCCTAAATTCTTACAGGGTTTTCATGATGTCAGCAGGAATCACGGTCACATACCCAGTGGAAGCTGGCCCAGAACTTGCAGCCAGAAGAAAAAGCCTTAGTCTAAGGGAGGTGGTGGGGCCAAACTGAGTTGTAGTGACTTCCAGGATCTGAAGGGTTTGTCCATGGTCTCTGTCTCGTAAGTCTCCAAAGACACTCCTGGCTGAATCCCTTGGCATTTGGTGCCACAAAAGGTTCATAAGGGTTTCAGTTGGCCAAGGACATATCCAGGTGCCCAGGGGTCACACTGATACAGACTCAGTGCTCAGAGGGGGCTGTTCTTCCTGCAGCCTCTCCAGGCTCAGTTAGGGGAAGTTTCTTCTGTCACTTACTACAATGATACCTCTAGCCTTACCTCTCCCCTGAACTCCATATACAACTGCCCGCTGTGCACTTCTACCTGGAGGTCCCTTGGGTACCTTGGGTTCAACAAACCTCAAAATCTCTCCATCCCTTTCTCCCACTTCTCCTCTTGTGTTCCTACTTTGGCATCTCTATCCATACAGTTACCCAAGGATCAGTCAGGAATATTCTTTTAAAACAATTTTTTTGGAGACAAGGTCTTGCTCTATTGGCCAGGTTGGAGTGCTGTTGCACAGTAATAGTTCACTGCAGCCTCAAACTCCTGGATTCAAGTGATCCTCCTACCTCAGCCTCCAGAGTAGCTGGAGCTATAGGCACACAGCACCATGTACAGCTAAATTTTTATTGTTTTATAGAGACAAAGTCTCACTATGTTGTCCAGGCTAATTTTGAACTTCTGGCCTCAAGTGATCCTCCTCCCTGAGCCTTCCAAAGAACTGGGATAACAAGCACGAACCACTGTGGCTGGCCAAGCAGGACTATTCTTGACTCACCCCTCCCCTTCTTTCCCCACACCTAATCCCCACATCTAATCGCCAAGTTCTGTTGATTTGACCTCTTTAACATCTCTAAACTCTGACCACACCTCCCCCTTCCCACTGCTACCTGAATTCAGCCAACATTCTCTCCAGCATGGATAACCACAGTAGCTTTCTAACTGGTCTCTCTACCTCCACCTTTGCCTTCCTCTTGTTTATCCTGTTTATTCATTTGCTTATTTATTTATTTATTTTTAGAGACAGGGTCTCACTATGTTGCCCAGGCTGGTCTTGAACTCCTGGACTCAAGTGATCCTCGCACCTCAGCTTCCCAAACTGTTGGGATTACAGGCATGAGCCACTGTACCCAGCTCTTATTTATCCTTCATAGCCACCTCCAGGGTCATATCATGTGAGGTTAATTTTACAGCCAACTTGACTGGGCTAAGAGATGCCCAGAGAGCTGGTAAAGCATGATTTCTGGGTGTGTCTGTGAGGGTGTTTCTGGAAGGGAATAGCATTTGAATCAGTGGATGGAGTGAAGACCCACCCTCCCAAAGCAGGTGGGCATCACCCAATCCCTTGAGGACCCAGAGAAAACAAAAAGGAAAAGGAAGGATGAATTCTCTCTCTCTCCTTGTACAGGGATAGAGCCAGAGAAGGGTTGAAAAACCCAACCTTCTCTTGCTTTCGACATTAGAGCTCCCAGTTCTCCCAGGCATGTGGACTCTGGGACTCTTCGATCTCAAGTCTTTGGCTTTGGATTTAATTATACCACTAGCTTTCCTGGTTCTCCAGCACACAGACAGCAAACCATGGAGGACTTCCTAACCTCACAATCACAGGAGCCATTTCCCAAAATAAATCTCCTCTTCTATATCTATGAATCTGCCCTTGGTTCTATTTAACTGAGGCAGCTCCCAAACACAGATTCTGATCACTGTTTATGAGCTCTCTTGCTTTAAAGCCCCTATGAAGTAAAGAAAAACCCAACTCCTCAGCCTGAGATTTAAGGGAGTCTCAAGGGACTGCCTGCCTCTCATCTCGTTCCATCCCTCAGTGTCTACACGCCCTCCTTTGATGCCATCAGCCCAGCTCCATTTACTGAATATGCTGCCCCCTTCCAAACTTCTCGGTGCACCAGCCCTCCCTGAGACGTCCAGCAATGCCCCCCTGCTTCATTACCCATCCTTTTCCAGCTGTCCAGGCAGAGCCGCTTCCTCTTGGGTGTTCCCACAGCACTTACTGCCTCCCTCTTTTGCAGCGTCCTTCATGCCCACCGTCCTCATGGTGAATGTGGCTTTCTTGTCCCTCTGGACCAGGAGCAGGGCGATGTTCCTTGTGGAGTGGGGAGAGTGCAGGCTGGGAGTTGCACTGGTTGGGTTTTTCAACCCTTCGCTGGCGCTAACCAGAGGGCTGCTGGTTGGCTATTTTTATAGTTATTTCTTGATCATATACTAAAGAAGGGGTGGATTATTCACGTGTTTTCCTGGGAAAAGGGTGGGCAATTCCCTAACTAAGGGTTCCTCCCCTTTTTAGACCATAGACGGTAACCTCCGGACGTTGATACGGCATTTGTAAACTGTCATGGTACTGGAGGGAGTGTATTTTAGAAGTTACTGTGTTATAATTTATGTATAGTGAGCAGTGAGGATGACCAGAGGTCACTTTCGTCACCATCTTGTTTTGGGTGGGTCTTGGCCGGCTTCTCTACTGCAACCTGTATTATTAGCAGGGTTTTTATGACCTGTATCTTGTGATCCAGTCCCGCGGACCTCCCATCTCAGCCTATGACTAAGAATGCCTAGCCTCCTGGGAATGCAGCCCATCACGTTTCAGCCTGAATTTACCCAGCCGCTACTCAATGATGGAGTTGCTCTGGTTTGAATGCCTCTGACCCCTGAGCCCACGGGATTCCTCAACATGGCCACTGGGACCTCAGGCAACCCCAATGCAGCTCCCATCCTGGCAGGCCCTAAAGATCTGGCTCCCAAAACCAGAACCCTCCAGAAACGGAGAAACCCATCTGGGATGGCATCCAGACCGCTCGCTACAGGGGTCTGTTCTTGGGGGGAATCTTTGACCAGTTAAGATTGCAGGGGCCTGATTATAACCACAGGGAGGTCTGATAGTTAACAGCATTGGCAGGGACAAGGCACAGCCATGGCAAGAGAGCATTCAAATCCACTTCGTGTCTAAACCTCTCACTCCCTGACTTCTCCACACAGAATGAGCCTGAATAGTCTGACATGCATCGTCAGGTTCCTTTCGTCGTTCTGATGTGCAACCAGTTTCTTTTCTTCTTTTCTTTTTTTTTTTTTTTTTTTTTTTTTTTTGAGATGGAGTCTGGCTCTGTCGCCAGGCTGGAGTGCAGTGGTGCGATCTCGGCTCACCGCAACCTCCGCCTCCTGGGTTCAAGCGATTCTCCTGCCTCAGCCTCCTGAGTAGCTGGGACTACAGGCATGTGCCACCACACCCAGCTAATTTTTGTATTTTTAGTAGAGACGGGGTTTCACCATGTTGCTCAGGCTGAACTTCTGACCTCGTGATCTGCCCGCCTTGGCTTCCCAAAGTGCTGGGTCAGTTTCTTTAAAACACTCCACCTCAGCTATTTCCCCAAGTCGTTACTGCCCGTAAGATTGTGCCGTCCTCCAATGGGAACCCAGCCCCATAACCTAAAAAACAGTATGTCGATAACCTGGGACTTTCACAAACTCAATGCTAAAGTTGCCCTTGACCTGGTGAATCCAGACAATTGAGCCCCAAAATTAGAGCTTATCCCAGGAGGATTGCTGGCTTCACCCAGGAAAGCATTCGAGGGCGAGCTGGTGGTGTTAGGCAGCGACTTTTATTGAAGCCCCAGTGTACAGCAGCAATAGAGGCAGTGCTCCCTGCGGAACAGGGCTACCATATAGACAGTGTGTCCAGAGTAGCAGCTCAGAAGCTGGTCTGCAGTCATGTTTATACTCACTTTTAATTAAATGCAAATTAAGGGGTGGCTTATGCAGACATTCCCAGAAATACGGTGATAACTTCCAGGTTGTCAGGTCATTGCCATGGAAAGGGGCATTAATTTCAGGTGTTGCCACGGCAACAGTAAACTGACATGGCACTGGTGGGCATGTCTTATGGAGAGGCGCTTTGGCCTCTTCCCTGTTTCAGCCAGTCTTCAATCTGGTCCAGAGTCCGAGCCCCACCTCCAGGATCAAATCCCACCTCCCACCTCCCTGGGTTGGTGGCATGGATGATGGCGGTGGTTCCAAAACCTGCTGGAATTTTTTTTTCTGCTATTTTACAAAAAAAGTACATAAGAGATGTGCGGCTTGGGGCAGTGGCTCATGCCAGCAATCCCAGCACTTTGGGAGGACGAGGTGGGAGGATCACTTGAGGTCAGGAGTTCGAGACCAGCCTGGCCAACATGGCAAAACCCCATCTCTACTAAAATACAAAAATTGGCTGAGCGTGACGGTGCACGCCTGTAATCCCATCTACTCAGGAGGCTGAGGCAGAAGAATCACTTGAGCCCAGGAGGTGGAGGTCGCATTGAGTCCAGATTGCGCCACTGCACTCCAGCTTGGGCAACAGAACCAGAGCTTGTCTCAAAAAAGCAAAAAAAGAGAGAGAGATGTGTATAGTAACCATTTGAAGCAGCATCAGAGGACATATAGTCAAAAGATTAACTTCTCTCCTCACTCAGCCACCTGTTCCCGTTTCTCGTCCCCACTGTAACAAAGCATACATGAGTATACCCTCAAACTCCCCTCCTCAAAGGAGACACACCATGGAGACTTGCACCATCTTGCTTTGCCCCTTAGTATTTCTTGGACATTGTGCCATAACAATAGGTATAAATCTGTCTCATAATTGTTAACAGTTATGGATGCATCATAATTTAATGGGTCCTCTCCTGACAGGCCTTTAATAAGTTATTAAACGCCATACCTCATTCTCACAGCAGCCTCTGGAGACACACATACTATGCCTATTGTACCAACTAAAATGATTAGAATAGGAATCCTCAATCCTGGCTGCAGTGTAGAATCACCCAGGGTGCCAGTGTGCCCTTCAGAGGCTGAGATTCAGTGACCGACTCTCCCCCTGACCTCTGGCCTCAGCTGCTGCATGTGCTGCTCAGACCTGTGCAAGGCACCACCAGGCCTTGCAGCAATTCATCCACCCATTTTTATTTTGTATTAAAGTTGTTATTCCTGCCTGCTGCCGCTAACTCCAAGCTATTTCTCAGGACATTAACCTTTATAGTCCTCCTCTGCCACTGTTCCTTGGAGTTGAATTTGATTCCACTCAGGAGACCAGGGGACAGAGCCACTGCAGCCACAATAACTGAGAAGTGAACACTCCAGGATCCCTAAGAGCTGCCTATCCTAGCTGAGACTGGTGGCCTTTGGTTCAGTCCTCTGGATTGCGATTTGGACCCAGACACAAATTCAGAGAAAGACACAGAGGACGGTGGAGAAAATGTAGACAGAGGAGAGAGAGAGAGAGACAAAGAGCTGTGTCCTCATGCCCAACTGTAGAAAGACGGCTTGTAGGAATTTTCCATCAGGTAAACAAATCAATATGAGTCCTGTACTAAGACACTGCTATCGACAAAAACAGCTGAGATTATTAGTGCTCACTGAATGCCAAAGAAAACATAGACATCACCTCTGGTTCTCTCTGAAACCCTACAAGGAGGTACTATTATGAAGAAACTATGACCTAGTGAATTAAGTGCCTTTGCTTAAGTGTATCAGTCAGTATAGGCTACTTTATGCTGCCATAACAAACAATTCCAAAAATCTCAATAGAGTGAAATAACAGAGACCATAAGATTAGCTCTCACTCAAGCTAAATGTCCATTGGGGTTGACAGTGACTCTGCTCTCGGCCACCTTCTCTAGTGGACAGGGTCCTCCACTGCTGAGATAACCCCATAAGTATGGAAGGACCCAAGCGAAAAGCAGACAAGCCAGCAGGAAGCTGTGATCAGGGGATGGAGTGCTCTCATTGACCAGACTGGATCTCAGGCTCATCACGGGGCTACACATCCCCAAGGCAAAGTTCAGGTCTTGGCACAGATCAGGCACTCACTGAATACTTGCCGATCATTTCAGTGTACTCTTACTGCATAGTGAACCACGCAAAGCACAGTGGCTTAAAACAAACATCACTTTATTTAGCTCACGATTCAACAGGTTTGCTGGGCCGGCTCACTGGAGCTGGATGGTCTAAGGTGGTTCACTCACAGGTTAGCAGGCTGGTTCCAGGGGACACACCAGCTGGACCAGCTCAACTGTGCTCCACAAGGTCTCTTGTCATCCAGCAGGCTATCCTGGGTCTCTTCACATGGATGTCTAAAGGCAGCAAGAGGACCAGCCTCAATGTGCGAGTGCTTGCCCAGCCTCTGCTGGCATTGCATTTGCTAAGATCCCAGTGACTAAACGACATCACGTCATCAAGCTGAAATTTCAGATTTGGAGAACCGGACTTCACTTCCCCATGGGCGAAGTGCATTGCACACACAGGCCTAGGAAGCATGTGTGCCATTTTCATTGCAGTCTACCAAAGTGATGGAGTAAATGAGTCGATGAATGAATACAAGGGCAGAAAGTGACTCACGAAAAGGTTTTGGTACAAGTTGAGCCCCAGAATTCCATCCAATCTCAGAACCTCTTTGATTCCTCCGTCCATGGCAGGAAGTAGAGAATAGAGCAAAGCCTTCCGATGAGACTCCGTGGCTGGAAAGAGGACTGCAGGAACTAGGAGGTCACCAATGGTTCCACGTGTTCAGCTAAACCTGGGCCTCTTACAAACTCTCTTCCCCAGAGCCTGGCCCCAGCTAGGTGGGAGAGGAAACATGTCAGTGTGGTCAGCTGGTCCCTCTGCCCCGGATCCCTGCTGCCTGCCTCTTGCCCTAGCAGCACCTGGCCCAACTGGGAGCATTACTCCAAATCCCCGCTATGCCTCCATGTGACGCACAACGCTGGGAAGTGTAATTGCCGTAGTGATTACTTACAGCCATTACATTAAGTTTTAAAATGTTCCCTTCAAATTGAACAATGTTTTTTCAAAGTCAACAGCTGGTTCACAGCTTGAATGCAACCGTTAGGATAAATTAAATAAAAAGGGTAATAAAATCACAGTCTAAATTTAATTTCTGAAGAGTGCATAGGGTCCAAAAAAAAATAAGCATTTAAAAATGCCTTTAAAATATAGCCAGAAAAGCAGAAGTTAATTCACTCCCTGATTATGTCAGCTAATGGATACACTGGCACAATTAACTACATAACTGCAGTGGTATAGACAAAGCCCTGAGCTCATGCCCTGGTTCTGCTGTACGGGCCTCAGAGCATGGGAAGGACTTACCAGACGGGTGGCTCGTATATGCAGATGTCCCTACAAACAGGCTCAGAAAACAGTTCCCATCTCTAGAAGCAAAATAACACCAGAGATGATATCCACAGCCTCTATCCCAGCACATCTTCCCGTTGCCTGGAGCTACCTGGAGTCATCTCCCAGGCAGGAAAGCAGGGCGGCAAGGGCTTCGTCGCACTGTGTTTGCAAAATTCAGCTACTGAATCCTTTTCACTCAAAGACAAACACATACTCTAGTGATCATCAGAAAAGACCCATCCAGTGTTTCTCCCAGGCGACCCTACCTTCCAAGCTTAGGAATCTGCCAGGACTTGAATCCCACAGCTGTCATTTATTTGCCATGTCACTTTGGACAAGTGATCGGCTCATTTCTCTGCGCCTCAGTCTCCTCCTTTGTAGAAAGGAAACTCATTTGTTCTTTCGTACATTCAAGATATATTCAATATATATATGTACTGAGCATCTACTCTGAACTAGGCCCTGGCACAGGTAGCCAGGAGACAGCAGCGAAGACCGAGATCCCTGCCGAAAGGGGAGAAGGGGCGTAGATCCAAGTAGCGGAGACCAACAACGAGCAAGACCAGGAAGTACTGGGTATAGAATGGGAGAAGATAATGAGTTCTCGGGGAAAATAAAGTAGGGAAAGAGAATAAGGAGGGAGAGAAGGGGTGTTGTAATTTTAAATAAGGCATTTGGGGAAAGCCTGACTGAGAAGGGGAGGTTGGAATAACGGCCTGATGAAGTAGGGAAGGAAGCCAGCCACGTGGATATCTGGGTGCAGAGTTCAGGAAAAGGAAACGTGCAAAGGCCCTGAGGCAGGAGTGCACCGAGAGTGGTCCAGGAACAGCAAGGAAGCCGGGGCACCAGGAGCACAGAGACTGGTAGGAGGTGAAGTCTGAGGCCAGACGCGGTGGCTCACACCTTAAACCCAGCACTTTAGGAGGCTGAGGCAGGTGGATCACTTGAGGTCAGGAGTTCAAGACCCACCTAGCCAATATGGTGAAACCCTGTCTCTACTAAAAATACAAAAATTAGCCGGGTGTGGTGGCACACACCTAAAATCCCAGCTTTTCAGGAGGTTGAGGCAGGAGAATCGCTTGAACTCAGGAGGCGGAGGTTACAGTGAGCTGAGATTGCACCACTGCACTCCAGCCTGGGAGACAAGAGCAAGACTCCATCTCAAAAAAAAAAAAAAAAAAAAAAAAAAAGGAGGAGGACAGGGAGCTAACAGGAGAGTAAGAAGAAAATAAGAAGAGCTAATTCGAAGGGCTAATCATGCATCCACTCAACTAGTATTTACTGAGTGCTTAATCCATGTCAGACAGAGAGTTGCTGTAAGGATTAAATCAGATAAAGTGAAAGCACAAGCAGTTCCCAGGATGCAGTAAGTGCTCAATAAATGTCACCTATTAGAAGAGGACGCCCCTGCACTCTGGGCAGGTGGCAGCATAGACACTGCTCAAGAGAACCTGGGTCCTGGCCCTGCTTTCTTTCCCAGGGTAAGGATGCAGCCTCACTGCTGGGGAACCTGGTTCCAAAACCATTAGTGGTCAAAGTTAGTGCCCAGGTTGCTAGGGAAGTTCCTTGGCTGTCAGGTTCAAGCATGTAAGGTCTAGGCCACAGCAAGAGCTCTGCTGCTCTCTCGGCTTTGAAAGGGCCATAGCTACAAGGAAAGGGATGCAGAGAGCTGACAACCAGGGAGGGAGTCAGGGGAAGGTCATGGCAAATAAACGGACTTTGCTCCTGCTCTGGGGAACCACCCGTGTGCAGCCTTGGCTAAGGAATGGGTCACTTATAGCAGGGTGTGCATGCATGTGTGTGTGTGCACGTGTGTGAGTATGTGTGCACGCTTGTGCATGTGGGCACGTGGTCTCCTTTCTCCAAATCTGTAGCCCACCTGCAATGCCACAATTATCTACTCTTAAACTCTCCTTGTTCCCATTCAGCCTGGGCACACGCAATACCCAGATCTGACACAAGGGGGCGCGCAGCGTTTCCCTTTCCCCTCCCTCCACCCATTAACGCACTGGGCCGCGGGTTGTGGGGCTGGCACACAAAGGGTTAAAAGCGCCCCCTCAGAGGCAGGAGGATCGCTTGAGGCCAGGACTTCCAGCCCAGCCTGGCAACATAGCAAGTTCCCATCGCTACAAAAGACATTTAAAAATTAGCCGGGCAAACCGCTCAAACCATCTCTGATGGGCCAAAACTCGGTGACTGGCACAAGAGCCGGTTACAGTCTGCTTACACCTCCGTTTAGGTTACAGTTCACGATGTACAGAGAACCTTACTTGGAAATGATACTCAAAGGGGTTAATAGTGATAAACTGGACAGAAGGAAAGGAAGTTAGTATTTTCTTAGTTATGCGTTATCCATATGTTCTAATTTTTCTAAACATGTAAAGATAAAATTGTATTCTTAAAAATAAATAAGACCTCAGAACAACAAATAGGAATTAAATAAAATATAAAATAGAATGCAATCAATACGCTGGGTGCAGTGGCTCACACCTGTAATCCCAGCACTTTGGGAGGCCGAGGCAGGTGGACCACTTGAGGCCAAGAGTTCGAGACTAGCCCGGGGAACATGGCAAAACCCCAGCTCTACAAACAAAAAGAATAGAATCAATCACACAGACACACACACACACAGACACACACAGATTGTCAGGGAAGTGCTTCTCAATCTTTACAGCGCACATTAATGCCCTGGTCGAATTCGGCAGTTCTGGCATGGGGCCTGAGAGTCTGCATTTCTGACAAGCTCCTGGATGTCGAGGCAGCTGCTCCAAGAATCCCAGTCCCTATAGTGGAAAGGCTAGGGGCTTATTGTGATTTCTATCCTCATGGCTGCCACAATCCCCTTTGTCTTCCCTCTCAGGTCATATATCAGTCATGCATTGATGCATCATTTATTAAAAAAAACAATATTTTGCTGCTGTTGTTTGTATTTGTTTTTTTCTTTTTTTCCTTTTTTTTTTTTTTTTTTTGAGATGGAGTCTGGCTCTGTCGCCCAGGCCAGAGTGCAGTGGCTTGATCTCGGCTCACGGCAAGCTCCGCCTCTTGGGTTCACGCCATTCTCCTGCCTCAGCCTCCCCAGTAGCTGGGACTACAGGCGCCTGCCACCACACCCAGCTAATTTTTTTGTATTTTTAGTAGACACGGGGTCTCACTGTCGCCCAGGCTGGAGTGCAGTGGTGCAATCTCGTGACCTCACTGATCAACCTGCCTAGGCCTTCCAGGTTCAAGCGGTTTTCTTGCCTCAGCCTCCCGAGTAGCTGGGATTACAGGCGTCCGCCACCATGCCTAGCTAGGTTTTTGTGTGTGTATGCTTTTAGTAGAGTATATGGGGTTTCGCCGTGTTGGCCAGGCTGGTTTCAAACTCCTGACCTCAAGTGATCTACCCACCTCAGCCTCTGAAAGTGTGGGTATTACAGGCATGAGCCACCATGCCTGGCCATAAAAAACAATATTTAAAATAACTCAAGTATCCATGTATAGGAGACTGGCTACCTGAACCCTGGTATATCCATACAATGGATGGTGTGCAATAGATGTTTAACAATGAGCTGTCTGAGCAGGAAGCCCTGAGGTAGAGAGTTTGCCCATTTCTGTTGTGCAAATACTACCACCGTAGCCTATTTCAAGCCACCTACGTGAAATCAATTGGTTCACAAAATTGCTGAAGGTTGAACAATCAGTTCTTTGGAGCCAGCACACCATAAGTCAACTGGTACCAGCACACTCCATTCTGCAGTCATGAAAAATATAAATAACAATGAGGAAGCTGTCTCTGCACCGATATGGAAAGATCTTCACAATACAGTACACTGTAAAGTGGCAGAAAAAAGCAGATGTAAACCAAAATAAAATTCTAAGGCCCCCTCCCAACCATCAGAATGGACCCCTTCTCTCAGTCAGAGCATTCCAGAGCTAACCCGAAAACCTAGTTCAAGGCCATCATGGGAAGAGGGAGCGAGATATGCCTCAGTATATCCTCCTCCCTTTTGGAATTACAGATAGACAGGCTGTTTCAGTCTGATAAGAAACTTTTGTAATCTATTCTCACTGAAGCCTGCTACCTGGAGGCTTCATCTGCATAATGAAACTTTGGTCTGGGCCAGGCTGGGTGACTCACACCTGTAATCCCAAAACTTTGAGAGGCCAAGGCAGGTGGATCACGAGGTCAGGAGTTCAAGACCAGCCTGGCCAATATGGTGAAACCCTGTCTCTATTAAAAATACGAAAATTAGCCGTGCGTGGTAGTGCGTGCCTGTAGTCCCAGCTACTCGGGAGGCTGAGGAAGAAGAATCGCTTGAACCTGGGAGGTGGAGGTTGTAGTGAGCTGAAATCATGCCACTGCACTCCAGCCTGGCGACAGAGTGAGACTCCGTCACAAAAAAAAAAAAAAAAAAAAAAAAAAAAAACCCTTATTGTAACCCAGACATTCCTTTCTATTGATAACTCTTCAACCAATTGCCAATCAGAAAATCTTTGAATCTGCTTATGACCTGGAAGCCCCCACTTCCAGTTGTCCTGTCTTTCCGGATCTAACCAATGTACATCTTATGTGTACTGATTGATGCCTTACGTCTCCTTAAAATGTACAAAACCAAAGTGTGGCCCAGCCACCTTGGGCACAGGTTCTAAGGATCTTCTGGGGGCTGCATCACGGGCCACTGGTCACTCATATATGGCTCAGAATAAATCTCTTTAAATATTTTACAGTTTGACTCTTTTCGTCAACACAGCATATAGAAGAGTATGTAGGGTTTGCTACCTGTTGTATAATTAAGGAGGGGGAACATAAATACACACACACACACAGTTGCTTGTATTTGCATTTAAAAAAAAAAAACACTGGAAGAGCAAGTGCAGTGGCTCATGCCTATAATCCTAGGATGTTGGCAGACTGAGGAGGGTGGATCACCTGAGGTCAAGAGTTCGAGACCAGCCTGGCCAACATGGTGAAACCTCATCTCCACTAAAAATACAAAATTCAGCCAGGTGTGGTTGCAGGTGCCTGTAAGCCCAGCTACTTGGAAAGCTGAGGCAGGGGAATCGCTTGAACCCAGAAGGCAGAGGTTGCAGTGAGCCAACATTGCACCATTGCATTCAGGCCTGAACAACAGAGCAAAAACTCTGTCAAAAATAAAAATAAAAAATACAAACACTGGATGAAGATACAACAAAGTACTAAATGTGACCATCTACGAGCAGAAGGAGAACACAATGGACAGAGAGATGAAATAGATTAGTGCTTTTTGGAAATATCTTCTTATGTTGTTTTGATTTTTGAGCGATGTAAATATAGCACAGCCTCTATTCCAAAAATCACATTAGGAAAGAAAACATGAAAAATGCAATCCAGTGATCTTGACATTCTTATTGGAGCCACAGGCAGGAACTGCTCTAGAACTCCTGAGGTGCAAGCCGTCCCAGTTCTTAACATTTCTGAATCAAGTCATTCCTCCATTAGTTAGTGTATTAGTCTGTTGTCATGCTGTTGATAAAGACATACCCAAGGCTGGGTAATTCATAAAGAGAAAAAGGTTTAATGGACTCACAGTTTCACGTGGCTGGGGAGGCCTCACAATCATGGCGGAAGGCAAAAGGCACGTCTTCCACGTCAGCAGACAAGAGAGAATGAGAGCCAAGCAAAAGGGGTTTCCCCTTATCAAACCATCAGATCTCATGAGACTTATTCACCACTACGAGAACGGCAGCAGGGGATCCACTCCCATAATTCAATTATCTCCCACTGGGTCCCTCCCATGACACGTGGGAATTATGGGAGCTACAGCTCAGGATGAGATTTGGGTGGGGACACAGCCAGACCATATCAGTTAGTGTAGACAATAAGTTCAACAATGGTCAATTTCCAGAGTCCTCTTCTCTCTGTGGATCTTATAGGTATCTCGGGATTTAGTTCAAATGAAAAAGGATTCAGTCTTCAGTTTGTGTGGTCACCATCCTCACAGTCTCTGTTGAGGCCAAAGGGCACAGGGCCAAGAATAGACATTATAACTTACTGCCTAACTTCAAACCCTGGCTCTGCCGTTCACCGGCTGAGTGACCTTGGGCAAGTCGCTGAACTTCTCTGCGCTCCCAGTTTCCTCATCTGTAAAATGGGGGTAATAGCATAACAAGAGCTATGAGTTAGTGTATTTAAGACAATGAGACTAGGGCCTGGCACTTAGTGAGTGATTGATCATATTTGCTATGGATATTGTCGCCCTGATGCACGATGCCTCCCTCAAAAATCATCCTTTGGGATGGGTGACATATGCTCCTCAAAGGTCCTCTCCACTGACGCAAGCCTGTTTCAGGCACCATGAACAATATTCCCAAGGCTTCAGGACTGAAAATCCGGCTTGCACAGCCCTCACAGAGCCACTCCCACCTGAGACCTGCCACCTTGAAGGGCCCTTTGCAACAAAGCCCACACACATTCCCACTACCTCTGCCTCTGCTTCCCAGACAAGCCAGCTAATTCTCCTGCACCTTGTAGCCTCAAACACCCAGTGTTCTCATCACCCACATCAGAATCTCCTGAAGTGTTCATTAAAAATGCAAAGTCCTGGATCCACCTCAAAATCTTTGGGGCAGGAGCCCAGCCAGTTCCTTGGGTTATTATTATACATAGTGGGATTTAAAAACCACTGAGTTTGGGGCAGGGTCCTAGGGAAATAGAAGGAAAGATTTCTCTCATTTCTTTCTGGTAAACCAAAAGCAGTAAGAAAAAAAAAACGGTAGTGGGGGAGACCAATTGATTTTCAATAATTCAGTTTCCTGCAATAACTTTGAATCAGTTTGAATTCGTTAAATTGTTCCTCAACATGTATTAAGCTACTTTTAATAGCAAATGATGATGACGGTCCTCACCACTAACTGCAGCCCCCACCACAAATTTGGGAGGCCAGTGCTAGGGTGTGAACTTTTTAACCTTCAGAAACTTTCTTGGCCACTCAAGCTTGTCGAGAATCCTGAAACAGTGCATCTCATCTTATGCAAATTTGCATTGTGTGACTTCGATATGAGGCAATTTAAAAATATTAATAAAGACATGCCGTATGCTCCAATTTTGAAATAATGCATGTCTTGCTTTACATTTCTCCCTCTGGGAAATTTAGTCTTGAATAATGCATAGCTTCAGGAATGAATCCCTTGCATAAATCTGATAAAAGCTGATCTATTCAATGGAGAGAGGTGGAGGGGGCACCAGTTAACCATGTCTTCCCCTCCCTCTGTTGCCCTGGAATCTCCTGTGGGAATCTATGGCCTCAGTAAGAATTGGATATTTTGTTTGTTTCTTTGTTTTAGAGACAGGGTCTTACTCTGTTGCCCAGGCTCTGGAATACAGTGGTGGGATCATAGCTCACTGCATCCCTGAACTCCTGGACTCAAGTGATTCTCCTGCCTCAGCTTCCTGAGTAGATGGGACTACGGGCACACGCCACCATGCCCAGCTAATTTTTTGTAGAGATGGGGTCTCGCTATGTTGCCCAGACTGGTCTTGAACTCCTGACCGCAAGCAATCCTCCTGCCTCAGCCTCCCAAAGTGCTGGGATTACAGGTGTGAGCCACCATGCCTGGCATTCATTTAGGGTTTTGTTTGTTTGTTTTGTTTTGTTGAGACAGAGTCTCACTCTGTTGCCCAGGCTGGAGTTCAATGGCACAATCTCAGCTCACTGCAACCTCTGCCTCCCAGGTTCAAGCGATTCTCCAGCTTCAGCCTCCCAAGTAGCTGGGACTACAGGCGCACACCACTGCATCTGGCTAATTTTATTTTATTTATTTTATTTTTTTGTATTTTAAGTAGAGACGGGTTTTCACCATGTCAGCCATCTGGACTCAAACTCCTGACCTCAAGTGATCCACCTGCCTCGGCTTCCCAAAGCACTGAGATTACAGGCGTGAGCCACCGCGCCCAGCCAATTTAGTTTTTTAGGTAAGATTTCTTGAACTGGTCACTCCGCTAAGACCTGTACGTCTATGTTCTCTATCCAAATCTGTTAGGTGCCTACTGTTTACTCACACTGGAATGTGAGTGTGTTATGGTAAGATGAACAGGATCCTCCCCTCATGGGGCTTACATGCTGATCTAGTTGCCCCAACAACCTGAGAATACAGTAGGATTACCGTTCCTATTTCAACATGAAGAAACTGAGGCTCAGGCTGAGATTACACAACCAGTAAGTTGTGCAGAAGCCAGATATGATCCCAGAAAGTCTGATTCCAAAGCTTAACAACTGCTCCATATACTGGCTGACCAGAAGGATGTTTGGGAATCCCAGATCCTGGACGAATATCGTCCCCTCTCCTTGAAGCATCCCTCTGGGCAGCTCTGCGAATGTGATCCCATTTCCGGTAATGCACTGGGAGAGGAGAGCAACGCTCACATCTCATTGGCCAGGTCTGTGTCACATGACCACCATCCCTGCAAGGGAGCTTGGGAAGGTACTTGCTGAGTACCCATTTGACTCTCCTCCATGACTCTGCCAAAAAAAAAATATATATATATATATATATATATATGTATATATATATAGGTTGAATAGCCTTTATCTGACATGCTTAGAACCAGAAGTATTTCAGATTTTTTCAGATTTTGGAATATTTACAAATATATAATGAGGTATCTTGGGGCTGGGACCCAAGCCTAGACGGGAAATTCATGTATGTTTCATGAATTTCCTTGTACACATAGCCTGAAGGTAATTTTATATAGTATTTTTCACAATTTTATGCAGGAAACAAAGCTCAGACTGTGTTTTGACTGTGACCGGTCGCATGAGGTCAGGTATGGAATTTTCCACATGTGCCATCATGTCAGCACTCAAAAAGTTTTAGGTTTTAGAGTATTTTGGATCTTGACTTTGTGGATTAGGGGTGTTCACCCTGTGAAGTGGGCATATCATAAGGGGCTGGGCACAGTGGCTCACACCTCTAATCCCAGCACTTTGGGAGGCCAAGACAGGAGGATCACTTGAGCCCAGGAATTCAAGACCAGTGTGGGCAACATAGAGAGACCTTATCTCTACAAAAAATAAAAAATGAGTCAAGTGCTGTGGCTCATGCCCATAATCATAGTATCTGGGGAAGCTAAAGCTAGAGAATCACTGAAACCCAGGAGATCAAGGCTGCAGTGACCATGATCATGCCAGTGCACTCCAGCCTGGGCAACAGAGCAAGACACTGTCTCAAAAAAATTAATTGAAAATAAAATAAAAATTAAATTAAAATTTGAAAATCAAAAATTACAAAAATAATATCAGAAGGAAGAAATGAATATTGGGTAGGTAACTTCAAGTGTCTGCCACAGAAAGAATGCTGGAGGAGGAGTCTTGAGGAATGAGTGGGAAGAAGTTGAACAAGAGTGTGGGAAAAGCCAAAGGGTCAGCACGGTTAAAATTCCAGAAATAAGAGAAGGTGTGTTGACTTTGAAGACTCAGAGAAGAAAATGGAGTGACTGAGAGCTGCGGGCAGACGTCAGGATGGAAGCCAAGGCCCCTGGGCACCTGCCAGGAAGAAACATCACCAGACCCTCCCATTCCCAGCATGCAGGGCCCCAGATAGGTAGGGGGAAAAAGCCAGTGCTTCTCACTGCACATGCATGGACTTCGCATATGCGAAATCAGCCCTATTTTCCAACAATCCGGATGCCCATAGAACTGAAGCTTAATAAACTGACATTTGTATAATAAGATGTGTCTGAGCCGGACATGGTGGCTTATGCCTGTAATCTCAGCACTTTGGGAGGCCAAGGCAGGTGGCTCACCTGAGGTCAGGAGTTCGAGACCAGCCTGGCCAACATCTACTAAAAATACAAAAAATTAGCCAAGCATGGTGGTGGGTGCCTGTAATCCCAGCTACTCAGGAGGCTGAGGCAGGAGATTCTTCTGAACCCAGGAGGCAAAGGCTGTGGTGAAGTGCCATTGCACTCCAGCCTGGGCAACAGATCGAAACACTGTCTCAAAAAAAAAAATGCCTGCTGCCTCTTGACCAGCTTCTCTTCCTTATCCCACCTGTTTTTCTTCCCCACTATATAAACCCCTAACTTAAGTTGGAGGAGAGAGATGGACTTGAGGTTTGTCTCCCTCTCTCCAGCTGACATTGCCTGTAATATGTAATATAAATAGTATATGATAAATATAATAGTATAAACATTGAATATAATAAAGCCTTCTTCTACGGCAATACTTGTTGTCTCAGTGATTGGTTTTCTGTGCAGCCGACAACGGGACCTAGACCAAAACCCTAATGTTGGGTAACATATGGCCGAGCCACCACCATGCTGATGTGTTGAGCTCTCCGTGGGTTAAGGCTCTTATTCAAAAGGGCACAGCATTTCTTCCTCAGAGTAGCCTGTAGTCTACGAAACATGATGTTTTGCTTTGTTTCTACAAAACTGACCCCAAGATTTTCTTGTTCTTCTTGTTTAGAATTCTGCATCTATTTAGAACTCTGTACGCTACTGTGGATAAAGCAAAATGGCAAGTTGCACTGGGATCCTGGTGTTTGAGGAGTGTGGAACATCCCTGCTGCATGCCTGGGAAACAGCAGATGCTGAGTAAATGATCATCGCACTTGGGGTGGGCTCCTGGGCCTACTTGCCTTGTTATCAGTAGTGACTTGGATTTACCTGCTTTTAAAAGAATCTTTGTCCTCAAGAGTCCTATTTTTCCATCATGAGTACTTAGGGGATTAGCCAAAGGGTACCTGCATGTACTCACAAATACATGTGAGCCCCCTGGGAGCAGCTGCTGCCTCACCAGGTACCCCCCATCACTCCATGCCTCCCAGCGTCACTGCTATGCGGTGCTCTGCAGCAGGGAAGAGAAGTAAGGGAGGAAAACTGTTTGTTTGTTTTTTGTTTTTTTCTTTTCTTTTTTAGAGATAGGGTCTTCTCACTGCAATCATAGCCCACTGCAGTATTGAACTCCTGGGCCAAGGGACCCCCCTGCCTCAGCCTCCCCCAGTAGCAAGGACTGCAGGTGTGTGACACCACATCTGACTAGTTTTTTTTTTATGTTTTTAGAGACAGGGTCTCTCTACGTTGCCCCGGCTGATCTTGAACTCCTGGCCTCACATGATCCTCCCACCTCAACCTCCTGAATAACTGGGATTTGAGGTATGAGCCACTGTGCCCAGCCAGATTTTTTAAAATGTACTATGTCACAGTGGCCTCACATCAGAGCCACTTGGGCCCCATGTGTTCCAGGGTTTGCTGAAACCGCTCTTTCTGTCTTTACTTTCAGCTCTCTCCAACCCTGGGATGAGACAGCCTGCCAGAGGGTGGAGCCACCAAAAAGAGCTGAGTGGCCTCTTTGGCTTTAACAATAGAAATGTTCTTGATTATGGTAGACGCTTGGGGCTATCCGCCCTGCTCAGGATCGATTCTCCTTCCCTGGAAACTGCCATTGGGAGGGACCTGATCGGAAATATTTGCACTGTGTAATTCTACTCCCTGGACACGGTGATTTAGACCAGGCATGGCCAACTGACCCAAGTTGAGTCAACAAGATTTATTTCTCATAAGAATTTAGTGCTGCGGCCAAGATACACGGGGCTAATTTCTGTGATGGCTGAAGCTTGTAGCCTTGGGGGCTGTGAACTATGGCCTCCATATGAACAGAAAATCTGAGAAAGCGTATCTGTGTGGATGGACAGAGAGAAACAGAGATGAGATGTAGAAAGTCAGACACGGTGACATGCACCTGTAGTCCCAGCTACTCAGGAGGCTGAAGTGAAAAGATTCCCTGAGCCCAAGAATTCAAGACCGGACTGGGCAATATAGCAAAAGCTGCCCCCCAAATAAATAAATAAATACATAAATAAATAAATAGTCATGTGCTTCTTTATTAAATTTATTTTCAACCTGAGAAAGCTGAATGAAGAAACAGCAACAATCGCAACCCCAAAAAAGAGAGAAAAAAGGCACGCTGATACCTTTCCACTTCCCAGCTCCAGGCCGTTTCTTAAGACTCAGGGATATTCCTGCCTTAACTTTCATGAGACACCTCCATATCCTAGTCAGAGTCCTTGGTTGCCAGCAACAGACTCCACTATGGCTGCTTTAGGTCACGAAGGCATTCATCACAGGACATTAGTCAAGTCTCCGGAAGAACCGGAGAATCAAGCTTGGACCCCACAAAGCCAGAAGTCCCCAGATTACACTGCAAGAATATTGCAATCAAGCCCGTACAGTTACCCCGCACACTGCTAGTGCCAGGCCCCTCCTCATGCTATTCCTGAGAACTGGGTTGTGTACTCCTGCTGCAAGGAAAGCTGCAAAACAGCTCTCCTGACTTCTGACATGGAGAGGCAGGGCTCCTAAACAAAGAGACTTCCCACAGCTGTTCAAAAGAAACCACACTGGCCAGGAGCAGCAATGCACGCCTGTAGTCCCAGCTACTCGGGCGGCTGAGGCAGGAGGATCACTTGAGCCCAGGAGTTCAAGTCTAGCCTGGGCAACATGGCAAGATCCCGTCCCCCACCAAAAAAAAAGGAAGAAAGCAAAAAAGAAACAACATAAGCACATTGCATTACAAATATCTGCTACATCATTGTGGTAACTTCTGGCTGCAACAGAGTCTTATCATAAAATTCTGTGCCTCAGCTTTGATCGCTGGAACAAGCTGGACAGGTCCATTTTCTTGCGGGGGTGAGACCAAGGAGGTGCCCAGGATGGAAAACTTAAGGAGGCCCTCACTCTCAGGCTCATGAAAGTGCAGGGTCAGCTCCTGAGAGTGGGGCCTCCTTAAATGTTGTGCCTTGGCTGCCTCACTTGCCTTATTCTCCTCCAGGCTCTGCTTCTTGCTGCTCCTAAAGGCCTTTGCTCTCTGGATATTTCTCAGTCTTCCTGCAAACGCAGATGGTAGGACCACGCCTACTAGTCTTCCGGGGATATCCCAACGTGCCCAAGTCCACTTAGAATCCACTGGAATCTCTGATACATTTGTTTGAGGTACTAATTAGTTAATACTGGGCCAGATACAGTGGCTCACACCTGTCATCCCAGCACTTTGGGAGGCTGAGGCAGGAGGATCACTTAAGCCCAGGAGTTGGAGACCAGCCTGGACAACACAGTGAGACCCGCATCACCACACACAAAAAAAGGTTTTTTTTAATTATCTGGGCATGGTAACTTGTAACCTTGGGAGCTCTGAAACATGGTCCCCACATGAACAGAAAATCTGAGAAAGCATATCTGCGTGGGTGGACAGAGAGAAAGAGATAAGAGGTAGTAATGTGGGCAAGATGGCCTATGCCTGTAGTCCCAGCTATTCAGCAGACTGAGATACCAGATCACTTGAGCCCAGGAGATTGAGGCTGCAGTGAGCTATGACTGTACCACCGCAACTCCTGCCTGGGCAACACAGCAAGACCGTGTCTCTAGAAAAGATAAAAACAAAATAAAATAAAAAATGAGTTAATAACGATAGCACTTCTTGCACACTTACCTTGTGCCAAGCACGTAGGTGTTTGATCAACGCTACAGCTCTAAGCAGTATTCACGACCGTTATCCCCATTTTCCAACTTCTGACGCATAGACAGGTGAGGGGCTTGCTAAGATCACATAGCAAGCAGCAGAACCAGGATTCGGACCCAAATCTCCCCACTGCCCCTATCAAGCCCCTTCAAGGAAAGCAGCTGCCCGTCTTTGAAAGCCAAGGAAACAGTGGAAATGACAAGTATTAACCCACTCGAGGCATGTTAGAAAGACTGTGGAGCTGTTCAGTCCTCAGCGCTTAAATCCGCTAATTACAGTTACAGTCAATGGCATTAGTGTCAGTGCTCATTCTCTTACCAAGGCGGTGACGATGGAGCCCACCAAGCCCGCCCAATCCGCCAACCACAGGCTCTTGAAATGAGTTGAAATCTGCCTGCTTCTGACCGGTCATCTGGGGCCGGATTCAAGCCTCCAGGCTCAGTCTCTTTCCTCTCTGTGGTCTGGCTGGGAGGACAGGTGGTTTTCTTCAGAATCCCCACCCAGACCCAAAAGACGACGGCCTTCCAGAGGCCCCACACAACCTTGGCGACAGGAAGCAGATTTTTGCTATTTTCTTCTTTTAGCCAAGGGACATTTAATCAAGGCTCACAAAACCCACCTAACATATGATCATAATTATATCAGCATATTGGGGCTGGGAAGCTTTGAAGCCCAGTTACAAGTTGGTCAAAGACAGGCATGCAGAGGCCTGGAGAGGGATGGTAGAGAGGGGAAAATGTACTCTCTGGTGACCCCAAAGCAAAGCCAGTAAGGGAACAGTAGGTGGGATTCACCTGTGGGATAATGGGAGGGGAAGGCAGAAGCTAGGCTCTGGGGCGTGTTTTGATATGGAGAAACTCACATGTTTTACAGGATGAACTTCTGCTCAAAGCAACTGTTTAGGCAGGGAATGGTGGTGAATAAGGCATGAGTGAGAGCCCAGTAATCACTGATGATGGCAATGACGGAAAACACAAATCACAGTCCCTTTTATCAGCACGTTTACATCTTCGGCATTTAACACGAGCCTAAAGCCCAGGAGAGACTCAGACAGTGTTCGTGACTTGTGCAGGGTTGTATTGGTGCTGGTGAAAATACTGGTGATGGCGGCCAGGAGCCATGGCGCACACCTGTAATCCCAGCACTTTGGGAGGCCTAGGCAGGAGGCATCGCTTGAGGCCAGGAATTCGAGACCAGCCTGGGCAACATAGCGAGATCCCATCTCAAAAAAAAAAAAGTGTTTTAATTAGCTGGGGGAGTGCATATTCAGGGCAACGTCAATGTATGCTCCCAGGTTACAAAAATTAAAAAATAAATAAAAATTAACCAGGCATGGTCGCTGCACATGCCTGTTGCCCGGGAGTTCGAGGTTCTAGTAAGTTATGATCGTGCCACTGCATGTTAGCCTGGGCGATAGAGCAAAAGCCTCTACCTAAAAAAAAAAAAAAAAAAAAAGGTAGTTGGGGGGACAACAGTGACGGCAAGTGCAGTGGAGTGATCGTGACAGTGCTGGGTGTGGCGAATGAAGCTGGTCACTGAATGGTGGTGTGAACGGTGATGTGAAAAGGCTCACAGAGTCGGGCGCTGATGCAGGCAGTGCAGGCGGAGATAGTGACAGGAGAGCGGCAGTCACGGCAGGGGGATGGAAGGACTGATGATGCTGGTAGCGGTGGTGATGAGGGTGTCAGGAAGACGGTAGACATGGTGACATTGACAGTTTGGTGATGGCTCGGTGGTGGTGGTAGTGGCCAGGGTGATGGTTACTGTCATGGTCATAATACAGAAAGGACGGTGGGTTGGCGATGGGCTGGTAGTGACATAGTATGAGGAGGACAGTGGTGCCTAGTGGCCCATGCTGAATGAGGCTGGTGGTAACAGGGTGGTGGTGATGGGGTGGTGACAGTGGTAAGGGAAGAAAGATGAAAGAGGATGGAGGAGGGAGGGAGGGAAGACAGATCCTGGAGCACCAGCGTCATCAGTCTATGGACAGGAGCTTAGTTCCGTTTCTTACCCTTTGGTCACTAAAAGTCAAAAAGCTCATTGTCCGCCAGGTCAGGGACCCTTCCCCTGCCACCACTTTGGCTGAAATGCACAATCCTGCCCTGCGACAAGGCCCTTCCTGGTGGGAGGATTGGCACAGACCGGGTTTCATGAATGCATACACACCCTCCCGCTCGTTATTGTCTAAACCATCAAGTAAGTTCCCCAGGGAGGAAAGACAGCAGTACCATGTGGTAGTTAAGAATCCGGGCTCTGGCCGGGCGCGGTGGCTCAAGCCTGTAATCCCAGCACTTTGGGAGGCCGAGACGGGCGGATCACGAGGTCAGGAGATCGAGACCATCCTGGCTAACACGGTGAAACCCCGTCTCTACTAAAAAATACAAAAAACTAGCCGGGCGAGGTGGCGGGCGCCTGTAGTCCCAGCTACTTCGGAGGCTGAGGCAGGAGAATGGCGTAAACCCGGGAGGCGGAGCTTGCAGTGAGCTGAGATCCGGCCACTGCACTCCAGCCTGGGCGACAGAGCAAGACTCCGTCTCAAAAAAAAAAAAAAAAAAAGAATCCGGGCTCTGGAGTCCCCTTCGATTTAAATTCTCGATTGTGCTGTGTGACCTTGGATGAGTTGCTTAACCTCTCTGAGCCTCAGTTTCTTCATATGTAAAATGAAGCTCATAACAGCACCTGCCACCCAGGATTGAAGTGAGAAGGATGGGAGACAATGCTGTAAAACACATGGCCCATCGGGGAGTCATGGCTCAGTGCCCCATGGGGAGTCAATGATGTTGGTTACCCCTGTTATCATCTACCACTGCTTTTGGAAAAGCTGGAGGGAGGCTGGGTGCAGTGGCTCACGCCTGTAATCCCAGCACTTTGGGACACCGAGATGGGTGGATCACTTGAGGTAAGGAGTTCGAGACCAGCCTGACCAATATGGTGAAACCCCCATCTCCACTAAAAATACAAAAATTAGCTGGGCACGGTGGCATGCACGTGTAATCCCAGCTACTCTCTACTCAGGAGGCTGAGGCAGGAGAATCACTTGAACTCGGGAGGCAGAAGTTGCAGTGAGCTGAGATTGTGCCACTGCACTCCAGCCTGGGCAACAGAGTGAGACTGTCTCAAAAGAAAAGAAAAGCAAGAGGGAGATACAATAGAGCCTGATCTCCAGGATTCTGGGAGGTGAGGGAGTTGGTACCAAAAGTCTCCCCTTTTCCCAGACTCTGCAAGCTCTTCAGCGCCATCTGTCGGTGCAAACACACTCAGCAGGTCACAAGAGACAGGCTGCTCACACAGCAGCCGCTGCAGAAGTTAGGCCAGAGCCCCAGCACAATGGGCATCAATGAGTCGAGCTGGTTTGCCCCTGGCTGGAGACGGTAGGGACAGGCTCTCCACTAGAGCAGTCTGATAGTGTAACTTAAGTGCCCCTCTTGCATACACAGTCTCCAAATCTGATCACAGCCCTCTGGAGGTTCTGGGATCTATTGAATCATGTTGTATTCTTCCTCTACTTAAGTTTGCTGGTGTGGTTTCTGTGGTTTGCAACAAAGAATCTTGAGTGATAACGCTGAGTTCTAGCCTGACTGATAAAGCTGAGTTCTGGCCAGGCATGGGTAGCTCATGCCTGTAATCTCAGCATTTGGGAAGGCTAAGGCAGGAGGGTTGCTTAAGGCCCGGAGTTCAAGATCAGCCTGGGCAACACAGCAAGACTCTGTCTCCACAAATAAAAAAACACAAAAATTGGCCAGGCATGGTGGTGCATGCCAGTAGTCCCAGCTACTTGGGAGATGGAGGTGGGAGGATCACTGGAGCCCAGGAGAGCACGGCTGTGGTGAGCTATGATCACACCACTGCACTCCAGCCTGGGCAACAGAGTGAGACCTTGTCCCACTACCGCCCCACCCCCTCACCCCACCGCTGCCGCAAAAAAAAAAAAAAAGCTGAGTTCTAGGGCTTTGAGTCTGTCTCCCTCGACCAGAAACTGTCCTTGTTCAAGCTGCAGTTTCATGTTAGCCCTAAACCCTCTGCAAGGGGGCGGCACTATCTGGAGAGGCTTGGCAGGCCAAGCCCAGAGGACAGAACACTAGTCACTGCTTCATTCATTTTCAACCGAAATGTATGGAAAGCCCATTATGCACCAAGTACCCCACAGTCCACTGGATAAGTCACTATGGCGTTAGTGTGCGGTGCATGCTGTGACAGGAGCCGCAAAAAGAATAGTGATAATGTCAACGGACACTTATTTAGTTCCTGCCATGCAATTCTAAGTACATTTGTCTCTTAAACAATGCAGGCGTTGGGACACAAAATCCCCACACAGTTGAAGTCTTAGTATAACTTTTTTTTTTCCCCCAGAAATGGTGTCTCGCTCTGTCACCCAGGCTGGAGTGCAGTGGCACAATCTCAGTTTACTACAGCCTCCGATTCCTGGGCTTAAGGAATCCTCTCGTCTCAGCCTCCCAAGTAGCTGGAATTACAGGTTCATACCACCAACCCCGGCTAATTTTTTTTTTACTTTTTGTAGAGACAGGGTCTCTCTTAGTTGTCCAGGTTAGTCTCAAATTCCTAGGCTCACTCAGTCCACCTACCTCAGCCTCCCAAAGCACTGGGATTACAAGTACGAGCCACCACACCCAGCCTCAACTGTACTTTAATTCACCTAATTTCCACTATACTTAATTCCCACTTTATTAATTCCCATATTATTATTCTCATTTTACAGATAAGGAAATTGAGGCAGAGGGAGGTTAAGCTTCTTTCCCAAAGTCTCATGGCTTATCCAAGACTTGAGGCCAAGCAGTCTAACTGGGTTCAGCTCTTAACCACTCGATTATACTGTTTCTCTAAGGCTATTTAGTGGCACATAATAGAGGCACCTAACCTGGTCTTGGGGGATAGAGGAGCTAGGGAAGTTTACCTGGAAGCACTGTTGTCTACCCTAAGGCCTAAAAGATCAGTAAGAGACAGTGAGGTGAAGAGATGCGAAAAGAATGATCTTGGCAGAGGGAACAGGATGTACAAAGGCCTGGAGGTGAGAGAAAGCTACAGCTAGCACCACTCATTTTTCTGAGCTGTTACAAATATGAACGTTTATGGAGAGTATAAAAATATAAGCTGGGTATGGTGACATGCACCTGTAGTTCCAACTACTCAGAAGGCTGAGGCCTGAGCCCAGGAGTTCAAGGTCAGCCTGGGCAACATAGTGAGACCTCATCTCAAAAAAAAAAAAAAAGAAAAGAAAAGAAAAGAAAAAGAAAAGAAAAAAGAAAAAGAAAAAGAAAAATATAGATAACAAGGGAAGCTATCTTTTTTTTTTTTTTTTGCTTACTATGTGCATATTAATTAGGATGAGTTATACTAGCTGCTGTAACAAACAAACCTACTATGCGCATATTAGTCAGGATAAGTAATACTAGCTGCTGTAACAAACAAATCACAAAATGTCAAAGATTTACATGCTGTTGATTTCTCCCTGGAGTCCCACGTGGAGATTCCCAGCAGCCATCCATGTTGAACTTCCAGTGCTGCTACTCACAAACTAGGCTCCTTCTATCTGTGGATCTGCCATCTTCTAGGCCAAGCATTGGCAAACTTTTCTATGAAGGACCAGATAGTAGAAGTTTTTGCCTTTGTAGGTCACAGGTTCTCTGACACAGTGACTGCACTCTGCCCTTACAGCACAAATGCACCAACAGGGAATACACAAATGAATGGATGTGGCTGTGTTCCAATAGAACTTTACTCACAAAATCAGACCACAGGCAGGATCTAGCTCATGCACCATAGTGTGCCAACCCTGTCTTAGCTATTAGAGTCTTCTGCCGAATCCTCACATCCAGCCAGCGGGCAGGGGAAAAGTAGAAAGGGGAAGAGTAGAAAGGGTTTCAAGGCGAAGGTTTCAGTAGGTCAGGTCTGGAAGTAATGACATTAGTCATGCCTGTATTCCGCTGGCCAGAACTCAGTCACACAGCCATATGTGACAGCAATGTGCTGGAAAATATAGATAATGTACCTTTTCCTCCTGGAGGAAAAGGAAAAGGACTTTGGTGAATGCAGAGGCATCCCTGCCATGCACACTTTATGTATTAATACATCCTCTCACTTACTAAGAGATAGGAAGGAAGAAGTTATAAGTGGCCCCATTATACAGGTAAGCAACTGAGGCTCAAGGGGGCCTGGAGACTAGCTGAAGTCACAGAGTCAGTGGAAATGTCTGTCTATAATTAACCTCCACAAGCAGAGTTTTGAGGGTGAAGATAAACAGGCACATAACTAGGGCTGGGTGCAGGGGCTCACACCCGTAATCCCACCACTTTGAGAGGCCGAGGCAGGTGGATCACGAGGTCAGGAGTTCAAGACCAGCCTGGCCAATACGGTGAAACCCCGTCTCTACCAAAAATACAAAAATTAGCTGGACATGGTGGTGCACGCCTGTAATCCCAGTTACTCGGGAGGCTGGGACAGAAGAATCACTTGAACCCAGGAGTCAGAGGCTGCAGTGAACCGAGATCATGCCACTGCACTCCAACCTGGGTGACAGGGACAAAGCAAGACTCTGTCTCAAAAAAAAAAAGGCAAGTAACTCAACCTTAGGGGAGGGGAACTCCACAAAGGACCATGAGTTTGGGCTAAAACCTGCCTAAGCCACAAACCTAGGTGCTGTGCTGATTTTTCCCTGTCCATAACCTAGTACAGCTCCTAGATCCAGGCAAGAGGGGCCCCATACCTCGGAGGACACTGGGCAGCTCCCCCTGACCCCCACATCCTAGCACAGAACCCAGGGGAGTCAGAGAAGAACTGATGCAAATCTGGCCTTCCAGGTCACTATGAAGAGAGATTTCTTAGGGCAGGAGGACAGAATGGATTTCATGTCATAGTGTTGTTAGCTTGATGTATAACTTGTAAATATTGCACATAAGGTATGTGGGCCTCCATTTACACACTGAGCCTCAACCTGCCAAGAGTGGGGTTGAGGGTTGCTCTTGGTCCCCCCACGCACAAGGCAGTGACCCTGAAGCCAGACCACCTAGATCCGAATCTCAGCTCTGCCACTGCCCAGCTGTGGGCTCTCGAGTAATTTATTTAGTCCTTTTGTCTCAGTTTCCCCACGTTAAAATGAAGATAATAATAGTTCTAACCTCATAGGGTTGTGGTGGGGATTTCACTGAGTTAAAATTTGAAAAGCGACCTGGCTCAGTGGCTCATGCCTGCAATTGCAGCACTTTGGGAGGCCAAGGCAAGAGAATCACTTGAGCTTAGGAGTTCGAGACCAGCCTGGGCAACATGGCGAGTTGCCTGTCTCTATAAAATATTTAAAAATTAGCCAGGTGGTGGCGCACCCTGTAGTCCCAGCTACTCAGGAGGCTAAGGATGGAGGATTGCTTGAGCCCAGGAGGTTCTTCAATCTGGCAGACAGAGCAAGACCTTGTCCCAACAAAATAATAATAATAATTTGAAAAGCACTTAGAATTGTGCCTGGCATGTGGTAAATGTTCTGTTAAATAAATACATCGCCCCCTGCCCAGCCCGCTGCGGCAGATCCCAGCCTCTCCGCTCATCTGGAGGGTAACACCAAGTGAGTAACCAATGACATCAACTTGTGGCGTTTCTTCTCTCTCTGAAAGTCATAGCCCCAAGGTGGCAGTTACTGTCTCCTGCTGGTCCTGCAAAGCAACCTGTTCAAATGCCAAGTGCCACATGTCACCTTAGCTGGCAGAAGTTGTTCCACCTGGTAATAGCCCAGAAATTATGACGCTTTGCTGTTCCACACGAAAGTACAGGCTGGGGCTATTTGTAAGCTTTGGCACCTGCCACTCTCGGCAAAGCAGATGGCAGAGATAAAAATCCAGGGCTGGGCAGGCTGATAAAGAGCTGGCCTTCATTACACAGGATACGGTTGAAATGCATCAGATCTTTCCTGCTGCAAACGGATCCAGCTGCCCGCCCGTGCCTGGCTGAGGAGGGGCGCAACGGATGGAGTATATTATCTCTTCTGTCTCATTCCGTTTCTGGTGAATGGAAAGGGAGGGGCAGGAGGTGACCCAGGAAGGGGCTCAAGGTCAACCTCAGCCTCAGTCCAATCCTAAAATCCTCCCCCAGATTCCAGACCCTGGACCCCTTCGCTCCTCAAGTAAGGAGAAGATATTAATCGGTCCATTCTGGTTGAATGTCAGTGTCAGGTGGTTCTCAGGCCAGGCTGCATATTAAAATGACCTGGGAGAGTTTTATAAAATGCTTGTGTTCTGATCTTACTCTTTCAAGGTGAATCAGACCCTCTTAGGGTGGGGACCTGACATGGGTCATTTTTAAAATCTCACCAGGTGATTCAAATGCAGAGTCATGGGTGAAAGCCTTGGACCTCGATTTTAATTCTGATTAAACCTCCACTATCATATACCTGCTCTGGCCAGGCTGTGGTATTTTATTTCATCCCCACAGGTAACCTAACAAGATGTGTCTTATCATCTTGGTATTACAATAAACTAAGGCTCAGAGAGAAGCAATTCACCCAAGTGCACGGCAGATGCACCTGACAGCAATCACTTAACTGGAGTAATACCCTGAGAATGACTCTATGGTCCAAGAAGAATGTGTGCTCAGAGTTCCAAGCTAAGGAATCTGGGAGTGGCCAATGTGCAGATTCATTCCTTATCTATGAGGAACTTCTGAAACCCAGCCCATCCCATGAATCATATGCCATACAGGCGATGGAGGCTGTTTGTTTTGGGTTAAACGAAGGTTGTCAGGAGGAGATTGTTAGGGGTGCTAGTACACTAAGTGAAATTGCTAGAGTGCTAAGTGGAAATACTATATAATCTGCAAGTTTTTTACAAATGGTAGTGGTTCTCCTGTCTAGCCCGCCACCACTGGACTGCCCAGTATGTAAGTCCCCTCAATAAACCCTGTATCTTGTTCACTGGCTCCGTCCGGTTCTCTTCTCCAGCCTCTTTTTATTTTATTTTTTTGAGACAGAATCTCGCTCTGTTGCCCAGGCTGGAGTGCAGTGGCAAGATCTCGGCTCACTGCAACCTCCACCTCCCAGGTTCAAGCCATTCTCCTGTCTCAGCCTTCTGAGTAGCGGGGATGAGAGGTGTCCGCCACCACACTCAGCTAATTTTTGTATTGTTAATAGAGACGGGGGTTTCACCATGTGGGCCAGGCTGGTCTTGAACTCCTGACCTCAAGTGATCCGCCCACCTTGGCCTCCCAACATGCTAGGATTAGCATGCAAGCCACCACACCTAGCCCTTCGGCCTCTTGAACATGGTCCCATCCCTACTGAAATCAATAGAAGTCTGACAAAACACCAAGGTCACACAGTCAAAAGTAGCAGCAATAGTCTTAAAACTCCACCTTCGGGGTCCCCTGTCAGAAAACCTAACAAGATGGGTCTTATCATCTTGGTATTACGATAAACCAAGGCTAACGTAGCTTCCCACACCTGGATTGTGGGAACTTCATTGATAACATTCACCTTACTGTTCTCAGGTTTTTCCGTTCTGCTTCTCCCCTCTTCTTCTGTGGAAGCCCAGGAAACACCGTGCTGAGGAATTAGGAGGCCTGGGATTGAATGCCAGTTCCACAGCTTAGCAACTATGTTAAGAACATCTCCTTCTGGGGTTTAAATGGCATCAATGCATGCAAAGAGCCTAGGCGGAGGCTACCATGTGGTCAGCAAACCTCATCTCCAGTTTCCTACAGAGACCTAGATAGACCACACATCTCCCAGCCTTCCTCGCAGTCAGGCGTGATCATGTGACTGAGTTACAGCCAGTGGAAGTGAGCAGAAGTGACATCATCGCTTCCAGACTCCACCCATTGGAGCCTCCCACGTGAGCTCCCTCTCTTCCAGACTCTACTGGTTGGATGGAGTGAATTCACTTTCCTCAGCTGTAAAATGGGATGATGAGGATCACGCACACAGTGAGGAGGGAACGAGTGGATCACGTGAAGCACTTGTTCGCAGTGCCCTGCACAGTCAACAAGGTAGAAGGGCAAGCTATTATTATTCTCTCCACCTGAGAGAGGAGCCAAGGATGGACATGCTCTCCTCCCATCCCCCCACCATCCCTCCTCCTCAGATACAGCAACTCTGCAGGGCCAGGGATGTGCTTGTGAATGGGATTGGCTTCCCGGGAAAGGCAAACAGAGCGGGCAGTGGTTGGGAGCTCAGGCAGCCACACCCACATCCAAACCCCAGCTCTACCCCTCAGGGCTGGGTGACTGTGGGCAAATTACCCTGTTTGGCCTTTCCTTCTTCTTCTTGAAAAGAGAGAGAGAGAGAGAGAGAGGAGAGACAGAGAGAGAGAGAGACGATAGACTAGGTGTGGTGGCTCATACCTGTAATCCCAGTGCTTTGGGAGGCCAAGGTGGGAGGATCACTTAAGGCCAGGAGTTTGAGACCAGCCATAGCAAGACTCCACCTGTACAAACAAAAATTAAAACTTAGTTGGGCATGGTGGCACATGTAATCCCAGCTACCCAGGAGGCTGAGGCAAGAGGATTGCTTGAGCCCTGGAGGTTGAAGCTGCAAGGCAGCTGCAGTGGACTTGCTGGCCGGGTATGGTGGCTCATGCTTGTAATCCCAGCACTTTGGAAGGCCAAGGCAGGCAGATCACCTGAGGCCAGGAGTTCAAGGCCACCCTGGCCAACGTGGTAAAACCCTGTCTCTACTAAAAATACAAAAATTATCCAGGTGTGGTGGCGTGCGCCTGCAGTCCCAGCTACTCAGGAGGCTGAGGCAGGAGAATGAACCCAGGAGGCAGAGGCTGCAGTGAGCTGAGATCATGCCACTGCACTCTAGCCTGGGCAACGGCGTGAGATCCTCTCTTTAAAAAAGAGAGAGAGAGATGCTAGACTCTACATAAGATTGTGACAACTGATCAGGGTAATTCTCTAAATCAGTGTTTCTCAAAGCATGGTCTCCAGACATGCAGCACCAGCCTCACTTGGTAACTTGCTAGAAATGCAAACTCGTGGGCCCCACTCCAGACCTTCTGAATCAGAAACTCTGGGGCTTGGCCCAGCAATCTGTGTGTTAACAGGCCTTTCAGATAATGCTGATGCACGCTCAAGTTTGAGAATATAAAGTGCTGACATGAAGGGCTTACCACTGGCTTGTCCTGTGCATGTGACAAGCCCTCCTACGAACTGTGTCTTTTGTTTTTGGAGGGGATAAGCTGGACCCTGAAGAGTAAGTAAAATACGGCAGCATCTTTGCATCTCATCCACAAATTTGAGTTGCTCAGAAATATATCACTTCTTAAAAATATTCGGTGACTCACTGAATCTCCGACTCATATCCTCCACATTGCTGCACAGGCATAAAAGGAAACTTCAGTCCTTCTTGATTTTTCCATGCCTTTCTGGGGTTGGGTGTTGGTTCACGGGTTTCACACAGTGCTGAGAGGCGTCTGGGTCCTCCATCCACTTGGGTGACCACTAAGTTCTTCATCCTTTCTGTCCACATGACCCCTTCCAAAGTAGAAGCCTCGGCTGCTCTCAGAGCTTGCTTGGGGCCCCAGGCTCTTCACTGAAGCTGCCTTGAGCACCATCATCCAGAGCTAGAGACGCAGATGCCCAAAGGGACCAGGTTCATCAAGGAAACAAAGTAGACTGGCTGGCCGGGCGCGGTGGCTCACGCCTGTAATCCCAGCACTTTGGGAGGCCTGAGGTCGGGAGTTCAAGACCTGCCTGGCCAACATGGTGAAACCCTGTCTCTACTACAAAAATTGGCCAGGCGTAGTGGCTCACGCCTGTAATCCCAGCACTTTGGGAGGCTGAGGCGGGCGGATCACCTGAGGTCGGGAGTTCAAGACCTGCCTGGCCAACATGGTGAAACCCTGTCTCTACTACAAAAATTAGCCAGGCATGGTGGTGTGCAGCTGTAGTCCCAGCTACTCGGGAGGCCGAGGCAGGAAAATGAACTCAGGAGGTGGAGGCTGTAGTGAGCTGAGATCACGCCACTGCACTCCAGCCTGGGCAACAGAGCAAGACTCCGTCTCATACACAAACAAAGTGGACTGGCTGTGACCAAGAGGTGGGGACTGTGGGGACGTAGCAGGTTTGTGCCAGGCTCACAGGGGCACCTCTGGAAGCACAGGCCTAGCGCTACCAGATCTCTTTATCCAGACAAGCTGCAAATCTAAATCTGAACTTTTAAGAGCAATTTGAAATAGTCTATCTTTTATTTTTGATGTTGTTGTTGCTGTTTTCGTTTTCTGAGACAGGGGTCTTTCTCTGTTGCCCAGGCTGGAGTGCAGTGGCATGATCATAGTTCACCGGGCTCAAGTGATTCTCCCACCTCAGCTTCCTAAGTAGCTGGGACTACAGATGAGTGCCACCACGCCTGGCTAATTTTTTATTTTGGTAGAGATGGGGGTCTTACTAGGCTGTCCAGGCTAGTCTCAAACTCCTGACCTCAAGCAATCCTCCCACCTCAGCCTCCCAAAGTGCTGGGATTAGAGGTGTGAGCCACCAAGCTCAGCCTCAATCTTTTAAATTTTGGAAATCCATCAGAAAAAATTAAAACACTGCATGAGCCAAACCAAACGGCTGTGAGCAGGATTCAGGTCAAGCATGAGTTAGGGTTTCCGGGCTTCCAGGCAGCCTCTTTTCCAGGGTCCTACTTCCTCCCCAGGGAGATGCCAGGAAGCACAGCCCCAAGACCCACAGCCCAGGATCCCACTACTCCCTCTCTCTCTTCTCTCTGCCCCAGCCACAGGAAGTCTCTCTGCAACTGGGGAGAGGAATTCTGTCCTCCTCACTGTGGCTCCAAGACCCTTGGTGGTACCTCAAATCCCCTCCAACCCCTTAGTTCTTCTGAGAACTCTCTAAGTTCTCCTAAAACAGAAGAAAAGCCAGAAAGATGTATGAGCTATTTCTTGTTCCCCTTCTGCTATCTCCCTCCCCTGAGGCAACAGCTGCCTGCTTTGATGAGAAGGAAAAGGGAGAAGAGAGGAAAGAGAGACAACCGAAAAAGATACAATAATGTATCAAAGCATTATGATGCTTTGTGCACAAAAGCAGATGGGAGGAGAGGAGGGAGGGGACAGAGCACAGGCGAGTTAGGTCACGGGCCCACAAATGGGATTGAGGCCATTCCTCCCAGTCGTGGGGCTCTCTGCGGAGGTGGGAAGATGGAGGGAGAACTAGGTTAGATGGGATGGTGGGGAAGTAATTTTTGAGCCGAAACCTGAAGGATAAAGGAGCCAGCCGTGCAACCAACCAGGGAGAAGGCCGGTTTCTCTGCTTCCTTCCCACGCAGACGCTCTCTACTGCTCTCAGAGCTCACCTGGGACCCGAGGCTCTGTTCCAGGAACAGAAAGTGCAAAGACTCTAAGGCATTTTCAAAGGGAGCAAGGAGGCTCAGCACGAGACGGGAGAGAGAGGGCAGGTGAGGCAGGGGGCAGCCAGTCATGGTAGGGGGGTTGGGTTTTGATGTAAGTGCCATTTGGAGGGTGGTGAGCCCGCAAACGGCATGAACTGAGTATTTCATAGTTTTGAGATCTCGCTGGCTGCAGTGTGGAGAGTATCCTATAGGGGGCGCGAGAGCGGCAGCTGGGACCCAGTTAGGAGCTGTGGGAGTTGACTGGGCGGGAGGTGGCCTTGGTTCAGACCCTGGCGCTAAATAAAGCAGGAACTGGAGCCTAGGGCTCAGTTGCAAGGCGTATTTTGGAAATGCTGCTGGTTGGACCCGCTGATGTGGGGCCTGGAAAAAAACAAGGATTCAGCCACGAGTCCTTGTTTCTTGCCTTGAATATTGTTGAGTGTCAATTTGTCTCATTCACTCATCTCTTTATTCAGCAACTATTTATTGAATGACTATTGCGTACGAGGCATTGGGCTGGATCCTGGGGAGCTACAGAGATCAGGAATACAGGGTTGATGGCTCCAGAGAGCAACCCTTCAGTGATCTGGGCTTTGTGTGACCCCCAGGTTGCAAATAGGGAGAGTCCAAAGCGACAATGTGTTCCCCCAAATGAAAAATCCTGCATTGATTCAGCAAATATTTACTGAGCAACTGCTATGCACCAAGTACAGTTCAGGGGTGAACGAGACAGACAAGGCCCCTGCCGTCATGAAGCTCCTATGGAACAGACAGAAAGCAAACATTTAAAACATCTATGTGTTTTGTTAGAAGGGTTGTGTTAGGGAGAAAGAGAAAACAAGAGAGGAGGTGCTAGGGTTTGAATGTATGTGTTCCCCCAAACTTCCTATGTTGACACCTAACCCCCAAGGAAATGGCATTAGAAGGTAGGGTCTGGGGGAGGGGGTACATCAGGAGGGTCCCACCCTCATGCATGGGATTACAGTAGGGAATGCCTCCTATCCACGGTTTCAGCTCCCTGTGGTCAACTACCATCCCAAAATATTAAATGGAAAATTCCAGAAATAAATATTCATGGGATTTTTATTACAGTATATTGTTATAATTGTTCTATTTTATTTAGTTATTGTTAATCTTTTACTGTGCCTAATTTGTAAATTAAACATCATCACAGGTATGTATGTATAGGAAAAAATGTAGTATATATAGGGTTCAGTACTATCCGTGGTTTTAGGTATCTAGTGGGGGTCTTGGAACATATCCCCCTAGGATAAGGTGGGGGCTACTGTAATACCCTCATAAAAGAGGCTTCAGAGAGCTGCCTGGCTCTCTCACCTCTCTTGCTATGTGAGGACAGAGCATTTGTCCCCTTTTGTCTCCTTCCACCATGTAAGGACACAGTAAGAAGGCACCATCTAGAATCAGAGTGAGCTTTCACCAGGCACTGAATCTGCCAGTGCCTTGATCTTGGACTTCCCAGCCTCCAGAACCATGAGAAATAAACTTCTATTATTTATAAATTGCCCAGCCAGGGGTATTTTGTTACAGCAGCACAAACAGATTGAGACCAGAGGGAAGTGTGTTGGAGAGGGAGGTTATAAGAAATAGTTCTAAGAAGCAACATTTGAGCATGGATTTGAAAGAAGTGAGAGAGTGAGCCCCATGGAGATGGAGGATGGACGAGGAGAGAAGAGCCTGAGGGAGGGGGAGCACCTGGCATGTTCCAGAAGCAGCTGGAAGTGGAGCTGCTGGTGCACACTTGGAGAGGCAGCAGAGAGCAGGGATAGAGGGTGGAGGAATAACAGAGGCCACATTGGTAGTGCCTTGTAGACCATGGTGAGTACTCTGGATTTCATCCTGAGCAACATAGGGACTCATTAGAGGGTCCAGCTCACCAAGGTCCACTACTCTCCACTACTCCACTGCCCTCCATCCCATCTACCAAGCCCCTCGAGTCCCAGGGAGGGCCATACACAGCCCCTGACTCTCACGAGCTTCTCCAGCTCACCCAGCTCATCTGGTGTCTCTCTGGGGCTGCAGCTGGTCCCTCCCCGAGCTAGTGTATTTGGGGGCATCTATTCCATTTTTACTGCTTTTGGCCAGGGCTTTGGTACTCCTTCACAGATCAAATCACTCCCTCCCTTCCCCGCTAATCCCAACAGCTGGTTACCGCTCACCGATCCCCCTGCTCTGATTGTCAGGGGAAGAATTATAAATAAATGTGTACAAGCAAACAGATGCTGTCCTTTAAAAAAATTGATCCATCTAGCAAAAATGCCCCACTTAGGACTGAAGTGGCATACTGCAGAGCGTGTGTCTTGGTGGCATTTTAATGAAATCAGAAAAAACAATGGTGGAGCTCACTAATAATAGATTCCGAAAGAGAAAATGGACAAGGACAGAAGGAGAGAAGAAGTACAGACACACTGTGTGGCTCCGACGGCCAGGACCCCAGGCTATAGAAGACAGGCAAGGCTCGCTCTCTGTCCCCTACCTGCTTCTCACTTTTCTCACTTGTTCAGCCTTCCCCTGCCTCTTCAACCTGTTTATGACATCAAATCAGACTCGCTTGTGAGTCTTTTGTGAGTCTTGGAAGCAGGTGGCAAAGTTTTTGCCCACCTTGTGGTTTCTAGAAACCTAAACCAGAGTGAAGTCCTACTTGTCCTCCTTGCTGTCCTAGGCACACAGTTCCCAGCCTTGATTGTGGTCAGGAATGTACCGAGAGACAAATGGAATGGGAACAGACGTCACCATTGCCTGGCCTGTCACATAATAACCTCCCACATGAGATCTGCCATTATCTTTCCTCAATCATGGGCTGAAGGAAGAGGACTTGGAGACCTCTGCAGGGGTTGAACCCTCAGATGGAAAAAGTGCGGTCCCTGAATGACTGCATGGAGTAGAGCTTCCTTTCCATCCACATCAGGATGCGATGGGAGGGAGAAATAAATGTAATATGTCAGGCCACTGAAATTTTGGGATAGTCTGTTACTGTAGGGGTTCCACTCGAACTAATACACAACGAGTTCCAAAATTCATTCATTCGTTCTTTATTTATTCTCTGACCACCTGATAAAAATAACGACATAACAATCTGGGGAAAGGAATAGCATGAGCCTATTTTTCAGATGGTGAAACTGCGGAGATTAGGTAACCTGCTGAGATTTATGCTGCTGATACTAATCACAGCAGCTGCCACTTACTGAGCATTTGCTATGTGCCAAATACTGTGCTAAATGCTTCATACACAGTATCTTCTTTAATCCTCATAAAAAGGTATTGTTATCCCTATTTTACAGGTGAGGAAACTGAGGCTTAGAGAGATTAATCCAGTTGTTCAAGAGGCGGGGGTAGAGAGGGAGAAGGGGTGGGAAGGCAAGAGAGGGCAGAAAGGGGGCAGAAAGAAAAGGGGGACACAGGAGAGAAGGAAGGAATAAATAAATGCAGAAGTCAAAACAGAAAGCTAATACCGCCTGTTCTTCCAATCCCAAGAAGGAGTCTCCAATAACAATCTAAACAAATTGCATCTTAAAAATACCAGCGTGTTCCAAATCAGGCCAGCCTTAGAGAACTGGAGAACTGAATACACACACACACACACACACACACACACACACACACACGTGCTCCATAAAGGTTAAAACCATTACATCAAAATAAAACATATGGCCACCAAATCTGCATTTATTACATCTAATTGGAAGAGACACAGTCAAGTACATGAATATTTCAGCAGTTTCCAACTTGCAAATCACCATGCCAGGACCCAATTACTGGCTAATCGGCACATGCCCGGCTTTTGGTGCGCTGGACCTGAACGACACTCTATCCTTTCCCCACTGGCTGCAGTGTCTGGGTGGCCTCGGATTCTGAGTCACTTATCATTTGCTTCTGCCTTTAAATAGCACCCTATGAACAGAAAGACTTGAAAACCCTCCTTCTCACCAGGTTATACCCTGGATTAGTGTTTGGGGGATACTAGCAACAAAGGCAAACTATTTGGTTCTAAATTCAAATACAAAATTCAGATATTTTAATGTAATCTCTGACCTAATCGACGTCAATGTAAAGATTTTGGACCAGGCGTGGTGGCTCAAGCCTGTAATCCCAGCACTTTGGGAGGCCGAGACAGGTGGATCACGAGGTCAGGAGATCGAGACCATCCTGGCTAACACGGTGAAACCCTGTCTCTACTAAAAAATACAAAAAACTAGCCGGGCGAGGGGGCGGGCGCTTGTAGTCCCAGCTACTCGGGATGCTGAGGCAGGAGAATGGCGTGAACCCGGGAGGCAGAGCTTGCAGAGAGCTGAGATCCAGCCACTGCACTCCAGCCTGGGCGACAGAGCGAGACTCTGTCTCAAAAAAAAAAAAAAAAAGATTTTGGCGATGTTGTTTAAAGCCACAGGACATAGAGTGAATGAATGGGAATTAACAGAGATTGATTTTCTGGCCAATTCCCATGAAGGCCAGTGTTCCCATGCAGAGAACGAGATGAGAATACAAGAGCAGTATTTTCCAAAAACACTGGTCATTTGGCCCTTGGTTGATCATTTGGATTTTTGCCCCCAGGATTCTCACCATGTCTAACTATCACCGAGCAAATCATGCACCTGATATTTTTCTTGGAACCAACTCCCTTTATGTTTATTTTTGGTAAATTTTGCATTATTATGTAAATATGAATTCAGTATCACTTGCCCTGTTTAGAAGGTATATTAGTGGCCAGGCACGGTGGCTCATGCCTGTAATCCCAGCACTTTGGGAGGCTGAGGAGGGCAGATACTTCAGGTCAGAAGTTCGAAACCAGCCTGGCCAACATGGTGAAACCCCGTCTCTACAAAAAGTACAAAATTAGCCAGGTGTGGTGGCTCATGCATGTAGTCCCACATACATAGGAGGCTGAGGTGGGAGGATCACTTAAGCACGGGAGGTGGAGGTTGCAGTGAGCTGAAATCTCACCACTGCACCCTAGCCTGGGCGACAGAGTGAGATCCTGTCAAAAGTATACATATATATTAGGAAAGTTTAGGCAATGCAACAAAACCACTGATCCCAGCCAGGTGAGGTGGCTCATAAATATAATCCCAACATTTGGGGAGGCCGCGGTGAGAGGGCTGCTTGAGACCAGGAGTTCGAGGGTGCAGTGAGCTGTGGATCACACTACTGCACTCCAGCCTGGGCGACAGAGCGAGACTCCCTCTCAAAAAAAAAAAAAAAAAAATTAGCAGGGCATGGTGGTGCGTGCCTGTAGTCTCACCTACCTGGGAAGCTGAGGCAGGATTGCTTGAGTCCAGGAGTTCAAGGCTGCAGCAAGCTATAATCAAGCCATGCACTCCAGCCTGGACAACAGAGTGAGACCCCAACTCTAAAAAATGAAATAAAAAATGATCCTGAGGGTTCAAACGTTTAACATAGCAAATGTTGTGCATCCAACATGGGCTGACAGAAGGCTCTGCTTCACTCAGAGACTCAGGCAGAGGAAGATGTCCTGAGACTGGGTAATCTATAATGAAAAGAGGTTTGATTGGCTAAGGTTCCACAGGATATACAGGAAGCATGACAACTTCTGGAGAGGCCTCAGGAAACTTTCAATCATAGTGGAAGGTGAAGGGGACACAGGCATGCCATTTTTTTCTTTTTCTTTTTTTTTTATTTTGAGACAGAGTTTCACTCTGTCCCAGGCTGGAGTGCAATGGTACAATCTCGGCTCACTGCAACCGCTGCCACCTGAGTTCAAGCTATTGTCTCAGCCTCCTAAGCAGCTGGGATTACAGGCACATGCCACCATGCCTGGCTAAGTTTTGTATTTTTTTAGTAGAAATAGGGTTTCACTATGTTGGCCAGGCTGGTCTTGAACTCCTGACACCAAGTGATCCAACCACCTCAGCCTCCCAAAGTGCTGGGATTACAGGCATGAGCCACCATGCCTGGCCTGGAAACAGGCAGGTCTTCCATAGCCAGAGCAGGAGGAAGAGGCAGGGGGAGGTGCGACACCCTTTAAACAACCAGATCTCGTGAGAACTCTATCACAAGAACAGTACAAAGGGGGAAATCCGCCCCCATGAGCCAATCATCTCCCACCAGGCCTTACTTCCAGCATTGGGGATTACGACTTGACACGAGATTTGGGCTGGGACACAGACCCAAGCCATCAGGAGACAATGCCCTCTTGGCCTCCTTGGTCACTGAACAGGAGATAACAGAGCTGGAGGGCCACTCACTGGCGTTTAAATCTTCCACCCAGAGTCCATGGGCCAAGAATAGTCGTCACATGGCCCCGCCTAACTCCCAGGGGACTAGGAGATGTGGGGATGCACCTGCATCCTGGGAAGTGGCAGGCGTCTCTGCTGCAGAGTATAACTGCAAAAGCACATAATGCCATATGATTAAATTCCACCTAAGATGCTGTGCTGTAAGACTGCTCTGAGCCAGAACATTAAAAAAAGAAATTAGCAAGAGTTATAAACATGGTAAAGACATTTGTAGCACCAAGCTGAGACCTTCTCCTTGACTCTAGCAAAGGGATTAGGAGAGAATTGGAAACGAAATTACTTTCACAATGTGACTCAATGTTATTTAATGTACGTCCCTGTATCCACTAAAATTACCTGCAGGAAAAACTAAACCATGGAAACAAAGTCTCTGAGGCAAAACAGAAACCAGACAGGGAGGAAAGATGTGTTATGTAAAGTAAGAATTCTTAGGCGGACGACAACATCACTGGTGTGACAGACGGTATCATCCGAAGATGACAACACCAATCTGTCCCATCTCACAAGCTCTTACAATGTGACAATGACAGGCCTCCTTCAAAAGGGAAGGAGCAGTCTGCGTCCTCTCCCCTTGATTCTGAGTGGGCCTGAGATTATGGCAGAAGATAACCCCATGACTTCCAAGGCAATGTTTTAAAAGGTCATATGCCCCAGGAGTAATGAACACACTTAACACCTAGATCTTGGTTTCTAATACCATTCTCCAATAAAAGAAAAAAAAAAAAAAAGAAAAGAAAAATGGCTGATTCGAGGACTAGGGCACGAAATATACGTGATGAGCCTGGAGCATATTGTAGCATCAAAATGTAAGGAAGTACACACATATGTGCACACACACACACCACGGGTGCCAATGTGAAGAAGCTTCCAATGGCCGAAGCTACAACAATTCAAACAACAAAATTAAAAGTCTTGGCTGGGCACAGTGGCTCACGCCTATAATTCCAGCACTTTGGAAGGCCAAGGCACGCAGATCACTTAAGGTCTGCAGTTCAAGACCAGCCTGGCCAACATGGTGAAACCCCATCTCTACTAAAAATATAAACATTAGCCAGGCATGATGGCACATGCCTGTAATCCCAGCTACTCTGGAGGCTGAGGCACAAGAATCACTTGAACCCAGGAGGCGGAGTTTGCAGTGAGCTGAGATCACGCCACTGCACACCAGCCTGGGCAACAGAGCAAGGCTCTGTCTCAAAAAACAAAAAGAGAGTAGTCTTGGATTATAACCCAGAGTATAAAATAAATAACCATGAGTCAATATTGGCATTAATAAATGATTATATAATAAATAAATGGGAAAGAGAATGGAGAAATCTTCCATGCTGAATAATTCCAAATAATTTTTTAGATGCCCCGCCCTCCACCCCTGAGGAGACTGAAAATAACATCGGTCAGGTGCAGTGGCTCATACCTGTAACCTCAGCACTTCGGGAGGCTGAGGCAGGAGGAATGCTTGAGCCCAGGAGTTGGGAGACCAGCCTGGGCAACATAGCAAGACCCTGTCTCTACTAAAAAAAAAAAAAAAAATTATGGCAGCTAAATGATGAGAACAGATGGATACATAGAGGGAAACGACACACTGGAGCCTATTGGAGGGAGGAAAGGGGGAGGAGGGAGAAGATCAGAAAAAATAACAAGTGAGTACTAAGCTTAATTTAATACCTGGGTGATGAAATAATCTGTACAACAAATCCCCATGACGTATGTTTACCTATATAACAAACCTGCATATCCTGTACATGTACCCCAGAACTTAAAAGTTAAAAAGAATTTAATTAAAAATAAAATAATTTTTAAAAGATTAACATCCACAGTGGTAAGTCATGTTGATAGTATGTACCCTTTTCTTTTCTTTTTTTTTTTTTGAGAGGGAGTCTCGCTCTGTTGCCTGGGCTGGAGTGCAGTGGTGCGATCTTGGCTCACTGCAACCTCTGCCTCCTGGCTTCGAGTGATTCTCCTGCCTCAGCCTCTTGAGTAGCTGGGATTACAGGTGCGCGTCATCACATCTGGCTAATTTTTGTATTTTCAGTAGAGATGGGGTTTCACCGTGTCGGCCAGGCGAGTCTTGAACTCCTGGCCTCAAGTGATCTGCCCACCTCGGCCTCCCAAAGTGCTGGGATTACAGGCATAAGCCACTGCAGCCAGCCACATAGTATGTACCCTTGATATGATGTGATGAGAAGGGTACTTCACCCCAAAACCCATAACCCCAGCCTAACCATTAGAACATCAGAAAAACCCAGCCAAGGGACATGCTACAAAATACCTGCCTAGTACTCAAGACTGTCAGGGTCGTGAAGACCAAGGAAAGCCTGAGAAACTCTCACTGCTAAGAGAAGTCTAAGGAGACATGGCCAGCAAGGTAATGTGGTGTTCTGGATGGGATCCCGGAAGAGAGAAAGGACATGAGATAACAACTCAGGAAATCTGAATACAGTATGAGCTTTAGTTATAAAAATAAAAAGTATCAATTAATTGATTAATTTATTAATAAATCAATTAATAATTAATAAAAGTTCATTAATGGTGGGACATGCACGATACGATGTAAGATAGTAATCATAGGGAAAGCTGGATGCAGGATATATGGGAAATCTCTGTACTGGCTTTGTGGTGATTTTTCTGTCAATCTAAATGTATTCTGAAATGAATTTTTTAATTTAAAAAAGTCATAGAGTCTGAAGCCATCCTGTTGAACAGACCATGCAGAGAGAACACAGTGGAAACAGAGATGCCCCGCTGGGCGTGGTGGCTCACACCTGTAATCCCAACACATTGGGAGGCTGGGGATGGGAGGATCGCTTGAGCTCAGGAGTTCAAGACCAGCCTGGGCAACACAGCAAGACCCTGTCTTTACAAAAAAAAAAATAATTAATTAATTAATTAGCTTGGCATGGTGGCTCATGCCTATAATCCCAGCTACTTGGGAGACTGAGGCAGGAGGATCGCTTGAGCCCAGGAGTTTGAGACCAGCCTGGGCAACATGGAGAGACATTGTTTCTACAAAATAGAAAAAAAAAAACAATTAGTTAGGTGTGGTGGCATGGCCCTGTGGTCCCAGTTACTCAGGAGGCTAAGGTGAGAGGATCACTTGAGCCCAGGAGGTCGAGGCTGCAGTGAGCCTTGTTCATGCCGCTGTACTCCAGCCTGGAAACAGAGTGAGACCGAGGAGAGGAGAGGGGAGGGGAGGGGAGGGGAGGGGAGGAGAGGAACAAATGCACAAGGACCCCCAGCTGTTCCAGCCCCCAAATATTTGAGTCTTTCCAGCCCAGGTGCCAGACATGCATGTGAGGGGGGCCTTTCAGATATCCTCAGCTTCTGGGCTTCTAGCTCCCGTGTTGATACCAAGTGGAACACAGACAAGCTGTCTCCACCAATCCCTGCTCACATTATAGATTTTTGCTCACAATAAATGTTGTTTGAAGCCACAAATGTTGAGGTTGTTACTCAGCATTAGATACATGGGACAACTGGTCTGCAAACCGACTTCAGTGGTTGATGTGGGTTCTGCACTGACTTCTGCTACGTGCCGGGCACTGGCAACGCAAGATTCATAGGATATGGTCCCTGCCCTTGAAGAACTCACATCCAAGTGAAAGAAATCAAGTGCCAAGAGGGTGACGGCAAACAATGACAATACTGGATTCCAGGGATCAATACAGTACTTCAGAGACAGGGAACGAGTGGATGGCTCTAGGGGACCCTGAGGATACTGATGCCAGTGGTGCCCTGTTTGGAGCAGCCGCTGTGAAGATGCTGGCTGCAGTGGGGGAGAAGCAGCCAGGGCTGTGCCCTCCACAGAGCTGGTGGGAGCCAGGAACAGGCAGGGCTCCTGCCTGCCCCATTCTGAGATGGTGGGGTGGGTGTCCCGTGCTTTTCCGGCACCGCTGCAGCCGCCCAGCCACGGCTCCAGACCAGGGCATCCCTAAGCTCTCAGGGGCCAGGGAAGCCCCCACCACGACAGGCTCAGAAGTTCCTGCTCCTACTGTCTGGCCTGTGCCTGCTCCCAGCGCTCACTTCGATTTCAGAGCAAAGTTGTGGCCAAGCCTGGGGACTGTCACAACCCGGCCAGGTGTTGCACACTCGGGGCAGTGCTGACATACCAGCCTCCTGCCATTTCGGCCCCCTCCAGACTTTGGTCACTGACAAACATGGGAGGGAGGACAAGGGGGAGCTGAGGGCAGCTTGGCACGGGCCTGCAGGAGCCCCTTTGCATAAACAGCCTGGGCACCGTGGATGACATGTATTAAACAGATGGCAGCAGGAGGCAGACAGGCTCCTGGGCGGAAAGGGGTGGATCTCCGGTGAAGCTCCACCTTCAAGCCAGGGACAGGCCAGCCTGAAGCCTGAGGGCTGGGCTGTCAGTTTCAGGTGGAGTCTGCAGCCCAGAGTGAGAACTTACGGTGCTTTTCCTGGGCCCGTCCATGGGAGGAACACACTTCCTCCCTTCTGAAGCCCATTAAAAATCCCGGACTCAGCCAGATTCGTAGAACCGTCAGGACAACCTGCCTGCGGATAGGCGCTACCCACTTTGGGTCTCCTGAGAGCTGTACTGTCGCTCAATAAAGCACCTCTTCGCCTTGCTCACCCTCCAGTTGTCCTCGTACCTCATTCTTCCTGGACGCAGGACAAGAGCTCAGGACCCAGCAAATGGCAGGACTGAAAGAGCTGTAAAACAAACAGAGTTGAAACATACCCCCGTGCTTGCCATATTGCGGGAGACGAGAAGGAGAGAAGAGCTGAAGCCCTTCAGGGAGCCCAGACCTAGGGGCTCCCTGAGACGGAGCTGTGACACCCTCCCTGGGGCTCTACGGCATCTCCAACCTCCCTGGCACCCCTGTGTTCCCCTTGTCTAGATGCGGATGCCCACAGTTGAAGCCACTTGCAGTGTGTCAGACACAGCTGTAGGCTTGCACAGAGCCAAAGCCTGTGCCAGTGCCTGGAGCTGCCCATCCTGCCATAGCAGCTGGTGTGCCCAGCTGTGCACAGTGGCCCGACCCCATGCTCGCTCACTCACGCACCCCTGGCTGCTCCATGCCTGGCTCACCCTTGGCAGGCGTGGCGTCTGGGCTAGTAGCACAAGCCAAGTGCAGCCTGTCAGGCTGAGTCAGTGGAACAAGCCCAGCGGACCGGAGCAAAACTTGGGCAAAGGTGCTACCAGCCACAAAGGCTTCTGGCTAGAAAAGCAACACCTGAAGAATCTTGCAACAGTATGAGGAGAGAGGAGAGACAATGAGCACTTATTGAGCACCTCCTATGTTACACTGTTCTTCATTTTTTCCAGACAGGATCTCACTTTGTCACTTTGTCACCCAAGCTGGAGTGTGGTGGCACCATCATAGCTCACTGCAGTCTCACACTCCTGGGCTCAAGTGATCACTCCCACCTCAGCCTCCTGAGTGGCTGGAACTACAGGTGCAAACCACTGTGCCTGGCCAATTTCGAAAATTTTTGTAGAGATGGAGTCTCACTGTGTTGTCGAGGCTGGTCTCAAATTCCCGAGCTCAGGCGATCCTCCTGCCTTGGCCTCCCAAAGTGCTGGAGCTATGGGTGTAACCCACTATGCCTGGCCTACCCTGTTCTAAATATGTTACAGCATTTGTGTGAATGAATCCCTCCAATTAACCCTACGATGTCATTATTATAACTGTTTCAGAGATGAGGAAACTGAGGCACAGGGAAGTAAAGAGATTGCTCAGGGCCTCCCAAGTGGCAGAGACGGGATTTGAAAGTTGTGCTCTAAACGAACATGCCTTTCCCATCTATAAAATGAGGGTATCAGAGATGAACTCCGTGGCCCTTCCTGCCTTCAAGGCTTGTGTTCGGGACATATGTGGTTTTGCCTGCCTCACATCTGTTCTCCTGCTCCTAGTGACACCACCTCAATTTTTGTGAGTGGTACTGCTTAACTTCCACTCTCAGTTAAGGATGGACACGTACTTGGCCTTGGCCAGTCACAGCATCACAACCATCATGCACAGTGATTGGCTCAGGCATCTGCATGTGACATGCCAAGCAGTGGCAGTCTTCTCCGGGACTTTTGCTAGAACTCTCAGGAAAGAGGCACTCTGTTTCCTCTGGGGTTGCTAAGCAAACATGGGGCTGCCAGGGGCCACCATAAGAAAAGAGTCTACCTGGGAATAAGGTCAGTTCAGAAGAAAAGAGAGGCCAGAAGATGACGCAAGAGTGGTCAAGATGTGACAACATCCTTAGCACCTAGATTCTGCCGTACTTGAAGCCAGACCAGTCCTGAGATTTTCTGTCATATAAGCCAATAAATGTCTACTTTCTTGCTTAGAATAACTTGAGTTGGATTTCTGTAATTTAAAACCCGGTGATGTCTAACACAATTCAGTAATAATGACATGTACTAAGGTTTATGTTTTTGTATGTGTTTTCCCTAGTAATGCTAATCTCCCAAAAGGCCTTAAGAGCACCTTTTAATCTTTGTACCTTCACTCCACCCCTAGCAGTGTCTAACAGTGCCCAGCACATGGGAGAGCTTGCAAAAATATTTGTGGAATTGCACTGGTAGGCATCATTGATCACTTTAACCCCAGCTTATCTAGTTCCATCGCTAGACATAAGTCCTCTGAAGACCTGAGGGCACTTAGCATTGATCTGATTCCTACAAAACATGAGGCTCTAAGTAATCAACAGTCTAAGAAATCTACAGTTTTTTCAACCAGCCAGGAGTAGTCATAGGGAATGGACATGACATGATGGCAATGCAATGGTTCTTAAGAGCACAGGATTTTTTTTTTTTTTTTTTTTTTTTGAGACAGAGTCTCACTCTGCCACCCAGGCTGGTGTGCAGTAACACAATCTTGGCTCACTGCAACCTCCGTCTCCCGGGCTCGAGTGATTCTCATGCCTCAGCCTCCCAAGTAGCTGGAATTGCAGGTGCCTGCCACCACACTCAGCTAATTTTTGTATTTTTAGTAGAGACAGGGTTTCTCCATGTTTGCCAGGCTGGTCTCGAACTCCTGACCTCAGGTGATCCACCCACCTTGGTCTCCCAAAGTGTGAGCACACGCTTTTAAATCAGACATATTGGCTGGATGTGATGACTCACACCTGTAATCCCAATCGTTCAGGAGGCCAAGGCAGGAGGATCACTTGAGCCCAGGAATTCAAGACAAAACTGGGCAATATAGTGCGACCCCCATCTCTACTAACAGTAAAAAATTAGCCAGGCATGGTGGTATGTGCATGCGGTCCCAGCTACTCTGGAGGCTGTGGCAGGAGGATTACTTGAGCCTGGGAGTTCAAGGCTGCAATGAGCCTTGATCGTGCCACTGCATTCCAACCCCAAGTGAAAAAGTGAGACCCTGTCTCAAAAAAAAAAAAAAAAAAGGGGGGGCCAGGTACAGTGGTTCATGTCTGTAATTCCAACATTCTGGGAGGCCAAGGTGGGTGGATCCCTTGAGACCAGGAGTTCGAGACCAGCCTGGCCAACATGGTGAAACCCCATCTCTACTAAAAATACAAACATTAGCAGGGCATGGCAGCAGGCACCCATAATCCCAGCTACTTGGGAGGCTGAGGCAGGAGAATCGCTTGAACCCACTAGGCGGAGGCTGAAGTGAGCCAAGATCATGCCACTGCAGTCCAGCCTGGGCGACAGCGTGAGAGTCCATCTCAAAAAAAAAAAAAGAAAAGGAAAGAAATCTGACTCATCTGGGGCCATATCTTTTCCCACATCTTATCAGCTGTGTGACCTCAGGCAGGTTACTTACTTCCTGGGCTTCAGTGTCCTCCTCTTTAAAATGGCGCTGTTACTACCGTCTCCAGTACGCTGAAGAGATAAAATGAGACGTTGCATTAATACATAAAGCACCCAAATCATGGTAAACACTCAAGAAATGGTGACTTTTTCTAGTGTTAAAAACAATCAGAGTCAATCAGAATGATGATGATAATTATCAAGGTCCCTTCAGTCCCCGTGGAAAACCAGCCAAGCTGTTTGTCTCTATGCACTTCTCCCACTATGAGGGCCTCTCCTGGTGGACACGGGATAGGACGGGACATATGCTCCACCCTTCCTTTTGCTGCAGCCTCCACAGGATGAACACACCAGGTTGGATGCAGCTCCCAGAAACCTCCTGTAGTGGGGTCAGCAGGACAAAGAGGCAGCTGGGTAGCACCCAGTGTCTTTCCAATAGTGTCCAATGTGGAGGGGACTAGAATGCTCTAGAATGCTGAGGACCAGGCATGGTGGCTCATACCTATAATCCCAGCACTTTGGCAGGCTGAGGGGGGAGGATCACTTGAACCCAGGAGTTGGAGGCTGCGGTGAGCTATGATTGCGCCACTGCACTCAGCCTGGGTGACAGAGCAAGACTCTATCTCTAAAATAAATAAATAAATACAATATTGAGGAGCAGAGGCCAGGCTGTTCCCTCTTGCTTTATGTTGCTATAAAAGAATACTAAGCAACTCCATCTTGGATGCTAATCTGCCCTGTTGACTTCTGATTAATTCTAGTTCCAGGAAGGTCTCTGAGATTTCCAGTGTATCCATCGTTCCTTGTGTAAGAGCAGGTACTTACTGTAAATCCTGCCCTTGTGTCATACAACCTTAACGTTAAGCATACTTCAGTTGTCCTGCACATCCCTTCCAAACCACCCCTCCCCTACGGTAATAAGCCCTGGGTCTAGCGGGTAACCGTGTGGGGATCCACCATCTTGACCTGCTGCTGCCCAAGACACAGACAAGGCTTCTGTTCGTAAGTCCCTATTAAATGTTCCTTTCTAAGAAACTGGATTTGTCAGCCTCTTTCTTTGGCCTCTCAGCTTCCTCAGACTTTGGAGTAGGTTTTCATAGACCTGTCTACCACCAACACTGGGTAATTTATAAGGAAAAGAGGTTTCATTAGCTCATGGTTCTGCAGGCTGGGAAGTTCAAGGGCATGACCCTGGATTCTGGTGGGGGCTTTCAGGCCGCATCACAACACAGAGGAGAAGGTCAAAGGGGAATGAGATACAATGGGAAGGGGGGAAACATGAAGGGTATCTTGGCTTTAAAACAACCCACTCTTGTGAGAACTAATCCATTCCCAAGAGAACTAATCCAGTCTTGCCAGAGCAAGAACTCACTACCATAAAAACAGTAACAAGCCATTCATGAGGGATCCACCCCCATAACCCAAACACTTCTCACTAGGCCCCTTCCCAACACGGCCACACTGGGCATCAAATTTCAACATGAGCTCTGGGAACAAACCATATCCAAACCATAGCACCCCTCAAGACAGCCCAGAGCTTTAAGCTTCCTCCCTGTATTCGTCTGTTCTCATGCTGCTATTAAAAACATACAGAGACTGGATAATTTATGAAAGAAAGAGGTTTAATTGTCTTACAGTTCCACGTGGCTGGGGAGGCCTCACAATCATGGTGGAAGGCAAATGAGGAGCAAAGTCGCATCTTATATGGCGGCAGGCAAAAGAGCTTGTGCAGGGGAACTCCCATTTATAAAACCATCAGATCTCGTGAGACTTATTCACTACCATGAGAACAGTATGAAGGAAACCACTGCCATGACTCAGTTATCTCCACCTGGCCCCATCCTTGACATGTGGCAATTATTACAATTCAAGATGAGATTTGGTGGTGAAGACCCAGCCAAACCATATCACTCCCCCAACCTCACCCTGCCCTGCTCCAGTCCTGTCCAGGTTTTGAAAAGAATCCTGGTGAGCACTGGAGATACAAAAAGCACTGGGACAGGCCTGGAGGCTGCCAGACCTGCGTCTGGTGCTTACTGCCTATGGGGCAGTTTGCAGGGATGTCGAGCAAGCCTATCTGTGTCCAGTCATCTCCCTGGCCTCCTGCCACGTGCCTGCTCCCAAGCCATCTTCCCCTTTGCAGTACTTGCCATATTCTGCCAGCCTCTAATATTATTTCTCACTCCTCCTTATCTATTCTCAGGGGCGTTTTTTCCACGTTTTAACATCTGAAATTGGAATGCACCTTGCAGACAATTATGTCATGTCATGGCTATAGACTGGGTGGCCATTGTAACATAGTTGTCATTGCCTGAACATGTGCAAACTTGGTTGAAATTCCTCACGGAATGACGAAAACAGCAACCCATCGATGCCTCCTTGGCATGGGAGAAAATGCTTCCCAGTCACCCCTTGTACCACCAGCAGGAGCATCCAGACTTTGGGGAGTTCTGTTCTCAGTCACTGCCACAGTCTCTGCTGCCTCCACCCCAGCAGACCAACTGTTTTCTCTGCCTGGAACAATCTCCTCTCCATGGCGAGGTATCTGAATTACCCCCTTTCCAGTTATTTGTTGCTGTGCTGTCTTAAAATTTAACAGGATGCAATAACCATTATCCTATGCTTGCAAACTGTAAGGGTTGGAAAATGGCACAGAGGAGACAGCTGGTCTCTGCTCTATGATGTCTAGGGCTCAGCTGGGAAGATGCACATGGCTCGGGGCTAGAACCTTCCAAAGGTTCATTCATGCAAGTGCCCATCTCCTGGGCTGGGAAGACTCCTTACGACGCAGCGCCAGGCTCCTGAGTGCTCCAGCAAACAAATAGAAGCTGCACCGCTGTCTATGACCCAGCCTCAGAATACCCAGAGTGTCACCTCTGCCATACCCCACTCAAGCCTGCCACTCAAAGGGAGGACCATCAAAGCATTTGTGGTCATTTTTTAAAACTGCCACACCCTTCTTTACCTTTGATCTGAACCTGTGACATGTGCCTATGGTTCTCCACATGTCACCTAACATGATACACTCCTCACAGTTCTTGCTATTTATTATTTCTTTTTTTTAGAGTCAGGGTCTTGCTCTTTTGCCCTGGCTGGAATGCAGTGGCATGATCATAGCCCACTGCTCACTGCAGCCTCCCTTGAAGTTCTGGGCTCAAGCAATCCTCTCACCTCAGCCACTCGAGTAGCTAGAACTACAGGCATGCGCCACCACGCCCAGCTAATTTTTTGTTGTTGTTGTTGAGACGGAGTTTCACTCTTGTTGCCCAGGCTGGAGTGCAGGGGCACCATCTCCACTCACTGCAAACTCTGCCTCCCGGGTTCAGCGATTCTCGTGCCTCAGCCTCTCGAGTAGCTGTGATCACAGGCCTGCGCCATCATACCTGGCTAATTTTGTATTTTTAGTAGATATGGGGTTTCTCCGTGTTGGTCAGGCTGGTCTCGAACTCCCAACCTCAGGTGATCTGCCCATCTCAGCTTCCCCGAAAGTGCTGGGATTACAGGTGTGAGCCACCATGCCTGGCCGAATTTTTGCTAGAGACAGGGTTTCATCATATTGGCCAGGCTGGTCTCAAATTCCTGACCTCAAGTGATCCACCAGCCTCAGCCTCCCAAAGTGCTTGGATTACAGGCATGTGCTACCATTGTCTGGTCTTTTTAAATTTTTTTATAGAGACAGGGTCTTGCTATGTTGCCCAGGCTGCTCTCGAAATCCCAGCCTCAAGCAATCCGCCTCCCTCAGCCTCCCACAGTACTGAAATAACAGGTGTGAGCTGCTGCGCCCGGTGTATTTATTAATATTACATCTTTAATTGTCTAGGACTGTGAGTTCCTAAAATCTAACTCAGATCATGTCACTCTTCTGTTCAAAACCCTCCAAGGGCTTCCCATTTCACCCATAGCAAAAGCCTAAGTCCTAACGACATCCAGCAAAGCCCTGCAAGAGTTGCCCCCAAGTTATCTCTCTGACGTCATCAGCTTCTACTCCCCAACTTTTGCTCCCCACCACCAACCATGACGACCTCTGTGCTCCTTCTTTAGATGCCCAGTACACCTGCTGTTCCCTGTGCCTGGAACTGTCTTCCCACACATGGCCCATATGACTTGCTCTCTCACCTCCTTCAGGTCGCAGCTCAGGTGTCACCTTATCAGAGAGGGTCTGAGCATTCCATGCAAACCAGTACCAGCAGCCCTCACCACACACACATATAGCACCATTGTCCCCCCTCCCCTGCTTAAGTCATAATATATATAACAATGCATATAATTTTCTAATTTCCTGTTTCCCACCACTAGAACACGGGCAGGGATTTGTGTGTCTGTCCACTGCAAAAATCACACCAAAACTTTACATCATCCTTCACCCATACCCAAGCCTTCTGAAATGTGACTTAAAGCCTCTCCCATCAAGTAATAGATTCTCTGTCAGCTGCCGTGACCCATTACTGTAATCCCAGGACTTTGGGAGACTGAGGCAGGTGGACCACTTGAAGCCAGGAGTTTGAGACCAGCCTGGGTAACACAGTGAGACCCCTCGACTTCTATAAAAAAAATTAAGTTAAAAACTGGCCAGGCTGGCCGGGCGCTGTGGCTCACACTTGTAAACCCAGCACTTTGGGAGGCCAAGGCAGGCGAATCATGAGGTCAGGAGTTCGAGATCAGCCTGGCCAATACAGTGAAACCCCATCTCTACTAAAAATACAAAAATTAGCTGGGCGTGGTGATGTGCGCCTGTAATCCCAGCTGCTGGGGAGGTTGAGGCAGGAGAATCACTTAAACAGGTTCTCAGGTACTGCTTCTGCATATTTCGATTCAGTGGTTCTGGAGTCAGGTCCAGCTACCAGCCAGCAGGCTGGCCAGGGTTTTGCATTTTCACTGGCTTTCCAGAAAACTCAGAGGGAGATGGCACCCACCTTTTTGGAAATGTGGAGGTTGCACAGGAGCCAAGATTGTGCCACTGCACTCCAGCCTGGATGACAGAGCTAGAGTCCATTTCCAAAAAAAAAACTAGCTAGGCATGGTGGTGTACATCTGTTGTCTCTGCTACTTGGAAGACTGGGCTGGGAGGATCACTTGAGCCCAGGAGGTTGAGGCTGCAGTGAGCTATGATCACACCACGGTACTCCAGCCTGGGCGATAGAGTGAGACCCTGACTCTAAAAAAAGAAAAGAAAAAAGATAGTGGATTCTCCTTAACTTTGGAATCTGACTAGTTTTGTGACTTTGGCCAATAGAATGCTACTGGATTTAGCCCACTGAAGTGATCTGTGCCACTTATGGGTTAAGAGGCTTGCAGTTCCTGCTCCCCCTCTTGGAAGCCACTGTCATGTGTACAAGCCCAATAGCTGACTGCTAATCTAGTGGTCTCATTGCCCTAGCCAACAACTAGCTGATGCCAGCCATTGGAATGAGGCCACTCTCACATGAGCAAGCTCCACCAAGGTCAGCAGAGCCTGACCCAGACGAGCAAACTTCCCAGTCAGTCCACAGACTTTTGTTCTAAACTGTTGAGTTTTGGAATGATTTGCTACATAGCATTATTTGTGGTAACAGACTACTGATACAAGCACTTAGCCCAATGCCTGGCATGAAATATACGCTCGATAAATATTTACAGCACAAATGATTTAATAAATGAGAAAAAGAAAAACATGCACTTTATGGGGTTTTTTTCATTTTGTTTTGTTTTGTTTTGTTTTGAGACAAGGTTTCACTCTTGCCCAGGCTGGAGTGCAGTGGTGTGATCATGGTTCACTATGGCTGCAACCTCCAAGGCTCAAGCCTCCTAAGTAGCTGGGACTATAGGCGTGCACTGCCACACGTGGCTACCTTCTCTGATTTCTAGTGAGACAAGGTCTTGCTATGTTGCCCAGGCTGGTCTAGAACTCCTGAGCTCAAGTGATCCTCCGCCTCAGCCTCCCAAAATGCTGGGATTACAGGTATGAACCACCACTTCCAGCATCTTATTGGTCACTTAATAAATGATCAAGCACATCAAGCACCATGCTTGACAAATATTTGTTGAATTAGTGAGTAGAGAGTGGCAGGTTCCTATTTTAGAGGTAGGTGTGGGCAAGCAAGATCTTTTGTCTTTTAAGGGCTTAAAAGTATGTCTCCTGGGGTGCGCTGGGGGAAGGTGGTCATTTTGTAGTGTTTGGTCTATAAGGAAGCTAATGCTTGAAGCTGTCTTGACTGGGAGCTTTGGGCTGGCTGTGGCCTGGATTGTGGCTCCACGTGAAGACACAAGGAAGGACTGATGGAAAAGGGTCTTACACCAGCAGCCAGAGGACCCAGCCCCAGCCATGAAGCTCTGGGCCTGAGATTTAGGTCAACTTCATGCAGTTTCCAGAACCCTCTTCCATCCTTAGCTGCACTTCTCCAGGCATCAGCTACATTTCCAAAACTGTGGGTGCCATCTCCTTCTGAGTTTTCTGGAAAGCTAGTGAAAATGCGAAATCCTGGCCAGGCTGCTGGCTAGTAGCTGGACCTGACTCCAGAACTACTGAATCAAAATATCCAGGGGCAGTACCCAAGAACCTGTATTTTAAGAATTTCCACACTGCCCACAGGGGTCCTTGGACACAGAACCGGAAGGGCGACCTGTGCCATTACCAGTAGGTGAGCAGAGGGTTGGAATAAACAGATTCTGGGACAGACGGGAGAACAGGGAGTAGCTTGTGACATTTAACTGCCTTATCTAACCATCACTTCCTCCTGGGGAGGTCGGTTATCATACTGTAAAAGGAAAATAAATCTCAGGATCCCAAAATCACTAAGGCAAAGGGAAAAGTCAAGCTGGAAACGGCTTAGGGCAAACCGGCCTCCTGTTCTATTCCTAAAGAAGATGGCTAGTAAGATAAAAAAGCTACATACCTCCTTACAATTTGTCCACAAGGGATTTTCTTATGGACTAAGGACAGACAGAACTCACAGTCATCCCTGTGCTCACGGAGATAAATGCATATCTGATGGATTCTTTTGAAAAGGCTAATCAGAAACTCAAAGGAATGCAACGATGTGTCACTTATCCACCTATGACCTGAAAGACCCCTTCCTGCTTCGAGTTGTCCCGCCTTTCCAGACCAAACCAATGTACATCTCACACATGCTGATTGATGTCTCATGTCTCCCTAGAATGGATAAAGCTAAGCTGTGCCCCAACCACCTTGGGCACATGTCATTAGGACCTCCTGAGGCTGTCACAGGCCCACCCTTAACTTTGGCAAAATAAACTTCCTAAATTGACTGAGGCTTGTCTCAGGTATTTAGGGTTCACAATACTTATTTCATGGAGGTGATACAGAAATTAAGAAGAAATCACTTAGGCAGATAGCCTTTTACCCTGTAAAAGACTCTTCTTTTTAATGAAAAGCAGCCCCAAATCATTTTCGAACAAAGAGCAGCCTATAAAGTTGAGCTGCAGATATAGACAAGCAAGCTGGGAGCTTGCATGGGTGAATGAGGGCAGGAACTAACAACTAGACATTTTCAAGATGGTGGCTCCATCTTCCCTTCTCTGCCAGCCACAGGAGCAGACAAGATGGCGCTGATCAACTGGAAAGCCCATTTGCATAATAAGATTAGGGTGAGGTGACTAGCCTTCTGTGTGCACTATGTAAACGTCACACCTGATTGAACCAATCTATGAGCCCTATGTAAATCAGACACCACCTCCTCAAACTGGACTATAAAATTTGCACATTTGCTGCCAGTCAGTCTTTTCCACTCAGACACCCCTTCCTCAATAGAGGAAGCTGTTTCTCTTTCTCTCCTCTTCTACCTATTAAACCTCCGCTCCCAGCCTCCTCATGTGTGTCCATGTCCTAAATTTTCCTGACTGCAACAATGAACCCCAGGGTATATATCCCAGACAACATAGCCGCTTCAGAGGTGGACACTGAGCCTCAGACAGAAAGTATCCTGGTCTGCCTGACTTTATGTTGGGGGCTTTTTGCTTCTACCCCAGGGGAACCCACTCAACAAAACACCTGGTATTTTGTTCTCAGTCTTCACACAAGGTCATTTTAGGCTTGCTAGCTCCCTGCTGAAGGTCACATGCTGAAATGAAATTGAAAGCACAGAGTAACTAAGTGAGCAGTCCTGCACCTGGAAAATTCAGGTGGCATCAGTGGAAGAGCCAAGACGTGGGAGGTTTTCATGTCTATTTTTAAGCAATTGAAGTAAATTAAATGTCTCTTTCACGGCCAAGATAAAAGTTGTTTGCAAGTTTGGAGCTTTGTTTGTATGTATATATTTTAAATAAATTTGAGAATTAAGTCATGAATGTTCCCAGCACACTTGGATGTATTTAAATTACAGGCTTCGGATCAAATGGAGAAAAATCACAAATATGGGCCTAAATGATGCCTTTTTCTGTTCAATGCCTTTTGCAGCATTCAAATGGGTCTGTCAGCTTCATGGCCAATTCTAAGGCTGCTGGGAATGACAGGAGGCGGGGGGACTGGCAAAGAGACTACAGGAAGTGAAACCCTGTGGTGAAAAATTGTGGTTCTTTTAAGAAAACATTTCATCTGCGCCCGTAATTCATTTCAACAAGCCAGTTTTAAAAACACAAACAAGCTGGTAAAAGGGGTGTTTGTCTCTGCCTGACTGGCAGCACTCTGTACTCACCATTAACAGCCAGTTCCTGAACACTGTGGCTTCTGGAATCAGGGGGTCCCAGAGTTGATTCTCCTTTGGCCCTTGCTGTGGTGCCTGTCTGGGCAAGTTGGAGATTCTAGTGCCAACCCTACTGTAGTCTTTGTAGAGTAACTGCCCATCTACTGTCAAAACAAAATCAGACCTAGTAAAGAGTGGCTTTTCCCATCCCTGTGTCCTGAATGGTACTGCCTAGGTTTTCTTCTAGGGTTTTTATGGTTTTAAGTCTTACATTTAAGTCTTTAATCCATCTTGAGTTAATTTCTGTATAAGGTGTAAGGAAGGGGTCCAGTTTCAGTTTTCTGCATATGGCTAGCCAGTTTTCCCAGCACTATTTTTTAAATAGGGAATCCTTTCCCCATTGCTTGTTTCTGTCAGGTTTGTCAAAGATCAGATGGTTGTAGATGTGTGGTGTTATTGCTGAGGACTCTGTTCTGTTCCATTGGTCTATATATCTGTTTTGGTACTAGTACCATGCTGTTTTGGTTACTGTAGCCTTGTAGTATAGTTTGAAGTCAGGTAGCATGATGCCTCCATTTTGTTCTTTTTGCTCAGGATTATCTTGGCTATGCAGGCTCTTTTTTGGTTCCATATGAAGTTTAAAGTAGTTTTTTCCAATTCTGTGAAGAAAGTCAGTGGTAGCTTGATGGGGATAGCATTGAATCTATAAATTACTTTGGGTAGTATGACCATTTTCACGATATTTATTCTTCCTATCCATGAGCATGGAATGTTCTTCCATTTGTTTGTGTTCTCTTTTATTTCCTTAGGCAGTGGTTTGTAGTTCTCCTTGAAGAGGTCCTTCACATCCCTTTTAAGTTGGATTCCTAGGTATTTTATTGAATGGGAGTTCACTCATGATTTGACTCTCTGTCTGTTATTGGTGTATAGGAATGCTTGTGATTTTTGTACATTCTACTGCAAAGACACACACACACATATGTTTTTTGCAGCACTGTTTACAATAGCAAAGTCTTGGAACCAATCCAAATGCCCATCAATGATAGACTAGATAAAGAAAATGTGGCACATATGATGCATCATGGAACACCATGCAGTCATAAAAAAGGATGAGTTCATGTCCTTTACAAGGACATGGATGAAACTGGAAACCATAATTCTCAGCAAAGTAACACAAGAAGATAAAACCAAACACCCATGTTCTCACTCATAAGTGGGAGTTGAACAATGAGAACACATGGACACAGGGAGGGGAACGTCACACACCGTGGCCTGTTGGAAGGTGGCAGGCTGGGGGAGGGATAACATTAGGAGAAATACCTAATGTAAATGATGAGTTGATGGGTGTAGCAAACCAACATGGCACACCTATACCTATGTAACAAACCTGCATGTTGTGCACATGTAACCCAGAACTTAAAGTATAATAAAAAAAATTTTTTTAAAGGAAAAGAAAAATCCCATTTGAAGGAAACAAAACAAACAAACACAAAAAGAGTGACTTTTATTTGAAAGGATTATTGCAAGGGGCAGGAAGGAATATTATAACAGGGGGAGAGAGACTATTGCAAAAGAGAGTATGCTGTGGTCACAAGGGTTAGGCCAAAAAGAGCTTTTCTTTTATAGGAAGGAGAAAACAAGGCTAGAAAGAACCTGGAAGTGGCGTGAAAGGGTGACATGATGGGTTAGTAGATCAGAGAATATATCAACCTGAAGCCAGCCTATTCTGAGGCTGGGCTGTCTGCTGGCTCAGGCCCAGGGTGAGCCAAAGTTCAGGGACCCAGAGGAAGGAAGGAATCTTAACCAAAGTGGTTAACAAGCATTTTATAAGGATTGATTAGTGGGACAAGCAGTTCAGGTAATCAATTATAAGACAACGAGAATCAGAGGGTCTGTGTCTTGTTTACCTGCTCTCACAGGTAAACAATGGGGGTGGTGTCCTGCAGTGGAGTCTTATCTAAGTTCTATTGGGGAGGGCCGATTCTTTGCAGTAAACTTTTTTCCAGAACATAAAAGGGTGAGAGCAATTCCCTTTATCTTTACTTTGTCCCAGGGACACAAGACTCAGGGAAAATTCAACGTTGTCACTACTCAAGGGTGGTAACCTAGTGTAGCACATAACCATGAGGATTCTGAACCTGTGGCTGCTGGGTTCAAACACCAGCATCTCAGTGAGCCTGGTGGGTTAGGAGATCTTTCTGTGCTTTACTTCTCCCTCCCTGATATGGTTTGGCTGTGTCCCCACCCAAATCTCATCTTGAATTGTAGCTCCCATAATTCCAATGTGTTGCAGAAGGACCCAGTGGGAGATAACTGAATGATGGAGGAGGTTCCCCCCACACTGTTCTCCTGGTAGTGAATAAGACTCACGAGATCTGATAGTTTTATAAGGGGTTTCCTTCGTGCACGTCCGTGTGAAGAGACCACCAAACAGGCTTTGTGTGAGCAACAAGGCTGTTTGTTTCACCTGAGTGCAGGTGGGCTGAGTCCAAAAAGAGAGTCAGCGAAGGGAGATGGGGCGGGGCTGTTTTATAGAATTTGGGTAGGTAATGGAAAATTACAGTCAAAGGGGGTAGTTCTCTGACTGGCAGGGGCAGGGGTCACCAGGTGCTCAGATGGGGAGCTTCTGAGCCAGGAGTAGGAATTTCACAAGGTAATGTCATCAATTAAGACAGGAACAGGCCATTTTCACGTCTTTTGTGATTCTTCAGTTACTTCAGGCCATCTGGATGTATACGTGCAGGCTTGGGCTCAGAGGCCTGACATTCCTGTCTTCTTATGTTAATAAGAAAAATAAAACGAAATAGTCGTAAAGTGTTGGGTCAGTGAAAATTTTGGGGGATGGTATGGAGAGATAATAGGCGACATTTCTCAGGGCTGCTTCAAGCGGGATTAGGGGCGGTGTGGGAACATAGAGTGGGAGAGATGAAGCTGAAGGAAGATTTTGTGGTAAGGGGCGACATTGTGGGGTTGTTAAAAGGAGCATTTGTCGTGTAGAATGATTGGTGATGGCCTGGATGCAGTTTTGTATGAATTGAGAAACTAAATGGAAGACACAAGGTCCAAATTAAGAGAAGGAGAAAAATAGGTATTAAAGTACTAAGAATTGGGAGGACCCAGGACATCCAATTAGAGAGTGTTCAAGGGAGTTCAGCATAATTACTTGCTTGCTCGGTCAGTTTTTGGGCTCTATCCTTGACAGAGTCCTTTTTTTATTTTTTAAGTTGGAGGCTGAGCTTGGTGAGGTGTGTTTTTAAAATACCATTAGTTTGTTCTACCTTTCCTGAAGATTAAGGATGGTAAGGGGTATGAAGGTTTCACTGAATACCAAGAGCCTGAGAAACTGCTTGGGTGATTTGACTAGTAAAGGCAGGTTCGTTATCGGACTGTATAGAGGTGGGAAGGCCAAACCAAGGAATTACGTCTGACAGAAGGGAAGAAATGACGGTGGTGGCCTTCTCAGACTCTGTGGGAAAGGCCATCCAGTGAAAGTGAAAGTGTCTACCCAGAGCAAGAGGTTTTTTAGTTTCCTGACTCGGGGCATGTGACTAAAGTCAATTTGCCAGTCCTGAGCAGGGGCAAATCCCCGAGCTTGATGTGTAGGGAAGGGAGGGGGCCTGAACAATCCCTGAGGAGTAGTAGAATAGCAGATGGAACACTGAGAAGTGATTTCCTTGAGGATAGATTTCCACGATGGAAAGGAAAGGAGAGATTCTAAGAGGCGGGCTAGCAGCTTGTAACCTACATGGAAGAGGTTATGAAATGACGACAGAATAGAGTGGGCCTGTGAGGATGGAAGTAGATATTTTCCTTGGTCCAAGAACTATTTGCCTTGTGTGGGAAGAGACTGATAGGTGGAAGTTTCAGTGGGGGAGTAGGTGGGAATGACCTGCTGAGAAGGAGAAAAACTGCTGTGAGGGATAGAAGTTGGAGTGCCAGCTGCTTTTTTAGCTACCTTATCAACATAAGCGCTGCCCTGAGCACTGGGATCTGATGCCTTTTGATGGCCCTTGCAGTGAATGACTCCAGTTTCCTCTGGAATTAAAGCAACCTTGAGAAGAGTTTTTATTAAAGAGGCATTAATGATGGAGGACCTTTATGTAGTGAGGAAACCCTTTCTGCCCATATAATAGCATGGTGGTGCAGGATATAGAAGGCATATTTAGAGTGAGTATAAATATTGACACATTGTCCTTTTGCAAGAGTGAGGGCTCAAATTAAGACAATGAGTTTGGCTTGCTGAGAGGTAGTGGAAGGGGGCAGAAAGTATATATGTCAGGTGTGAGGAAGAAAATAGATTTTGGCAGTTATGAGAGCTGTAGAGAGTGAGTTGAGCATAGTTTGTGATTTTGAGGGCCTCTAAAAGTATTAAGGCAGCAGCAGCCGCCGCACACAGACATAGGGGCTAGGCTAAAACAGTAAGGTCAAGTTGTTTGGATAAAAAGGCCACAGGGTGCGGTCCCAGACCTTGTGTAAGAATTTCAACCACACAGCCCTGCACTTCAGCTGTGTGTAATGAAAAATGGGTTGGGATGAGTCAGGGAGGGCTAGGGTGGGAGCAGTCTCTAAAGCTGTCTTCAAGGAACAGAAAGAGGAGTGGGGAAAGGATTTAGGATCTATGGGGTCAGCTAGGTTTCCTTTGGTGAGTTTACATAATGGTTTTGTTAGGATGGCAAAACCAGGTATCCAAAGGTGGAGTATCTAACCATGCCTAGGAAAGAAAGGAATTGTTGCTTTGTAGAAGGGGTTGGGGTTTGGGAGATTAGCCGGACACGATCAGCAGGGAGAGCACGTGTGTTTTCATGAAGAATTATGCCAAGATAGGTAACGGATGAGGAAGAAATTTAGGCTTGACTGAAGTAGTGGTGACTATCCATGAAGCCTTGCAGCAGTACAGCCCAGGTAATTTCCTGAGCCTGATGGGTGTCAGGGTCAGTCCAAGTGAAAGTGAAGAGAGGCTGGGATGAAGGGTGCAGAGGAATAGTAAAGAAAGCATGTTTGAGATCCAGAACAGAATAATGGGTTATAGAGGGGCTGTGGATCTCAAACATGCCTCAGAGAGGTAGTGCAAGGGGGCAGAGCAGTAGCCTCAATGATAGCTGTGGAAGATACTATAGCATAGCCTGCCTTTCCTGGTGAGTGGCAATTAGGCCTGGTGAAACTGCCATCAATAAACCAAGTGTGATCAGGGTGAGGAACAGGAAATAAGGAAATATAGGGAAACTGAGTGAATGTCAGGTGGATCAGAGAGATACAGTCATGGGGGTCAGGTGTGGTAACACAAATAATATGGGGGCCCGCCTAAAACAGTAAGGTCAAGTTGTTTGGACAGAAAGGCTACAGGGCCTGGTCCCAGCTCTTGTGTAAGAATTTTGACCACACAGCCTTGTACTTTGGCTGTGTGTAATGAAAAGAGTTGGGATGAGTTAGAGAGAGATAGTGTGGGAGCAGCTTCTAGGGCTGTTTTTAAGGAATGGAAAGAGGAGTGGTGAAAGGATTTAGGATCTATAGGGTCAGCTATGTTCATCTAGAACAGAATAATGGGTTGTGGAGGGAGGTATTGAGGATAGCAGAGTATATGGGTTTGGCACCATGGGGTGAATAGGCAAGACAATTAGGTTGATAAGGCACAGATCCTGAACTAACCTGTAAGATGTGTCTGGTTTTTGGACAGGTAAAATGGGGGAATTGTAAGGAGAGTTTATAGGCTTTAAAAGGCCATGCTGTAACAGGCAAGTGATAACAGGCTTTAATCCTTTTAAAGCATGCTGTGAGATGGGATACTGGCATTGAGCAGAGTAAGGGTGATTAGGTCTTAATGAGATGGTAAGGGGTGCATGATTGGTCATCAAGGAGGGAGTAGAGATTTCCTGTACTTGTGGATTAAGGTGGGGAGATACAAGGGGAGGATGTGAAGGAGGCTTTGAACTGGAGAAAGTGCAGCAATAAGGTGTGGCTGTAGCCTAGGAATAGTCAGGGAAGCAGATAATTTAGTTAAAATGTCTCGACCTAATAAGGGACCTGGGCAGGTGGGGATAACTAAAAAGGAATGCATAAAAGAATATTGTCCAAGTTGGCACCAGAGTTGGGGAGTTTTAAGAGGTTTAGAAGGTTTAGAAGCCTGGAAGTCAATACCCACACAGTCATGGAGGCAAGGGAAACAGGCCCTTGGAGTGGGTAGCCTCCATATTGATTAAGCAGGCGACAGACTTACTCTCCACTGTAAGAATTACCTAAAGTGTCTGTTGAAGGGGTGGCCTGCCCCTCCACACCTGCGGGCGTTTCTCGTTAGGGGGAATGAGAGACTTGAGAAAAGAAATGAGACACAGAGATAAAGTATAGAGAAAGAAAAAGTGGGCCGAGGGGACCGGCGCTCCGGCACTGGTCTCTGAGTTCCCTCAGTATTTACTGATCTTTATCTTTACCATCTTAGAAAAAGGGACGTGACAGGATAATAGGATCATCGTAGGGAGAAGGTCAGCAGTAAGGCATATGAATAAAGATCTCTGTGACATAAGTTTAAGGAAAACTGCTGTGCCTTGATATGCATATGTAAACATCTCCATAAATCTTTTTAGTGCATAAAGAGCAGCATTGCCCTAGCAAGTCCCACCTTCAGCCCTAAGGCGGTTTTCTCCTTTCTCAGTAAACAGAACATACAATCGGGGTTTTTTTTTTTGAGACGGAGTCTGGCTCTGTTGCCCAGGCTGGAGTGCAGTGGCCGGATCTCAGCTCACTGCAAGCTCCGCCTCCCGGGTTTACACCATTCTCCTGCCTCAGCCTCCCAAGTAGCTGGGACTACAGATGCCCGCCACCTCACCTGGCTGGTTTTTTGTATTTTTTTAGTAGAGACGGGGTTTCACTGTGTTAGCCAGGATGGTCTCGATCTCCTGATCTCGTGATCCGCCCGTCTCGACCTCCCAAAGTGCTGGGATTACAGGCTTGAGCCACCACGCCCGGCACAATCGGGTTTTACACCGAGATGTTCCATTGCCCAGGGACGGGCAGGAGACGGACGCTTTTCTCTATCTCAACCACCAAGAGGCCTTGTTTCCTCTTATACTAGTCCTCCTCAGCACAGACCCTTCACGGGTGTCAGACTGGGGGATGATCAGGTCTTTCCTTTCCCACGAGGCCATATTTCAGACTTTCACATGGGGAGAAACCTTGGACAATACCTAGCATTCCTAGGCAGAGGTCCCTGCGACCTTTGGCAGTGTACGTGTCCCTGGGTACTTGAGTTTAAGAGAATCGTGATGACTTTTCACAAGCATACTGCCTTCAGGCACTTGTTTAACAAAGCACACCCTGCACAGCCCAAAATCCTTTAAACCTTGAGTCACCACAGCACATGTCTCTTGCAAGAATAAGGCTGGGGGTAGGGTCACAGATTAACAGCATCTCAAATACAGAACAAAATGGAGTCTCTTATGTCTCCTTCTTTCTATATAGACACAGTAACAGTCTGATCTTTCTTTTCCCCACATCTGTGATGGTCCAGGAGGCTTCCGAGGCGATTGAGCAGCGTCAGTCTTCAGCCGCTAAACCAAGAAGATCTGGGAAGGAGTCAGTCTGAGAGCCTTGGGCTAGAGTTCCAGGGGCTCTGGGAGTAGCTGCTGGATGAGCTGGACAGTCTGATTTCCAGTGAGGTTTCGCACAGATGGGACACGACTTAGGAGGAATCCCGGGCTGCAGGCATTCCTTGGCCCAGTGGCCAGATTTCTGGCACTTGAAGCAAGATCCTGAGGGAGGCAGTGCTGTAGGAATGCCTGACTGCAGTGGCTTAGGCATTTTGAAGTTCTTGTATACTGGAGGTGCGGCTGGGTTTTGTCTCACAGCAGAGACAAGTAATTTTAACTCTTCTCTATTATTGTACACCTTGAAGGCAAGGTTAATTAAGTCCTGTTGTGGGGTTTGAGGGCCAGAATCTAATTTTTGGAGCTTTTTCTAATGTCAGGAGTGGGTTGGGTAATAAAATGTATATTGCGAATATGACGGCCTTCTGGCCCTTCCAGGTCTAGGGCAATAAACCGTCCAAGGGTTGTTGCCAAATGGGCCATGAACTGGGTTGAGTTTTTATATTTGATGAAAAAGAGCCTAAACGCTAGCTGATTTGGGAAAGGTCGGATAAAGAAAAAGGAGTATTAACCTTGGCTATGGCTTCAGCTCCATCTACCTTTTTAAGAGGAAATTGTTGGGCAGGTCAGGGAGGGCTAGCTGCAGAACGAAACCGTAAGCCGGACCAGGTGTGAGGAGGGCAGGTGATAAAAGGATTATAGGGTGGGGAAGCGGAGGCTGAGGAAGAATTGGGACCTGACTCGGCCAGGCAAGGAACAGCCTGGGGAGGAGAGGTCAGATGGGTCTGTAGAAAAGGAAGATTCAAAAGACTCCGCTTGGGGTGGAGACTGAAGGAACATACAGGAGAGAAAGAAGAAAGATTTGGGATGAGTCACATTGGGAGCAGAGACTAGGGAGGGACTAATGTGTAAAAGAATGCCTGGACATCAGGCACCTCAGACCTATTTGCCCATTTTTTGACAAAAATCAACCAGGTCTTGTAAAATGGAGAAATCAAAAGTGTCATTTTCTGGCTATTTAGAACCATTATAGAGCTTGTATTGGGGCCAAGCAGTGTTGCAGAAGAAAATAAGACGCTTGGTTTTAGGTCAGGTGAGAGTTGAAGAGGTTTTAAGTTTTTAAGAACATAGGCTAAAGGAGAAGATGGGGGAATGGAGGGCAAAAGGTTGCCCATAGTGAAGGAGATAAGTTTAAAGAGAAAGGTAGAGACACGGAGAAGGGGGTGGGTGAGCAGCCAAAGCAGGTGTCCCCGCAATTGACTTGCCACCAAGGGAATGTGGGTGAATGACCAAGGCAGGCGTCCCCACGGTGATCAGACACCAATGGAGTGTGGGTGAATAATCAGGCAGGCGACCCCGCAGTGATTAAACACCAAGGGAAGACTGTCTTCCCGAGTCCGTGATCGGAGCCGGAGTTTTGGGTCCATGGATAGAATGTGTCTCCTTTGCCTCTACTAGAGAGGAAAAAGAACTGGAATCGGAAGGACAGGGAGATTGAAGGGTAGCAAGAGAGGGAGATTGAAGGGTAGCAAGAAAGGCTGGAGAAGAGAGTGAAAAGACCGCTTACCCGATTTGAAATTGGTGAGATGTTCCTTGGACTGGTTGGTCTGAGGACCTGAGGTCGTAGGTGGATCTCCTCACAGAGGAGAGGACGGGGGACCAGTTTCCCGAAGGAGTCCTTCTGACCCGGGTCTTCGGCACCAAATTTCACACATGTCCGTGTGAAGAGACCACCAAACAGTCTTTGTGTGAGCAACAAGGCTGTTTATTTCACCTGGGTGCAGGTGGACTGAGTACAAAAAGAGAGTCAGTGAAACGAGATGGGGTGGGGCCATTTTATAGGATTTGGGTAGGTAATGGAAAATTACAGTCTAAGGGGGTAGTTCTCTGGCCGGCAGGGGTGGGGGTCACAAGGTGCTCAGTGGGGGAGCTTCTGAGCCAGCAGAAGGAATTTCACGAGGTAATGTCATCAGTTAAGACAGGAACAGGTCATTTTCACTTCTTTTGTGATTCTTTAGTTACTTCAGACCATCTGGATGTATACACGCAGGCTTGGGCTCAGAGGACTGACAGTTTCCCTTTTCACTTGGTTCTCATCTTCTCTTGTGTTCCGCCATGTCAGACGTGCCTTTCACCTTCCACCATGATTGTGAGGCCTCCCTAGCCATGTGGAACTGTGAATCCATTAAACCCCTTTTTCTTTGTAAATTGCCCAGTTTCAGGTATGTCTTTGTATCAGCAGCGTGAAAGTGGATTAACATACTGCCTCAAATAGGGACGATCATGATCATTACAATAGCTACAATCTTAATATTTTTAAAGCACAGTACCTACAATCCACTCATCTATGAACTGATCTTGAGCAAGCCTGTTTCCTACTCAGACCCCAAGCTCAGTATGAACATAACTTTCCATGCCTCTGTGCAATGCTGCAAAAGGCCTGCATACTTGGAGTCCATAGGAGAGTGTGCTCAAAACACAAAGTCCCAGTGACCCTGCACCACTCGACATCAAAGCAAACGTGGCAGGAGTGTGTCCTCTGGCCACTTGCCTTCTCACTGTGGATGTAGCACTTGCTCGTGGGTAACTGTGGATCTGACTTTCCAAAAGTACAAGTATGTGGCCACTTTAATCACTGAGCTTCAGTTTCGCTCTCTGTAAAATAGGGAGAACTAATAATCCTAGCTGCAGGGATTAAATGGTGGATGCAAACAGCCTTGTACGAAGTTGTTATCTGTGCAGAGGAAAAAGCGGGTGTCACTGGCATGGAAGGACTCGGAGGATACAGCCCAGCCTTTCTCTGTCTTGTCCATCCCCTGGTCTTTTAAACGCGAGTGGGGCGGGGCCACGGCATCGATCACTCGGCACTCCTCTAGGCACTGCGTCGTGATCAGACGAGCGGTGAGCGATCGATACTCCTATGCTAGCCTCTGACTCCTGTGGGGAGACAGCCGCGTCGTCGGACCAAATGCAACGAGTAGTCGCAGCCCAAAGGCGACTCGACACCGTCCCAGCTGAAGAGAGGTTAGTCTGAGCAACTCGAGAGCGGAGTCAGCTCCAGTTCCTCACAAGTGGAGAGGCCGGGTTCAGAGGCATAGACCGCGCAGGCGTCATGTGAAGCAGCCAAGCCCGGCCCCGCGCGTGCGCCTTGGAAAGCCCGAGGCTTGCTCGAGTCGGCGCATGCGCTCTGAGCCGGCCTGCGCTGCTGGAGCGAGGGAAAGGCTCCGCGCGTGCGTAGTGCTCGTCTTCTGGCAGTGGTTTGGCGCATGCGTGAGGGCAGGCCCTTAAGGCAGGCTGCTGTGCGCTTTCGCGGTTCTAGGCGTCTAGTCGGTATAGCCCTAGTGCGCCTGCGCGGATTGTATCCTCTGGTGTGTGTGTGTCCGCTGGTTTTGGGCTATCAGCCGCTGCCTCTGGGCTGCAAGGCCGGCTGGGAACGATTCAGCCGTCAGGTCCCAGATAAGAGCCGCGAGAAATGTAGCCCCGGGAAAGGCGCTGAGGAGGAAAGGGGGTCTGAGGCCTCGGGGGGCTCAAGGCTAATGCGGGGTACGTGGGACCCTGTGGGGCCTGGGTGTGTGGCTGCCCTAAGGAAAGGTGCTTGTAGCTCGGTAAGACTTAATGATGGGCATCGGTGCGTTTCCCAGCAACGGTAAGAATCGCCGTGCTCGGGAGGACACGGGAGCAAGCCCGGGGTCAGGAGGTGCGCGGGCGTTGGGGCCACACGGATGACCCAAACACAAGACTGTGTGCCCCTTAGTGAGCCAAAGGGATCCTTGTGCCATGAATAAAGCTCTCTGGAAAATGTTCCAAACTTCTCTGGGAAGTTTTACAAAGCTCTTGTTTTTGCACAAGTTTTGTGGAATACTGCCATAATAACATTGAAGAGATTAGAGAACTGGATTGCCTGTTCCAAGAAAGCCCGATGTAGGCTGACCTGTCCTGGAAGCCCCCTTTGAGAGGCTTTCTCATGACCAGCATGGTGCTCGCAGAGTGCCCACCCTGAGACCCTCTGCAAATCACAGTGAGGCTCTCGGAGAGGCCTTTCCACCCAGCCACCTTAAAGAATACTCAGGGAGGTGCTTTAGAGGAGTTGATGTTTAAAAATAATTTAAGGCTGGGCGCAGTGGCTCATGCCTGTAATCCCAACCCTTTGGGAGGCCGAGACAGGCCGGTCACTTCAGGTCAGGAGTTCACGAGACCAGCCTAGCCAACATGGCGCAACCCCGTCTCCACTAAAAATACAAAAATGAGCTGAGTGTGGTGGTGCACACCTGTAATCCCAGCTACTCGGGCGGCCAAGGCAGGAGAATTGCTTGAACCTAGGAAGCAGAGGTTGCAGTGAGCCGAGATTGGGGCACTGCATTCCAGCCTGGGTAAGAGGAGACTCTGTCTCAAAAAAAATAAAAATAATTTGAAAGAATCCTGGGATGACAGGGCAGTGGTTTCCAAGAGGGATATATCCCATAACCTACCAGGAACCCACTTTGCTAGTGTGCATAGTGAATTCTGTCTGGATGGTGAATTTATAAAGTCCAGGCCCGAGTCTTCAGACTGTTATATACAGGCTATACGTGGCTCCTTTTTGTTTAATACGACCAACAAGAAGCCTTTTATAAGATTCATCTTAGTCTTATTTATAAATCCAGGAGAAAAACCACTCTGAGAGGTTAGCACATGACAGCCTATATTCTGACCTTCTTTGCAAGATCATTTCATACACCAGCAGACAAGACTTTAAGGAGCATTTAGGGGCTGAATCAAGTCCACTCAAAAGCTGTTTTGTGCAACCCACGCTTGATCTTCCCCCTGAAAGCTGTTCCAGGTGATGAGGCCAGTTCACAAAGCCAGGACATAAGACCACTCAAGCTGTTTCTATACCTGATCCCCCAGCCCCCTGCCAAAAAAAAGCCTTCCCTGGGCCAGGCATGCTGGCTCACGCCTGTAATCTGAACTTTGGGAGGCTGAGCCAGGCAGATCACCTGAGGTCAGGAGTTCAAGACCAGCCTGGGCAACATGGTGAAATCCCATCGCTACTAAAAATAGAAAAATTAGCTGGGTGTGGTGGCGGGTGCCTGTAATCCCAGCTACTCAGGAGGCTGAGGCAGGAGAATCACTTGAACTCGGGAGGCAGAGGTTGCAGTGAGCCGGGATGGCACCATTGCACTCCAGCCTAGGTGACAGAGTGAGACTCTGTCTTTTAAAAAAAAAAAAAAAAATGCCTTCTCCAATCAACAAGAGGTCTTTGAAGGCCAATACCTGTTGAGTTCTGGGAGACTGACTTGTAAAGTGAAGATACGAGGCCACTCAGGCTTTTCATATGGCTCACATTTGGGTTACGGTAGGTGTCAGTTTGCCTGGAATAACACCAGTTTTTTACTGATGCAGACATAAATGTTAATAGCATCTTGGTTTGGATGACCCACGTACACCTGGCCACTAGAAGGCTATCTGTACACCTCCCAATAAACCCTTTTACGTGGAGCTCTTGAAGGTCAGTGTGTGGCACCACTCTCAAAGACTGCTTCACACATCTTTTTTCTTCTTGCAGATAACTGGCAAGTCGCACATCTTATTCTCGACTCTCCCTTCTTTGGAAGCCTGTTTGTTTAGCCTTTTGTGTGTGTGTTCTTTTTTTTTTTTTTTTTTTGGGAGGGATGGAGTCTTGCTCTGTCACCCAGGCTGGAGTGCAGTGGCTAGATCTCGGCTCACCCCAACCTCTGCCTCCCAGGTTGAAGTAATTCTCCTACCTCAGCCTCCCGAGTAGCTGGGATTACAGGCGTGCACCATCATGCCGGCTAATTTTTGTATTTTTAGTAGAGATGGGGTTTCACCATGTTGGCCAGGCTGGTCTGGAGCTCCTGACCTCAGGTGATCCACCCCCCTCGGCCTCCCAAAGTGCTAGGATGACAGGCGTGAGTCACTGCACCTGGCCTTAATATAAGACTTTGTAAACAGCAATTCAGTAAGGAGTTCTGGGAAGCCAATCAATAAAGCCAGGCCATAAGGCTACTCTGGCTGGTCCTTTCCTCCAGAAAATTGCTTGATACAACAAGAAGCCTTTTTATCAGACCAGTATGTAGGGAATGTCGGAAAACTGATGAGCCTGAACCTGAGGCCATTCAGAAAGGCAGTGACCTGAGGCCTGCACCTGACCTTCCCAGGAGGCCCATCTCAAGTAGTTGGTGGTGTGAGGGCTGCTTCTCACAGCCCATGAGGCCAGCGACCCTGGAAGATTGTTTTACACAGCTAACAAGAGAGTGTTTCCCCAGCCAGACCAAGACTCCTTCTGTAAGGCCTTTTTGCACGGCTAACAGGAGCCAATGTGTCTGCTCCCTGCAGGGGTAGATGGACACAACAAACAACACTTTCCTGTCACTATGAAGAAACTAGATCGATTTGTAAAACTAAGACAAAATCTGACTTCACTGGGTCCTCAGACAAGCCCCCATCTATAGAAAGGCCAGTTTTTAAAACAAGTTACAAGGGCCGGGCATGGTGGCTCACACCTGTAATCCCAGCACTTTGGGAGGCTGAGGTGGGCGGGTCACTTGTGGTCAGGAGTTCGAGACCAGCCTGGCCAACATGGCAAAACCCCGTCTCTACTAAAAATACAAAAATTAGCCAGGCATGGTGGCAGTCGTGCCTGTGGTCCCAGCTACTCAGAGGCTGAGGCAGGAGAATCACTTGAACCTGAGAGGCGGTGATTGCAGTGAGCTGAGATCGCATCACTACACTCCAGACTGGGTGACAGAGCAAGACTCCGTCTCAAAAAACCGTTTTGGAAAACTGTTTCCTGTACCAGGAGGTGGCTGTTTGATATGGCAACTACATAAAAGGCCAAATTATGAGAGGTTTGGGGAAGTCTATGCAACCAGGCAGCAGACTCATACAGCCAGAATGTCACTTCACCATGCTGCCAACATAAGGCCTTGTACGAAGCTATAGTTTTGTTTTATTTTTTGAAACAGGGTCTCACTCGGTCGCCCAGACAGGAGTGCAGAGGCACAAACACAGTTCACTTGTAGCCTTACACTCCTGAGCTCAAGCAATCTTCCTGCTTCAGTCTCCGGAGTAGCTGGGGCTACAGGTGTGTGCCACCACAGCCAGCTAACTAAATTTTTTAATTTTTTTTAGAGACAGGTTCTCGAATTCTTGGGCTCAAGCAGTCCTCCTGTTTCAGACTCCCAAGTAGCTGGGATTATAGGTGCCCCGCTGGAGGGTAGTGTATAATATCAATCTGCAGGCCTTTGGGGAGGCCATTTCAAGTGGCTTATACAGAAGCAATCTGAAAAGTCATTTTGAAAACAAACTCATACAGCCATCCTGCACCTCTGTCTCTGGAAGACCATTATATATTGTCAACATAGGTATCTCTGAAGGCCTTTTGATAAGGCCATTCATGGAAGAACTCTGCATTAAAGAATAATAATAAGGCTATTTCATGTGGCCAAGAGGAGATTGTTTTGTACAGCCAACTCGCAGTATTAGGAAGCCATCTTTCCCAGGACAAGGCCGGGTACATTGGCCTTCAACATGAGGTCTCCAAGGCCAAGTTGCAAAGTAGCAGATAGGCTGCCTTAGGAGGCAGTTTATGAAGACCAAATGTGAGGCCACCCTGGGAGGCCAGGTGACAAAGCAGCACATGGGGCCACTGGGCAAACCTGGCTACAAAGCCGCACACGTGAGGTCACCTTGAGAAGCTGGCTTTGTGAGGCTGATAGGCGCCCTGTGAGGGGCCATTTGATAAGGTCACTCTGAAACACCAGTTTATAAAGCCTGTAGTCTGCATTGCAGGGAACAGGTTTATAGCCCATTTGAAACCCTCTGGGAGGCCGTTTTCTAAGGTCATCAAGAGACAAGTTTACAAAGCTGGTACATAGAGCCCCAGTGGAAGCCAGTTTTATAGTAAGGCAATAAATGGTCTCCTGGGAAGCCTTTCCACCAGCCTTTATGAGAAGCCAGGATATGAGGCCCCTGAGGTCTTTTGGATGCTCAAGATGAGACTTCTCCATGTTGCTCTATAAGATTCATAGAAGACACACAGGGGATGAGGCCAGGGATGGGCCCATGTGGTGTCTTGTGCTGGCCTAGTGGATAAGTCCAGGCTGGAAATTGGACTGTGAAACTCTCCAAGAAGGCTGTGAATGAGGCCAGCACAAGCATTTGAGGAGGTTAGAGATAGAAGCCACCCTGGCAGGCTGGGGCTCTCTGAGGCCTACCACACCCTGAGCTTGCTAGGAAGAATGTTCATTGTGAACCAAGGACGGAAATGAACTCATTGTGAGCTCAGCCCTGTGGATACAAAGTCCAAAGAGCTCACCCTTGGGGGCGATGAGTGTTCTGGGCAGACACTGCCACTTACTCTGTAGTTTTGGACAAATTGCTAAACCTCTGAAATCTCAGTTTATTCATCTGTAAAACTCCCATCATAGGACTGCAAGGGACATGTTAATATATGTCAAGCATGCAGCGTTGACATGGCACACAGGAGAGGGTGCTGAGATCCACCGGAATTTAAGCCCTGCTTCTGCACAAATGATTGACCGTCGGCCTCGGGGCAAGTCACTTCATTTTTGTTTTTTTTAAATTTGAGACAGGATCTTGCTCTATCACCCAGGCTGGTGTCATGATCTCGGCTTACTGCAACCTTTGCCTCCAGGCTTAAGTGATCCTGCCACCTTCAGCCTCCCGAGTACCTGGGACCACAGGCATGTACCGCCATGCCCAGCTAATTTTTGTATTTTTTGTAGAGACGGGGTCTTGTCATGTTGGCCAGGCTGGTCTTGAACTCCTGAGCTCAAGCGATCCAATTGCCTTGGCCTCCCAAAGTGCTGTGATTACAGGCATGAGCCACCATACCAGCGTCCTCGAATACTTTTCAAAGTCTGGCACTCCCGAGTGCCTGCCACTCAGGCTCTGCTTTTAGGCTCTGGGGAAACGTAGAGGAATGAGCTACATTCTTGCCCTGGTGGGGCTGGCAGTGCAGTGTTGGATAGAAACACATGTAAGCCTGTGTTTTCATACATCCTGACAAGTGCTGTAAGAGAAGCTCAAGGGCTGCAGGAACACAGCACACTGCTGGAGAATCTTGGTAGGCCTCACATAGGGGTATTTAAGATGGGCCTTAAAGGTTGAGTAGGAGTTTGCCAGGCAGCAGAGGGGTATGGGAGGCCTTGCAGACAAGGACAATACACGTTCCTTTCTGAACATTTATCCAGTGCTCACTGAGTACCAGGTGTTGCGACAGGCCCTGAAGATACAGCGGTGACCCCAGACAGATGGGGGCCCTCCCCTCCAGAGCTTCTGCCCAGCAGAGAAAACCACTGTTGAAAAATCCTCGCAGATGAGACGCGGGAAACTGCGGGAACCCACAGGGGATCAGGTCTGTCCTGGTGTCTGACTCTTGCTTCTCTCCACCTCCCCAGGCCCGTGTCTGACTGAGCCGGCAGTGACCTGATGGCTGGAGACCCCCACTGCCCCGCAGAGCCCCTGGCCAGAGAAGGCACTCTTTGGGAGGCCCTCAGGGCACTCCTGCCGCACACTAAAGAAGACCTGAAGTTGGACCTCGGGGAGAAAGTGGAGAGGAGCATGGTGACGTTGTTGCAGCGAGCCACTGAGCTCTTCTACGAGGGCAGGAGGGACGAGTGTCTGCAGACCAGCGAGGTGATCCTGGACTACTCCTGGGAGAAGCTCAACACGGGCACGTGGCGGGACGTAGACAAAGACTGGCGCCGGGTCTACGCCATCGGCTGCCTCCTGAAAGCCCTGTGTCTGTGCCAGGCACCTGCGGATGCCACCACTGTGGCCACGGCCCTGCGGGTCTGTGACATGGGCCTGCTGATGGGGACGGCCATCCTGGGGGACATCCTCCTTAAAGTCGCCGCCATCCTCCAGACACAGGTCCCTGGAAAGAGGCCTGCCCACGGCTCCACCCCGGAGCAGCCCTGCACAAAGGTATGTGGGGGCGATTGCCGCAGGCACGCTAGCCATCCAGCAATGCTGTTCTTCTAGAAATTCCGAGTCGTCTCTCCCCCGGGGTGAGGACTCGTGGCCTGCAACCCCTCTGACGGAAAATAGCATCTCCACTGATTCTGCAGTTCTGTTTGTTTTCCGAAGTAGGCTCCCGTTCTGTTGCCCAGGCTGGAGTGCAGTAGTGCGATCTCGGCTCACTGCAGCCTCCACTTCTTGGGCTCAAGCAATCCTTCTGCCTCAGCCTTGTTAGTAGCTGGAACTATGGCGGCATGGCAGCACACCCAGCTAATTGTTTTAGTTTTTTCTTTATTTTTCATTTTTTGCAGAGATAGGGTCTCATTATGTTTCTCAGGTTAATCTGGAACTCCTGGCCTAAAGCGATCCCCCTGCCGTGGCCCCCCCGAAGCACTGAGATTACAGGTGTGAGCCACTGTGCTCAGCCCTCATTGATTTTTGAAATGGAACAGCTCCATTCATTTTCTCAAAAAAAAAAAAGAAAGCTTTTTCCTTTTTTTTTTTCCTTTTTCTTTTTTTTTTTTTGCAAAGGCAGTGCCCTTTCAGCAGAGAGGCAACAGAGAAGCTTCGTGGCTCCTGAGAATAGCTTACAGCGATTGTCTGGGTGAGAGCTGCAGCCAGCGGCAGCCCGTTTCAGCTTCTTCTTGGTGGGCTTGCTGAAGTCTCACCCAGGCGAGGCGATACCTCCGGCTGCTCCTGTCTCTCTGGTCCTGGATTTGGATGAGATACTACAACTAGCTGATGTCTGTTTTGGGGATCAATCTCTCCCACCTCTTGGGTCTATATGCCTGTTCCAAAGAGCACCCCCAGGAACAGAGCACGGTTTACTCTGAAGGCTTCAGGTCCTGGTGCCCACACACAGGCCTCACTTACAACACCCCCAAGCAAGTCACTTAACCTCCTTTGAGCCTCGGTTTCCTTGTCTGTAGAGTGGCCGATAACTGACCCACAGAAAGAAATGACTAAGACTGTACTAGACACTCAGTAGTGGAATTATGGGATGTTTCTGACATTTTTCTAAATGCTGTGTTTTCAGAATTTCCTACAATGCATATTATTATTATGATTGTTATTATTTTTGAGATGGAGTCTCACTCTGTTGCCCAGGCTGGAGTGCAGTGGCACAATCTCAGCTCACTGCAACCTCCGCCTCCCAGGTTCAAGCGATTCTCCTGTCTCAGTCACCTAAGTAGCTGGGATTATAGGCGCCCACCACCATACCTGACACTTTTTGTATTTTTAATAGAGACAGGGTTTCACCGTGTTGGCTAGGCTTGTCTGGACCTCAGGTGATCCACCCACCTCAGCCTCCTAAAGTGCTGGGATTGCAGGGATGAGCCACAAATTATTTTTATGTAAGAAAAATGCAAGTGATTGACACTAAACACACATGCATGTAACCAAAATAAAAGAAAATCCAATAAAGGGAGAAGAAACATTTTCAACAAATATGTCAGATAATGAATATCTCTATTATGTAAGGAATGGTACAAATCAATAGGGAAAAATTCTTGAGCCCCAGGAGGTAGAAGTCCAGGAACCTGAACAGACTGTTCACAAGAAGGAAATAGATCTGTTAAACAAATGTGCAGGAAAATGTTCAGCCTCACCTCTGGTTAAAAAAATGAGAGAGGCCGGGCGCGGTGGCTCAAGCCTGTAATCCCAGCACTTTGGGAGGCCGAGACGGTCGGATCACGAGGTCAGGAGATCGAGACCATCCTGGCTAACACGGTGAAACCCCGTCTCTACTAAAAAATACAAAAAACTAGCCGGGCGAGGTGGCGGCGCCTGTAGTCCCAGCTACTCGGGAGGCTGAGGCAGGAGAATGGCGTAAACCCGAGAGGCGGAGCTTGCAGTGAGCTGAGATCCGGCCACTGCACTCCAGCCCGGGCGACAGAGCAAGACTCCGTCTCAAAAAAAAAAAAAAAAATGAGAGAGAGAGATGCAAATAGCAAAACAGCATGTCATCTTTGGCTCTTAAGTTAGCAAACAAGGCTTCATATGATACCCGGTGTTGCCAAGGGCACCATGTGGCCAAGGGCATGGTGTGTGGGTTACTCTTTTATTTTGTTTCTTTTTTTTGTAGACAGGGTCTTGCCCAGTCACCCAAGCTGGAGTGCAGTGGCACAATCATAGCCCTCTGCAGGCCAGGCGTGGTGGCTCACGCCTATAATCTCAGCACTTTGGGAGGCTGAGGCTGGCAGATCACCTGAGGTCAGGAGTTCGAGACCAGCCTGGCCAACATGGTGAAACCTCATCTCTACTAAAAATACAAAAATTTGCCAGGTGTTCTGGCACACGCCTGTAATCCCAGCTACTCTGGACGCTGAGGCAGGAGAATTGCTTGAACCCCTGAGCAGAGGTCGTAGTGAGCCGAGATCGTGCCACTGCACTCCAGCCTGGGCAACAGAGCAAGACTCGGTCTCAAAAAAAAAAAAAAAAAAAATAGCTCACTGCAGCCTTGACCTCCTAGGCTTAGGTGATTTCTCCCACCTCAGCTTCCTGAATGGCTGGGACTACAGGCGTGCACCACCATGCCCGGCTTTTAAAATTTTTTCTAGAGATAGAGGTTTCTCTGTGTTGCCCAGGCTGGTTTCAAACTCCCGGGCTCAAGCAGTCCTCCCACCTTGGTCTCCCAAAGTGCTAGGATTACAGGTATGAGCCACTGTGGCTGGCCATTTCCAGCAGGTTCACACCTGTGGACACTGAGGCTCTCAAGCAGCAAGTCACTTACTCAGGTCACCCAGTTGGGAGATGGTTAAGTAAATGATAGTGCAGCCACTCCTAAGAAACTGCAAGGACTGGGTGGCCACGTGGAAACTGCCTTTGATAAATGATTGGAGGGGAGAGGCAGGGCTGCTGCTTCATCGTTGCTGTTACCCCCAGTGGGTCAGAGATATTGTGTGTGTGTGTGTGTGTGTGTGTGTGTGTGTGTGTGTGTGTTTAAGATGGGAAACGAACATGCAGGAATGAGAAGACCTTAAGATGATGAAGTTGGAGATAGTAAGTTTTCCTTTATTGCAGAATTTCTGTGAAAGTAGTTTATAATGAAACAAACATTTTTAATGAAATGGTTAAGAAGAAAACCACCTTGATCTCATGAGGAGCAAATAGTAATAGTAGCACTAATAATAGCAAATGTTGTCTATTGTTGTCACTGGTACTCTTGACAGCTGAGCTCTCCTACCCCAACACAGGTTCCTGGTGGAATGCCTCAAATGTCGACTTCCTGAGGTGCTTGCTAATTTGTTCTGTTTTGATTTTAAACAGAAAGCAAAGACGGACTATGCTTCGATTCCAGATGTGAACTTAGAAAGAACAGTCCCCCGGCTGCACCGTCCGTCCCTCCAGCATTTCAGGGAGCAGTTTTTGGTTCCAGGGAGGCCCGTGATCCTGAAAGGCGTGGCTGACCACTGGCCGTGCATGCAGAAGTGGAGGTGGGTGGTCACTGAGGGAGGTCAGTTCCCTCTTCCCATTTTAGCGTTCCCTGGGGCTCCCTGAATTCCTCCCTTGACCATCCCCAGAGGAATGCAGCCTTGTAGATGCTTCACTAGCAGCCCTTGACTGATTGCCAAGGGGTTAAAAAAGAATGAAAAGGAAGGTGCTCTGAATTTATGCCGCAGGTGATGGGATTCTTACCTTCTACCTTCCTCGCCCTAAGCGGTTTTTTAATGAGTCCCTAAGTGGCAGTCCTAGGATGTGTCTGTTAAGCAATTTTTGCAGGATCCCAGCAATTTCAGCCCATCTCAGGGCCCTGAGGCTAAGCACAGAAATAACCCAAGAGACAGCCTCTCTCTCTCTCTGAGGGATTCTGTGGTCTCTTGTGTTTGTTTCTAGTCCTTTGTCAGATTCATGATGGAGAGATCAGATCAGGCAGCAGGAGCGTGGCTGTCACGCGGAGGCTCTGCATGAGTTTGGAAATAAGGAGGCATCTCTCCAGGAAGGTAGATGGAGTCGGCCTGTTTTGTGGTTTAGCGGAGCGAATGGTACCCGCTGAGACATGTAGAGGACTTCCCATTGCAGGAGCTCTCCTCACAGCAAGCCTTCAATGAAGCATTTTACTGTGTACCTGGCGCTAGGACAGGTGTTGTCATCACCCCCATTCTGTAAATGGGGATCAAGGACTCAGAGAGGTTCAGTAACCTCCACAGATCCCCTGGCCTGTACCTGATGAGGCCTGGAATCAGTCCCAGGCTAGAGGGCAGAGCCCAGGGGACTTCCCTTCAGCACCTGCCGCACTGCCCACTATTTGTTCAAAGGCTTCTCAGCTGAGTGACAAAATGAGTGAAGAAAGAAGTGAGGAGGCCGCTGGCAAGCAGGGAACCAGAGCAGCCTAGCCACCCAGACTTACTGGCCCTATCTGCAAAGCTCTGCGGCACTGTATAGGAGCTGCACAGCCTTGAGCAGGCCCCGCCTCTCCGTGCCTGTTTCCTCATCAGTGAAGCTGGGGATGACAGTCCTTGTCTCTGCACATGAGATTTTCCGAGGATGAAAGGGGACCACATGCAAAGCACACTTAGTACTATGCCCAAAAAATATTAGCAGTGATGACGCCAATGTGTATCTTTCTGCTAGTTTGGAGTATATCCAAGGGATCGCTGGCTGCCGAACCGTCCCGGTGGAAGTTGGTTCGAGGTACACAGACGAGGAATGGTCCCAGACACTCATGACGGTCAACGAGTTCATCAGCAAATACATCGTGAATGAGGTACATCATGGGGACTGCTTTCCCCTAATACTTGGAAGGGAGAGAGCATAGAACATTTAGGCAAATAACCCTCCGTGTGTTGCAGTGGGAGGTTTTGGAGGAGCCAGTCCCTAAGTCTGTGGTCAGAGGGATGACCACAGCGAGGAAGGCACGCTGCTCGGCCAGCAGACCAGACATGTCAGGTCCTTGTTAATGGGCAGGGGAGTATAATTCAGTGGGTTCCAAAATTTGGACAGCTAAGTCAAGAGTATGTGTATTTAAAATTATAATAGCGGCCAGGCGTGGTGGCTCACCCCTGTAATCCCAGCACTTTGGGAGGCTGAGGCAGGCGGATCACTTGAGCGCAGGAGTTCAAGACTAGCCTGGGAAACATAGTGAAACCCTGTCTCTGTAAAAAATATAAAAATCAGCTGGGCGTAGTGGTGCGTGCCTGTAATCCCAGCTACTCAAGAGGCTGAGGTGGGGCAAATTGCTTGAGCCTGGGAGGCAGAGGTTACAGTGAGTCAAGATCAGGTCACTGCATTCCAGCTTGGACAACAGAACCAGGCCCTGTCAAAATTAGGACAGGACAGGATAGGACAGCTTATTTTTCCCAAATGTTAATCACTTATACTTTCACCAGCAATTAACACAAGTGTCTGTTTTCTTACATCTTTGCCTGCACTGTTTGTTGCCATTTTATGAAAATGCTTGCCAATCAGATGGGAGATCAGTGCTTCACAAACTGGGTACCCCAGTGCTGGAGAGGTTCTTTGAAGCTGCCCCAGGGCCTCTAAGTGTTGGAGAGGACCACTCAGGATGGAGTGGAAGGGTGGCGGGGCTGGGGCTGGGCCGGCTGGACAGCAGCAGCAGGAGGGCATCTGTCACGACTAACTGGGCTTTCTGTGTCACCTCTGGTTTTCCCCGGTGGATTAGCCGAGGGACGTCGGCTACCTTGCTCAGCACCAGCTCTTTGACCAGGTAAGTCTGAGGCCACACTCCTCTGTCCGTCACCTTCTCACCTTCCCCTCTCCTCCCCTCCTGGGCTCAGTGCGGCTGGAGTAGTGGGTGTGAGTAGGAGGGAGGCAGCAGGTGAGGCTGGGAAGTCGACAAGACGTGGGTGACAAGGAGCCATTTTCCTAAAGTGACAGGAAACACTGGGGGTCGCCAGTGCTCCGAGGATTGCAGGAGCCGCTGTTCAGAGATGAAGGGAGCAGCTGTCGGACCGGGTGGCTGACTGGGCTGTTGCTGTGGTGCAAGGAGAGGTGATGCTGGCAGGTGGAGCAGTTCAAGATAGGTGTGAACCGCCGGACCCAGGACATGGGTGGATGTGTGGGAGTGGGAGGAAAGATCAGGGAAGACGCCCAGATTCAGGACCCCAAAACACTAAATAGATGGAGCTGGGGTGCCCAGGAGGGACCTGGCTGTGGTGTTTGCCCGGAGTGCCCAGGGAGGCAGCACTTGGCAGGATTCAAGAATAGGGCCAGGCGCATGGGGTCAGGGCCACAGCCAGGGGTGGGCTGGGGTCGCACCTCTGCAGCCTTTGCAGTGGGGCCCTGGGATGCTGCTCAGCTGCTGTATCTACTGCTGAGGCCAGGGCTGCCTGACTCTATCTTGATGGGGCACCCAAGGACAGTAGGTTCTGTGCCAGGAGCCTTCATGCTGACATTAAAGGAGGCTGGCAGTTTCTCTTCCCCAAGCCTCCCTATTAGGACTTGTGCATGCTGCCTCCTGTCCATGTCACTTGCTCAGTGAGGGAAAGGGGGATTCTAATTGATCGGGTCCCTACTGTGTGATCCCAAGACCCGCCTTTCCCCCGACCCCAGTCATCCTGGGGGCATGGCCTCAGTGTGGGCCGGGGACCCTGGAAGCCACCCCCGACCCCAGTCATCCTGGGGGCATGGCCTCAGTGTGGGCCGGGGACCCTGGAAGCCACTCCCGACCCCAGTCATCCTGGGGGCATGGCCTCAGTGTGGGCCAGGGACCCTGGAAGCCACACTTTACCTTGGCTCCCTGTCCTGGAGCAGCAGGAATAGAAGGTCAAGTTCACAGTGACTTTCAAGATGAACCAGGACTTGAAAGACGTTTCGGGTAACGGAGGGCCGCCTGGGTGTTTACCTTGGGTCCCAGAGCTGAGTGTCCACCATGCTGTGAGAGGACCCTGGAGAAGTCCCAGCAGCCCATGCCCAGGTGTTGTCATGCCGTGTGGCAAGGACAGTGTTCTAGAACCTTCTCTACCTAAAGGATGCTCAGGGGCTCCTACCAAATTCTTGTCCCAGAACCTCTTACTGACTTTTCTCCCAGGGACCCCGTGTTCTAGAAGATTTTGGCCATCAGTTTAAGCCTGCCTCAATTATCAGTCCCATCTCAGGAGTGCTGATTCCCTTGGGGTCTGTGCATCCTTGGCCAGTGATTCCGATGACATGATCTGGTCAGCCAATCACCTTTCAGATATCCTGATGTTGTCATCAGGGACCAATCATAGTTTCTGCTCGGATTCCACAGGGCCAGTTCTGGTCAGAAGCAGCAGTGTTGGGTGTTACCTTTGGGAGGAACCCCCAGCAGCCCTGGGAGGGACCTCAGCTTGCGAACTTGTACTTCAGTCCTAAGCAGCAGGCGCGGCTGCGTTTCTGCACAGCTGATTTGAGACAGGCTCTTAAAGGTCTGAATAGCAGTGTCTGGGACCAAGCTCCCTGCGGGGAGAACATTCCAGCTTTTCCCGGCACACACTGGTTTCTGAGCCAGCAGCCTGAAGTTACCGTCACTGCTCCTGAAGGAATGGTAGTGTCCACCTGCAGGTGCCTTCAGGCTGGGGAGCAGTGACTCTAAAAAGACCTGTGTCCCCTAGTAACCCTGTTTTCATGCCTCTCAAGCTTGAAAAATGTCGCCGGGTCCAACCAGGGTCCTGTGAAGAACCCCTGGGATCTTGGTGGCCTGGGGGGTGTGGGCTGGTGGCCTGCTCTGGTGGGTTCAACCCCAGAGGTAACTGAGGTGCCTGCTAAGGGTCTGGACAGGAAGTGGACTTAAAGTGGTGTGTTTTCACTCTGAGACCCTAGCTTTGTCTAAAGGAAGCCAGGGCCGTGTGCAGTGGCTTACACCTGTAGTCCCAGCACTTTGGGAGGCCAAGCAGGACTAGCCTGGACAACATAGCAAGACCCCATCTCTACAAAAATAAAATTAGCCGGGCACAGTGGCATGCTTCTGTGGTCCCAGCAACTCGGGAGGCTGAGGCAGGAGGATCACTTAAACCCTCCAGGTTGAGGCTACAGTGAGCTGTGATGGTACCACTGCACTCCAGACTGGGTGACAGAACAAGACTGTCTTTGAAAAAAAAAAATTACAATAAATAAAGGAGGCCAGGCCACCGCAGCCCTGCCCCACCATGAACATCCGAGATCGCCTGACGTGTGGCATATGACTCTGTCGGAGGCCATGGGGAGCCACCTCACCCTTACTGCATCATATAAAGCTCAGAGCACAGACCCAGGCCCACACCTGTCTTTCTCATCAGGCAGTTTCAATGCCCAGTCTGTTGCTGCCAGGTATGGCAACAGATCCTCTGTGCCCACCCTGGCTTTTAAAACTAGGAAGGCGAGGGCCGGGTGCGGTGGCTCACGCCTGTAATCCCAGCACTTTGGGAGGCCGAGGTGGGTGGATCACTTAAGTCTAGGAGTTTGAGACCAGCCTATGCAACATGGCGAAACCGTCTCTACAAAAGTAAAAATAAAAAAAAAAAATTAGCCAGGCGTGGTGCATGCTTGTAGTCCCAGCTACTAGGGAGGCTGAGGTGGGAGGATCACTTGAGCCCAGGAGGCAGAGGCTGCAGTGAGCTGAGATCACACCACAGCACTCCAGCCTGAGAAACAGCCACACCCTGTCTCACACACACACACACACACACACACACACACACACACACACACAATGGATATAGGTGTGTGTCTCTGATTCTTCGTTGGCCTCTGGGCTGTGGTGTCCCCGGCCGGATCCCCACCTCTCATGTTTGCTCTGCCGCCCACAGATCCCGGAGTTGAAGCAGGACATCAGCATCCCCGACTACTGCAGCCTGGGCGATGGGGAGGAGGAGGAGATCACCATCAATGCCTGGTTTGGTCCCCAGGGAACCATCTCCCCCCTACATCAGGATCCCCAGCAGAACTTCCTAGTCCAGGTTGGAGCTGCTGCTGGAATAGTGGCCTCCTATCTCCTCCTGGCCCAGGCACCTGGCCGGCCACATTCTCTGCCTTTGAACACCGGGCTCTTAAAAAGAAACAAGAAGCACTGAAGGGGATGAGGACAAAAATAGAAAACAAACCCACAAACAGCGCCAGGCCCGGCAAGGCCTCTGCAGTCGGCTGCTTCCAGAAGCGGCTGTCCTCCTGCGTGGGCCCCTCCCAAGATCCCTCACAGGGGAGCCCTCGGGAGAGGGAGCGAGTGCTGGCGCGGGTGCCTGGTGCCTCTGCCCCTCCCCCGCCTGCCACTCATCCGATCCAGACCAGCTTCTTCCAAACAGGAGGCAGCAGGTCGGGGGAGGAGTTTTCTCAGTCACTGGGAGGTTTTTTCCTGAGACCCAGGCAGAGGAGCAGATGGGTTTGCTACAAGGGGAGGCACCTCTGTCTACTGCTGTAAGACCACCTTGGTTTTCACAGGCAAAGAGAGGTTAGTAAAGGAGAACATTCTCCTACCCCGGCAGACCAGTCCAGAGAGGCGGCTCAGGAGTGGGCTAAGAGCCGGGCTTCGGGAGCCAGCCTGCCTGGCGCGGACAGCAGCCCTGCCACACCTCAGCTATGTGAGCTTGGGCAGCTCATTTAATCTCTCTGTGCCTCAGTTTCCTCACCAAAATGGGAGTGAAGATAAACCACCTCAGAGAGGATTAAATCAGTTAACACACGTAAAGCACTTAAGTGGTGCCTGGCACAGACAAGTGCCTAATAATGGTGGGCTCCAAAATGTATTTGGAAGAAAAACATACCTTTAGGCCAAGTCTGGTGGTTCACACCTATAATCCCAGCACTTTGGGAGGCTGAGTCAGGAGGATCACTTGAGGCCAGGAGTTCAAGACCAGCCTGGGTAACGTAGTGAAACCCAATCTCTACCAAAAATAAAAATACAAAAATCAGCTGGGTGTGGTGGGGCACACCTGTAGTCCCAACTACTGGGGAGGCTGGGGCAGGAGGATCTCTGGAGGGAGGAGGTCGAGACTGCAGTGAGCCATGATCACGCCACGGCACTCCAGCCTGGATGACTGAGACCCAGTCTCTAAAAATTAAAACAGCAAGAAAAACATACACGTGGAACTGTAAGCATGTGTGGAGGGGAAGGGCAGGCTGGGCCCAGGGAGCAGCGTGCGGAAGGGGACAGAGGCCAGGGTGGGCGTGGGGCAGCAGCGGAGTGAGGCCACCAGCTGACGGTCAGGGTCTCTCTTCCCAGGTGATGGGGAGGAAGTACATCCGGCTGTATTCCCCACAGGAGTCGGGGGCTCTGTACCCTCATGACACACACCTTCTCCATAACACGAGCCAGGTGGGCACTGGGGGTCCGGGGTGACGTTGCAGGTTCTCCCCGCTGCCCCGGAGATGATGACGTCCTTTGCTTTCTTCAGGTCGACGTGGAGAATCCTGACCTCGAGAAGTTCCCCGAGTTTGCCAAGGCCCCATTCCTGTCCTGCATCCTGTCTCCTGGAGAGATCCTGTTCATACCCGTGAAATACTGGCATTACGTACGGGCTCTGGATTTGAGCTTCTCGGTCAGCTTCTGGTGGTCGTAGCCAGGCTAGGAGCTGAAAGGGCCGGACATGCAGACAGCACTCATCTGTTCACTGATTTCCTGCTCTGTGCCCCACCTGGTGCTGGGTCCTGGAATCTAGAGAGACAAGCAGGACTGAACCTGTGTCCTGAAGAGCCTTCACTGCCCAGTGGCAGCCCTGGGGGGCTGAGCTTCAGCGCTGGACGGGCACAGAGCAGGGGCTGCCCAGGAAGGGGCACACTCCAGGCCGGGGGTGCATGACAGAGGAAGGTGGGGAGAGCCCAGAAGGACCATGCAGGCAGACAGCCTGCTTGGGGACGCTGGCATCAGAAAGCCTAACGTGTTTGGGAAATGAGTGGGTCACACGGGCAGGGGTGAAACGTGGGCTCTGAGGTTGGCTACTCGACCCAGACCCGGCCACGCTGCGTACCTGCTGCGTGACTTGGCCAGGATCCCCTGCTTCGTTGTGCCCACGTGGAAAAGAGGGCAAGGCCAGTCCTCACTGCAGAGGGCCGAGGAAGCAGTGCCGAGCCCCTGCTGCTGCATGAACCTTAGCCGCTGCCACTGATCCCAATTACTCTGATCCTTCTGCCCTTCCTTCCCGTAACTGGGCCTGCTGGACGCCACAGCCTGAATACTGGAGAGAGCTGGGCATTGCCCAGGTCACAGGAGAGAGTCCATAGAGGCCTGCTCAGGAGCCCAGACCCCTGCTGGGCAGTGGGAGCTTTCTGTCATCCTCGTGGCTAAAGGATAACCTACCTGCCTGCAGTGAAGTGCAAAGGTCTTGCTGGATGACTTTTCACCCGCACTCATCCAGGAGCAGGCTCCCAAGTGAAGAAACCACTGAACCATCACCAGCCCCTGGAAGCCTCCCGCTAGCCACCTTCTAGTCACCATCCCCCAGAAGTAATGACTCTCAAACCGGTGGAAGGTTTGAGGCCGGGGGGACACCCAGGCTCCGTGCTTTCTGTAGTTGTGTCTTGTGTGCATGCAGGTTTGTTTTATGTTTTGGCCATTAAGACTTTCCCCAGCCCTCTGTGTTTTGTTTTTTAAACTAAATAGAGATGGGATCTTGCTATGTTGCCCAGGCTGGTATTGAACTCCTGGGCTTAAGCGATCCTCTCACCTTGGCCTACCAAAGTGCTGGGGTTACAGGTATGAGCCACCATGCCAGCCTTGGCTCCTTTCTTCCCCTCTTCCAAGACAGGCCTGGGGAAAAGAGCCCCGGGGGTTCAGCTGCCATCCTGCCAGCACCTTGATCACTGGCTCAGCTGCTTGGCTTCTAGCTAAAAATCAAGCCGCCTCTGGTTGGCCAGGGGGTAGCTACCCTGGGGTAACTAGAAGGGGGATGGGAAGGTGGCCAGGGGCAGCTGGGACTCTAGTTCCTGATGTCCTCTGTACCCAGGCCAAGGAATTTGACCTTTATTGGGTAGGTCCTGGGGTTCTCGGCCTTTGAGCAGACACCAGCAGCATCTGCATTCTCAAAAGCTGGCTGTTGGCAGGGAGAGGCCATGGTACTTACTCATCCTGGGAGTGGGCTGCTGAGGCGCCGTGGGTGTGCCAGGGAGTGAGACACACAGCAGCTATCTGGAAGTGGAGTCCACTTGGCTCCGTGGGCAGCTGCTTGCAAGGACATTGTTTATTCCCTGCCATTGTTAATAGTCAATTACCTAATCTTTCATAGGAAGAATTTACACCAGATGTCAACACCCCTGAAAGTAGGGAGGCATAAAACAGGGACGCCCCATGACTAGGTTCACCATTAGTGAGGAGCGGTGGCTCCCGGCCCGCATGTGTAACTCACACCCGTTCCCCAGCGGAAGGACAGGTGGGTTGTGGCCTCAGCTCCCAGTGGCCCAGCCGCTCCATCCGCTCCAGCTGGCAGGCCCCATGGCCCATCTGTAGCGTAGTGTGACAGACAGCTGGGCATGGGAGGCCACGTTCATTAACGTATGGTATCCTGGCCAGGAGGCTTCCAGCAAATGTCCCTTGTCAGATGAGGAACGGGAAAAGGGGAAATGGCCCTGCCCTGTGGGTGAGGTTCCAGCGTTCCTAGGAATCCCAGTCTGAGGGTGACTTCAGCCCTCTGAGGAAGGTGGACTCTGAAGCCAGCTTGGAAGCCAAGCGCCGAACAGTTGGTCACAGACCAAGGAGAGGCACGTGCACGAGCCCCTGCCTGAGATGTGGCCACAGCAGTCAGGACACTGATACTGCCATCACAGACACAGGACACAGCTAGCAGGCCTGTCACTGACCAGATGAGGCCCCTGCCCTCATGGTATTTTAACATAATGGCGTCAGGCTGGGGTGCGGGGGGGGGGGGCAATAAGGACATGGGAATACAAGAAGACAGTGTCACGCCGTGATTAGTGCCATGAAAGCAACAGAGCAGGGTGACAGGGTGGAAAATGGCAGCCAGGGATGGACTGGTGGGGCCAGTTTTTTGATAGTTGACATTTGAAGAGCAAGAGCTTGACTAGGAATCCAGAATTGGCCATGAGACTTGAGGCCCAGCTCGTGACAGCAGGTACAGCAGCCCTGAGACAGGAAAGCCCCAGTCTGGGGACAGGGGAGGTAGGAGTCAGGGCGGCTGGGGCGGAGAGGGGGGATGGTAGGAAGGGGGATATCAAGGCCATGGGGCCTGGGGGACCAGCAGGGGAAGGCACTGGGGGGCTCAGCCTGGGAGGGACAGGTCTGCAGCTCCTGTGCAGACAAGGGCCTACAAGGGGACCCTGGGAAGCAGGCCAGTCCGTAATTCCTGAGTGATAAGGTCGGGGCACCGGCGGGGGAGCATGGCAGTGAAAGAGAAGGCTGGCGGGGTAATGAAGGCTTTGAATGCCAGGCCAGTGTCTGGAACTGCTCACGAGGGTTTTGGGTGAGTGCCAGTGTGTTGTGGGATGTTCACATCAGTGTCATCATGGAGGTGTTGGAGGCAGGAGAGACGAGCACCAGGGGGGCCGGTGTCCCCAGTGGTGAAGTGCCCAGAGGCTTCCGGAGTCCCCAGCCAGGACTGACTCGAGCACAGAGAATGAACGACCAGAACCACGGGACAACTGGGTCAGTCATGAGCTGCCCTGGCCCCTCCTGAAGGTGGTATTTGCTGGTTGGCTTTTTGCCTCCTGGCGTCCATCTTCCCTTCTTCCAGAACGGCACACTGATTGCACTCTGGAGAATGATCTCTGCCCCAGGGACGCGGTCCTGGAAGGTCTGTACAGCTCCTCCCTGGACTGGCATCTTGAGGGCACGTCGGGAGGAGCGTAGACAGGCTGGAGCTGACCCCCTGTGGCAGCAGCACCCACTGTCACAGAATTGTCTTGACATCCATGACCCTTATTCCAAGGTCTGCCATTCTAGACTGGTCTTGCCTTCCTGTCCTTTCTGCAAGCCACCTCATACGTTTCCAAAAAACCCCTGTTCTGGTGAGGCCAGCTGGGGCTGGCACTGGCTGAACACACTGGGCTTACCAATGGGCGTGTCTGTGCCCACTGATGAAGGGCTGGGCTGGGTCCCCGGCTGCCTCACTGATGGGAAGGTGGGCTTGAGGGCTCAGGAGCCCAGACTTGGTTCTGGGAGGGTGAGCCTCCCACCAGCAGGGGTCATTGGTTCACTGAGCCTCGGATACCTGCTCTACCCTGGGTTTATGGAGGTGAACAAAGGGGGATGTTCCTGCCTGCAGCCGGGGAGGCGAGCCACCAATCCAGTGTCCAGGTTCACTCCCTGCTGCCTCTGAGGCTATTGAAGATGCAATCACACCTTCAATTTGCTTAGGGAAAGGTCCCTGCTCCCTCAGCCACGTGGCCTGAGAGGGACGGCCCCACCCCTGTATTCGGGGTGGGTGTGATTTTCCAATGCCAGTCGGATCATCCTGTCCCCACCTCGCAGGTGTCCACATGGGAGCTATGGGCCATGAGGATGCTTGCAAGGGTGTGGGAGCCACCAAGTGAGAGCCGCCCTCTTCCTCCCGATCCCAGGCATGACGTGTGAGGCCCAGAGCATGGCAGCTATTTTGCTACCATGAAGAAAGCTGGATTTCTGGGAAACCACCTCGTAGGCCCCAAGCATGCAGCCAGCCCAGTGAACGCGCAGTAGACACAGAAATATGGCTGTGTGGTGACCTCGCTGGAGCCCCTAGACCAGGCCTCTCAAGTCCCCTGTGGCCAAGTCCTTCCTTGTTTCAGCCAGTCTGAGTTGGCTTTTCTGTCATGACTGAAGCATCCTGACTGATGCTGGGGTTCAACAGACACATGAAGATGGGGACTTAACAAGTGTGAGGAGGGAGGAAGCGCAGGGAGCGAGGGGCTGACCAGTGCCAAAGGGCGACCGGGTGCTAGCCAGGAAACAAAGCCGGACACCAGAGGGGAGGGTGCGCAGGCCCAGGGCGCTCTGTGCAGAGGCTCCCGAGCTGCACTGCACCCTGAGCAGTGGGTGGGGGAGGCGGTGACGGACGAGCAGGGGCCTCACCAGGGGCCACAGCCCTGCTGCAGCAGTGGGGGCGTCCAGGGGTCTTCCACAGGGAGCATGGAGGCAGGGTGTGGGCCGGGGCTGGCGCTCAGCCTGAGGCAGCAGCAGCAGGGCCGGAGGGCTACTGGCAGCTGGGCTGGACAGGATCTGGTGACCGTGGGATGCAGAAGGGTCAGGGAGAGGAAGCATTGAGGCTGACTCCCGGTCCCCGCTGGGGCTGCTGGATGGCAGGGCTGCCGGGCACCCACAGGGAGCAGAGGGTCCAGGGAGGGAGAGCACGTGTCCCGCCCAAATGCCCAGCCTCAGCCCATTCAGGCCAGTGGCACCTTGGGCCAGGGGAGAGTCCAGACTGGGGAGTTGGGGAGGCCAAGGTTCACACATCCAGGTGTGGGCCAGCCCAATCCTGCTGGGACAGCTGGTCACAGCTGGGACTGGAGGCAAGGCTGCCCTGAGCAAGGACAGTGAGCTGTCCTGAGCCGTTGCTGGGGGCTCTGCCGGTTTCACCTGCTGGAGCCCAAACCCAGGGGTTCTGAGTGATGACCGAACTCCAGGAAAGAAGGCAAGGTCACGACACAGAGCCTCACACACGGGCTCGAGAACACAGAGAGGGGCTGCAGCAACTTCCAGGACAGTTTATTCCAAAGCTGTGGACAGTCCACATTAAGAAGAAAGAGGTGACTCGCATGGAACCTGAAACACGGACGCCTCTCTTCCAAGAAGGGCTGCGGCGATCAGGCCACCCAAGGCAGCCAGTCCCTCAGCAGAGCACGACGGCTAATGCTGCCTGGACCGCAGGGACTTTTTGTTCGATTTTGAGATACCAGACTCCCTCTCCTTCTCAGGGTCGAAGACTTCTGTAGACAGAAAAGGCAGGAAAGACAGTGAACGGAGGGGCTGGCAGCACAGGAGCACCAGCTCGAGCCAGCAGCTATGTCTCCTGTGCCAAGGACTCTGTCCTAGGTCTACACCATTCTTCACTACCAACCCTCCCCAGCCCGTGAGGCAGAGTTAGCCCCAATTCAGAGAGGAACAAACTGAGGGAGCTGTGGACATGGCTGTCACATCCCCCTCCTGAGAGGGCTGCCAGAGAGGGAGCCTTGTCTAGACAAAATGCTCATAAGTGTTGGAATTTCTGCTGGGTTCTAGAAAGTCCTCTGGAACGGTGCACGCAGCTCAGCCTTTACTTCCTGCGGTGGCTGCTTCTAGGATTCAGGGTGCTAATGCGGACCCCCACACACCCTGGAGCCTTTCAGGGCCCTGCCTCCAAGGGCTTCCCCAGCACCAGGCCCTGCATCCTGCTGGCCCAGCCCTTCCCATGAGCACCTCAGGGCCCACGCACCTGGGATCTCGTGGGGCCAGTAGTCGTTGCAGTGGGGGCAGCGCGGTTCGGCGTTTGACTGGAAGTACTTGGCCACGCAGGGTAAGTGCATCCTGATCCCACAGGTTTCGCAGCTTTGACCCTGAAACAAGAAAGGCCAATGACGGCAGAGCTGGTGCACACCTCTGTGTTCTGCAAACCTCCGGGGAAGCCACAAGGAAAATGGGCAGCTGGTGGCATCGGGTTATCTTCCAGTCCCCAGATTAATACTGAAAATCCCAAACGCCTTAGTGCAGGGGAGTCTTTTGTTTGTTTGCTTGTTTGTTGCAGTGGGTTTTACTAAACAATTCTGAACACATGAACACAGTGACAGAAGCCGAGGGCTGGCAAGCTCCCGCACTCAGATCCTGCAGGTGGCGTGTGGACAGCCACAGCTTTTCAGAAGCTTATTTGCTGATGTGGATCAAAAGCTTTCAAAAAAAAATTGCACTTTGTCCCAGAAACCCCGCCCAAGGAAATAATCACCATGTGCCCAAGGATACAGGTGTACGAGGCCCATGAGAGCAATTGCAATTACAAACAGCTACAGCTGCAAAACGACAGAAACTGAAAGACACATCAGTGTCCACGCTGGTTCAGTGGCTGCAAAGCCCTGCAAACTGGAGGAGACCACTCCAGAAAGCAGCAAGTGATAGAGACACTCTGCCAAATACTCTGCCACAAAACTGCCAAGATAATGCAGGTTGCACAGAACACTCAACCTTCCTGAGAAAAATAAAGTAAGCGAGAGCCCTTGGACCCCAGCAGCAGAACCAGGGAGGAGAGAGGCAGTGCGTCCCTGCAGGCCACCGTGGGGAGGCGTCCTCTGACACGTCCTGGGAGATGGCCTCCAGGAGCTCTTGTGGGAGGAGGCGCCGGCAGTGCAGGAGGGCTGGGTCCAGAGCCAGGATTCGGGAAGTACCTGTGCAGAGCCCCAGGAGCTGAGGGCCCAGCAATGAGCTCCCACGCCCTGCCCAGCAGGTACCTGGATGAGGAGGCTGTGACAGATATTACAGATCTTCACTGCGTCGGGGTACGTCTCCCGGATGTATTGCTCCATTTCCAGGATGGCCCGGCCATGCAGGGTGAACTCCCCTTCCTTCTGCAGGGACACACGGGAGGTGGCCACCCTCAGCCAGGCCCTCTCCCCATTCACTACCTCTGTTCCCTCTGTGATCCCACAGCCCAGTGCTCAGGAAGACACAAGGGTCTAGGCACCTTTGCACCAACCCTAGACAACGGGCATCAGCCACGTCCCCCTAGCAGAGCCTCAGCAAGGGAAACTGAGGCAAAGGCCCAAAAGGCATGGAGGCACAGCTCCCCGACACCCCCCCTTTCTCAGCACCTGTTGTGCCTTCAGACGTGACTGCTCTGTCTGCACAGCAGCCCCGAGCGAGGCAGTCACAGCCCTCCTGCAGATGAGGACGCTGAGGCCCACAAGGGGTCAGTCTCCCCAGGGCACAAACCCGAGCACCCACTGCTTCCATCCGCCACCCATCCCACTCCCAAAAAGCAGCATCCCCGGTGCCTCCCAGCACTTCTGCCTCCAACTGCAGTAGGGACCCTCAGAGATCATTTCCGGCCACATCACTTTACAGACGGAGCTGGAAGGAGTCTGGAGAGGGCAGACGGGCCCCATCACACCATGGGCAGTGGAGCCTCCAACGGAAGTCAGGCCTCCTGGTTCCCACGCCAGGGTGCGGTCACCCATCATGCATCCTGAACACCCTGGGAGAACCAGGAAGCACATGAATAACACAGCTGCCCAGGCTGACCCTCCTGCCAGGTCACAGGAGAGAGGCAGCACTGAGGGAGACCCAAGGGAGGCAAATGACACGGACCCAGGACACGGACCCATGCAGGCTGATTCCAGTTTCTCCACAGTCAGCTCATGCATCGGACGTGAACCGCGCCAGGAGATGGCGTCACTGAAGCCTGCGAGTCACTCGAGTGCTCAGCTGCCTTTCCTGTTATTTTCTAATTTTTACAAGCAAGAGCTGTCACTCCCATTTTTGTTTTTTGGTTTTTTGGTTTTTTTTTTGAGATGGAGTTTTGCTCTTGTTGCCCAGGGTGGAGTGCAATGGCATGATCTTGGCTCAGTGCAACTTCCGTGTTCTGGGTTCAAGCAATTCTTCTGCCTCAGCCTCCAGAGTAGCTGGGATTACAGGTGTGTGCCACCACCAGCTAATTTTGTATTTTTAGTAGAGATGGGTTTTGCCATGTTGGCCAGGCTGGTCTTGAACTCCCGACCTCAGGTGATCCACCCACGTTGGTCTTTCAAAGTGCTGGGATTGCAGGCATGAGCCACCGTACCTGGCCCACTCCTGTTTCTGACAGGTAGAGCCCCCCCACCCCATTCCTGCCTCCATCCCCAGAGTGCAGTGTGGAGGGGGTGTGCTTGCATAACCTGCGCTTGCAGTGCATTCACTCTGGAACACCAGTAGAGGGGCTGGGTGAGCACAGGAAGGGAGGCAGGGTAGAGGCATGGGGTTGGGGCAGGGACAGCCGCTGTGGGAGCAGTGGAGGGAGGCCAGGGTACCAGGTGCTTATGCCCTGCACCGCGGCTGTTGGTGCACAGGGGCTTTGTGTTCTCCAAGTGCTGTGGGCAATGGGAGGATGTGACCAGCCCTCAGGCCGTCCTCAGTCCTCGGTCCCATGGCTGTTACCTTCCCCAAAACTCCCAAATCCATCACGGCACCCCACCTCCCTGGCTACCACCCACTTCCACCCTCCCCTCCAGATCCATCACGGCACCTCACATCCCCGGTCACTGCTGCCTTCCACCCTCCTCCAGATCCATCACAGCACCCCACCTCCCCAGCCTCCACCCTCTTCCACCCTCCCCTGTTCCTGCAGCTCTCTGAGCCCACTCTCCTCCAGCAATGCGCTTGCTACAAAACAAGCCTGGCCCTGTCACTCCCACCTCACCCCCGCCCGAGGGCTTCCCACCACCCTTAGAGGTCCAAGAGCCAAGCCCCTAATGCATGTATCTCCCGGGTTGCCCTCATCTGCTCTCCCCAGCAATCTTTGTGCTCAGATGGCCCTGGCCTTAGCTTCTTGAGCACACTCACTGGCCACAGGGCCATTGCTGGGCTGATGATCCTCCCACCCCAGGCTCCAGGCAACTCCCACACAGCCTTCAGCTTGAGTGTCACTTACTCAGCAGCTGAGGGCCAGTTCCTCTGGGACAGCTGTCATAAAGCCATGTTTCCTTTCCATCTGTACCTGGACTGCAGTGAGATGACCGTCTCACTGCTCTTGGGCTCTCCCTCTAGACCATGGCCCCGTGGGAGTGGCCACCAGCTCTGGTTTCGCTCACTCCAGTGTCTGCAGCACCTGCCGTGGGGCCCAGCACTTGGCAGGCCCACAGGAAGATGAAGTAGACCTTGCACTGATCCCAGAGGAGTGCCTCACACTGTGAGCAAGTCCAAGCTCAGACTGAGGCAGGAGGTGCATTTATTTATTTATTTATTTATTTATTTATTTATTTATTTTTTAACTTGCTTATTTTTGAGACAGTTTCACTCTTGTTGCCCAGGCTGGAGTGCAATGGCACAATCTCAGCTCACCGCAACCTTTGCCTCCAGGGTTCAAGTGATTCTACTGCCTCAGCCTCCCGAGTAGCTGGGATTACAGGTGCCCGCCACCACACCCAGCTAATTTTTTATATTTTAAGTAGAGACAGGGTTTCACCATGTCGGCCAGGCTGGTCTCAAACTCCTGACTTCAAGTGATCTACCTGCCTCAGCCTCCCAAAGTGCTACAATTACAGGTGTGAGCCACTGTGCCCAGCCAAGCTGCATTTACTGAACACCTACTATGCACCTGAAACTGCACCCAAGGCTCACCATTCATGACCCACTCAGTCCTCTGCGGGCCCATCAGGGGAGGGGTAGGAGGGGTGCCCTAGCCCTCAGAGAAGACGAGAGCCCAGGCAATCTCCCAGGCACCTCGCCACGACACTTGGAAGTCAGGACCTCTTGTAGGGAGCAGTCCTGGAGTGTATGGAGGTGCATCCATCAGCAGACGTCCAGCTCCCATGAGCCGCGCTTGCTCTCAGAGGCCTCTCTGCTGACCCCAACCACCCACCACCCCTGGGCCTTCTCCTGGACCGGCAGCTGCCTCAGCACCTCCACGCTGAGCCGGTCTCGCACAGGACTGGCTGTCTAGGAGTGACATGTCCTTGGGGTGATATGCCCACCTGGAAGGGCCTTGGCAGTGGGCCCCTGGCTGTTTCTGTGGGAAGCCCTGTGTCTGAGAAGCCAAGGATCAGACGCTGACGTGCGGTCTCTCTGATCGAGGTGCTGCCCTAGGAAGACCTGTCCTGGGTACATGAGCACCCCACCCCTGTTCTCAGCAGTTCCTCCAGAGTGCCGCAGACCTCAGGGCAACCCTTACCAGGCCATGTAGGTCAGAGAGCACTGGACCCTCACAGACACCTGGAGCTGGCAGTGTCTCCATCCTGCAGATGAGGAAACAGTCTCTGCAACAAGAAGCTGCTCGCCACAGGCGGCAGAGGAACCTGGAGGAGTCTCACTACGCAGCCCTGGCCACATGAGCTTTGTTCCTTCGTCCTCCTCAGGGCTCCAGCAGGCCAGGCAGTCAATAAGAAGCCTCTCCAGGGCGACTGCCCAGCACCAGTGCGGAGGGCCCCCTGCTACTTCTACAGCGCTCCTGCAGGTGGCAGCTCCCGGATCCTCTGTCCACCCTCCCTCGAGCTCAGAGGCGCCCTGCAGAAGGCGGTGCCAGCACTGCCACCGAACTGAGAAAGGCACAGAGTACAAGCGCCTGCAGCCACAGCTCACCCCCACAGACTCCAGGGCGGTGCCTCTCCTATCCACCACAGCCCTCTCCAGACACCAAGGGCAGACAAAGGGCAAGTCAAATCATAAAGCTGGGGGCACGCCCTGCAAGCCATGCACAATGGTGGTGGCGTGTGCTAGGCACGCATGCTCTTGGGTGCAAAGCAGGCTGCAAAGTGTTGTGAAATGGAATGTTGGGGCACTTGGCTCTAGGGGCTGGGATAACAGGTGACTTCAGTGGGTTTCTTTATGCATCTTGACATGTTCTAATTCTCCTATAACGAACAGGTATTTCCTGTAACATTTTTTGTAAGTTTTAAACTCCGTTCCTCTGTAACCTCATCTACCCGTTCAGTCATCCAATCAGCAAGCATTTATTGAGTGCCTGAGGTGCCAGGCACTAGATTCTGCAATGGGAATCAGCCATGAAGAGGTCATAACCCCTGCCCTTAAGAAACTTGGCCCATGGCTGGGCACAGTGGCTCACACCTGTAATCCCAGCACTTTGGGAGGCCGAGATAAGCAGATCACCTGAGGTCAGGAGTTCGAGACTAGCCTTGTCAATATGGAGAAACCCCGTCTCTTATTAAAAATACAAAAATTAGCCAGGCATGGTGGCACATGCTTGTAATCCCAGCTATTTGGGAGGCTGAGGCAGGAAAATCACTTGAAGCAGGAGGTGGAGGTTGCAGTGAGCCGAGATTGTACCACTGCACTCCAGCCTGGGCAACAAGAGCGAAACTCCATCTCAAAAAAAAAAAAAAAAAACTTGGCCCTACGAGGGGCTGCAACACAAGCGAGAATGGTCAGTTATAACCTCAGCAGACCTTAGAACATTCTCTAGTACCAAATACAGCCCGGAGGGCAAGAAAAACTGTGACAAAGCCATTGATGGGAGCTGCAGTCCCCAAACTGGGGCCTGAACTCGGCCCTGCCACTCTCAGGGTGTCCGATGTCATCCAGACCCCTGAGCTGTCAGCTAAAAACTAAGCTATGGAGCCACTGCAGGACAGCAGGCAGCCTCCGAGACAGGACATACGGGAATGTGCCCAGCAGATCCTGCACTCACCAGGAGCTCCCAGCCCTGACCTCACCCCTGTGACCTCTGCCCTCACCCCGTGACCTCTCCACCCTTTCTTCCCATCAGGTACCCCAGGAACTGAATTTGGGTCAGGTTCCTGGTACAGGCCCACCCTACACAGAAATTAGTAACTCAGAACACAGACTTCCCCAATCCGGAGGCAAGCCTTCCTGAAAAGGAAGTGGAGAATCGCTGCAGCCACAAGCAGCAGCCTCTGGCCACAAGTCCGACCACCAAGTGAGGAAGCAGGAACCCGACGTGAGCGCGTCCTCAACACACACGGGCACGAGCACCTGGGAGGGCACAGCTATGGTCAACTCAGCAAACACTACGCTGTTGAAAACAGGGGTGCCTTTTGTGGAAAAAGAACTGAAACATTTGTTCTGCTCCATTCAGCAGGACTAGACGTGGGGGCGGGGCAGCATCTAGAAACTGGAGCTGCAGTGTGGCCTGTCCCAGACGTCACAGCTCCTTTCCTAAAGCTTGTCTGTGCCTCTTCTAAGCACTGACCCTGAGGAACTCACTGCTGACAAAAACAACAGTGGTAACGTCGCCAATTCCTCTGCTGCCTCCCCCATGAGCCAGCCATCGCAGCACGGAGCACGTTACTGTGAGGTCCCATTCCTGCTCCTGACACACCCAGCCCCAAAGGGGAAATGACAACTTCCCTCTTACAGGGAACCTGAGGTCACCTGGCTCAGGGTTCAGACCCGGGTTAGACATCACAGCTACACTCTCAGCCACGGAACTGCCCTGCCTTGCAGTCTGTGGGCTAGAGGCTTGGTCCCGGGGCCCAAATCCCGGGTGCAGCTCCTGGCTCTGCCATTCTGGCTGTGGCATCCTCAACACATCATGTGGGTGAACAGGGAGTGGGAGGCAGGAGAGGTGAGGCCCAGATCCTCCCCACGGGGTCACTGCTGGAATGCGTGAAAGCAGATAAGGGATCTGAGAAGGCTGGGCTCCACAGACATCAGTTGGCTAGAAATACGATTTTGGAGACAAAACTGCTATTCACTCGAAAGAGTGAGCCGGACTGGAAAACCATGAGACAGTACCTCAATTAGCCACTTGTTTTGGACAAACTTCTGCAGCACCTGCTCCGCTTCCTTCTTCCTCATCTTCTTGCCTTTAAGTTGATCAACCAGGTTCAAAATGTTTGTGGAAGACGCAAAGCCAGTTTCTGAGTCAATAATTAGTTCCAGCTGGAAGAAAGAGCAGGTACCATGCTTCTCTATTAAAATGGCAAAAATAACTTTTAAATGGTAATACTAAGTCTGGCAGGGGTGCAGTAAGACCACTCAGATCACAGGCAGAACTGCACACTGGCATGGTATTCGGGGAAAACAATGTAATATGCATCAAGAGTCAGGACTGTGCTCAGTTCTTTTGACTCAGAGGTCACTTCGATAACATCCTCCCAAATAAATCATCTTAATGTCCCCAAATCAATAAGGGTCACCTTGCCTCACGGCTGGCCTCAGAGGCAGCGAGAGACAGACACGGCAAGCAGGAACCTCTGGAGAAGACAGGTTCCTGCACACGCAGATGTGTGCTCAGCTCAGCACCTGCTCCTCAACCCTGGCAGCTAATAAACCCCAGGAGAAGACCTCAAAGGAATGATTCCAACACCTGGTTCTCAGAGATTCGGATTCGACAGATCGCAAGTGGGGCTGAAATGTCTGAATTCTTTCTCACCTCTGCAGGTATGTAGGCCTGAGAACCACTCTTAGCCATATGTTTGACCAGAGGGCCGAGCAAGTAGCTCTGAAGCCTGGTAGAGCAATGCCGCTCAAATGTGCACATGCAAATGATTCAGTGGGCACCTGGCAAAAATGCAGATTCGGACTCAGCAGTCTAGGGTAGGGACTGGGACTGGGCCTTTCTAACAAGCTCCCAGGTGATGCTGCTGCTGCTGCTGCCTTTCCCAGATGGCACTTACAGCAGCCAGGTAGGAACGCCTGTTACTCCCAGGGAGGCCCTGCTCTTGCCCATCCAGCTGGGGCTCACACCTAGCCCAGCACTTCCTTCCCAGGCAGCCATGGGGGCCCCTGACAGCTGTGAATTCCAGATGGGTAGACAGTGATATCTCCCTGCAAAGCCTTTTCTCAGACAGCAGTGGGGGCCCACGGCCCCCCAGTGATCCTTGAAGACTGCCGTTGCCACTTCTAACGACTGAGACAGAACTTTCCCATAAGAAGCCCAGCCAATGGGCGACGGGGATTACTCCACTTACAGCCTTTCTAAACAGATCCAGTTCATTCTCTGCAAAATCCGTAGCCATTTTGGAAATTGAAGTTGTAGCAAGATTCACCTAAGAAATAAGTCAGCGCAACAGTCAGGCTGTGCCCTTCGCATGTTGGTTAACGTGTCGCTGGCTCTCCCTCCCTCCCCTCCTCCGTCTCTGGCCAGTCACTGAGCTCCTGTATCCAGGCACTGCGAGCCGCAGGATGGATCTGTAACCAGGCATATACTACAGACTTTATTCTTTAGCTCAGTCAACATGCTGGACCCTCAGAAGTTTCAGAACTCCAGAGGGTGTGCAGTATTTTCCAAACTCAGATAAATTTGGGAGATTTGTCTACATGTTAATGGAGCTTCAAATGCAAAAGGCACTGAGAAGTCCGATAGCAAGGAAATCTGCTTTGCCGTGTCTGACCAGCATTTCCATAGTTCTTTGCCTGTGTAATGTTTTTTCCAGGGAACTGAGTTTGGGAAACCCTGGACTAGAGTGCTCCTTTCTGAGTGTGAGCCTGGCTGGGAGCAGCCAAATGTCCTCTGACCAGCCCGAGGTGTCTCCTAGCCAGGGATGGGGCATGTCAGCTTCCCACTCCTGTGTTTCACCCTGATCCCTACCTGTGAGAGTAAATCTGAAAACCACGGAAGACCCCACGTGGGTCGCAATCCTTGACACTCCTACACACTGTTTCTTTTCATCGCTTCTATGTCTTATTCTAAGTAAAAAACCATTTCTCCCTTTATTCCTAATATTCCATACAAAGGAGTGACTTCTTTACAAAGAACTGTCCAAAAGAGAAATCAAACCAAAGCAAACACGGGCTGCCTGGGCCCTGTTCCAGCTCCTCAAAAACGCCACTAGAGGGCTCTGCCGGGCACTCACCAACGCATAAATGGGTCTCCCGTCATCTTCCGTGACTCCTCTCTTTATCTCAATATACAAGGACTCCAAGACACTGTTAATGTTGTTGATGAAGTCCTCCAACTTATCTACAGTGGCATTGCCTGGAAATAAACAGACCAAAAAAGGGGTGTGACGGGGGGGCCTCATCAAAAAAACGTAGCTTGCTTGAATCATTCCATCCCATCTCAACACGGGACAGCAACCCCAGACACGGGCGGAGGCTGCAGCCTCTTGGGTGAATGCCAGTGCCGCGTGGCTTCTTTCTTCCTGGAGTACTTGGAAGACAAACAGACAACAGATGGAGGGCGTTGTGAGGCAGGAGGGCCGGGGAGATGCTATCTGCAACCACGGAGGCTGCCGCGGGCTTCCTGTCTTTGCTCGCTGCCTCCCGATAAGAGTCTGGATCAGCACCTTCAGCGTATCACTCAATGACGTGCTCAGAGCGTGCACGAAGCTCCCGCTGCATGCACATCCCATCCCATCTCAGCCGTTCTACCTCGTCCCCAGTGCCCCGCGAGAGGCCTCTGTCCCTTTGCGTCCCCACACGTCTTAGGTGGAGCTTTATTCCTTTCTTTTTTTATTCAGTGTCCACTTATCCTCACTTACATGCCAGGCTTGTGCTAGGTCCTGGGCTGGAACAGTAAGAATAACAACAACCGGGGTGAGAAGGGCGGCTTGCAGCAAGCCCTCAGCATGGAGAGGCCCTGTCCCGGGCACCCTTTGTCATCATGAATCCACCCTCCAGCAGCTCTCTGGGCACAGGGAAAGAGGCTGAGACGCAGAGAGGTGAACTGACTCACCCAGAGTTGTACCACAAGGCCGGGGCTTTGACCTCTCTGTCACCCACCTCCCCTGGCCCTGCCAGCAGGACGTTCACAGCCCAGGGGCCACCATCCAGGTCCATCAGTCTGAGGAGGGGGCACCCACAGTATGGCCGGCGGCTCAGCTGAATGGACACTGATCAGCCAGGGAAGGAAGGAGGGCAGAAAGGCTGCGGTGGGGAAGGGAGCCAGATCACACAGGGCCTGTGGCCAGGGACAGCAGGGCCTTTCTCCTGCGGCACCAGGAAGCCTCTGAGCACTGGAAGCAGTGGAAGGACATGTCCAGCGCTGTGTACCTTTCATGCTGTGAGACAGTCATGTCTTTTGAGACAGTCTCACTCTTGCCCAGGCCAGAGTGCAGTAGTGCAATCTTGGCTCACTGCAACCTCCACCTCCGGGTTCAAGCAATTCACCTGCCTTAGCCTCCCGAGGAGTTGAGATTACAGGCGCCCACCACCACGCTCAGCTAGTTTTTGTATTTCCAGTAGAGATAGGGTTTTACCATGTTGGCCAGGCTGGTCTCGAGCTCCTGACCTCAGGTGATCCGCCCACCTCGGCCTCCCAAAATGCTGGGATTACAGGAATGAGCTTGTGCTGCGAAACTTTTTAAAGCAAGAGTATGTAGTACTGTTTTCACTGTTTTTATGTATTAAAATAAATAATTTCAAAAGATTCATGCCTTAGAAAATCATTTTGGAAAAAAAAACTGCAAGAAAAAACAGACAATCTGATACATTTCGTGTGAAACAAAAACAGAACCAATGAAACGGTCCCACAGGAAAAGGCCCAGCAGGTTGCCCACTGGACTGACGACCAAGGCCATCGCCAGGAAGGGACTAAACGGGGGTCATCACAGCGCACTCACGCTGTGTGTCTATGTTTGATTTCTTATAGACAGAGGCATTTCTAAGCTACCCATACAACTCAAGATCCATAAAGTTAAAAAAAAAAAAAAAACAAAAAAAAAAACCAGAAGATCACGCTGGTGAAAATGGAGGACATGGCCGTGTGAAAGAGTCAAGGACAACCCAGGCCAGTGAGCTCTAGCAGAGGATCAGACTGTGGGCGCCCAGAAAAGCCGAGAACAAAGCCCAGGGCAGTGACACTAACGCGCCATGCTCAGCGAGGAGCTAACCTTCCATTTAAGTAAAGTTTTTAAAAGGCAGTTTAAATTAAAAAGTAGTCATAATAAGTGGGTGGAACATGGACATGGTGCAATCGTAACATGAGACAATGGCATCTGGCCCCGGTGGCTGGAGAGCAGGCATCAGGACTGAGAGGCATGGCCTGACTTCCTGCCTCCACGCCTCTGCTCACGGGTCCCTCCTTTCTGAAAAGCTCTCCCTCCACTGCTGCAGCCACCTCGGATGGCTTGTTTTTCCAGGAAATGTTCTCTTCTGCCCCCGGTGCTGTCTTCCTCTTCCACACCACGCAAGGCAGCTCTTCGCTGGCGTGGGAGCCAAGCTGTTCCGTACCTGCCTGTGCTGGTGACTTGGGCAGACACGCTTTTCCACCCCCAAGGGCAGCCAGTGCTGGGTAGCTCAGACACAAGGGGCCCAGACACCAAAAAGCCTTGCTCAGTGCAGAGTGAGTGACAGGAGCACTGTCCACCCAGTGTGACACCGGGGCAAGTCCCACCTCCCTCTGAAAGTGACAACTCAAATTTTCCACTAACGAGGCCCCTCCTGGGTGTCACTGAGAACAATGTGCCCTGTGGGCAGATGAGAGGCATTCTGATCTACTGGACTTTCCAGACACCCCACTGGGGGGAGGCAGCCAGCAGCCCTCTCTGCCCTTCCCCTCTCCCCACTGCCTCTGGTTTGGCGTCCGGCCTCATTTTTCAGAAACCATGAATGTTTTGCTGTATTTTTATCCGACCAACCACTTCCTCCTACTGTACTCGCTCACTGCAGACACCAGCCACCGCCTGGGCGCTCCCATTCTCTCCGCTATCGCCCTCTCCTTCCTTCCACAAGCTTCCTGCATCAGGGTCGTGTCCACGATCTCCATCGCTGACCCTGTAACTGTTTCTCATGGAGGCCCCACGCCCTTGCAGCGCCTCTTAATTGTGACCTGAGAAGAAACTTCTCTTACGCTCAGCAAACCCCTCAACTGACTCCTTTTGGCAGCAACAGAGGCGGTGTGGTGCCATGGGACTGGCAGCAGAGGTGTGGGCTCCAGCCCATCCTGCCCTCTCGCTCTGTGGGGCCCTGTGTGAGCCTCTCCCCGACTTCTCATCTCTAACAGCCACACACGGTCTCACCTCCAGCCTCACACATGTCCAGAACCCTCTTCCCTCCCGCCTCTCCACCACCACCCCTGGCTGGACCCCAGCCTCCTGGTCCTCTGGCAGCCTCCTGTACAGGCCTTCCCCAACCAGATGAGCTGCACTTCCCAGCTCTGTCCTCCCACGGCTCCAGCACTTCCTTCCTCATCACACAGTGCTCCAGCTGCTGTGTCCGGCCACCCTGAAACAGGAGTCAGCTAGTGACGCCTGCCAGCCCAGCAGCCATGTCCCTCCCTAATGAGACCTTCGCCTTTTTTCTTTCTTTTTTTTTTTTAGAATTGTCTTTCTCTTACATTTGCGGTTTTGGTGAGAGAATAATTCCAGGTACAACATTCAGGGAACCAGAAAGCAGAAAGCTGAAGGGACCAGAGATTAGGGCAGCCAGGAGTAGACAGAGAACCCACACCAGCCAGACACTCTCGCAATCTGAGCAAGGGACAAAAGGAAGCTTGGAGGTGGCTCCAGCCTAGACACTATAGAGGGCCAGCTGCTCTGGCCATGCAGTGGTGCCATGCTTCCTGCCCGTCCCCGACTGCGCACCTGGCCACCAATGAATCCTACGTGTCCCTCCCCCAATAGCATCTCGACACATTCCTTTTTTTTTTTTTTTTTTTGAGATGGAGTGTCACTCCGTCGCCCAGGCTGGGGTGCAATGGCGCAATCTCAGCTCACTGCAACCTCCACCTCCCAGGTTCAAGTGATCCTCCTGCCTCAGCCTCCCCAGGCACTAGGACTACAGGTGTTTCACCACCACAGCTGGCTAATTTTTTGTATTTTCAGTAGAGATGGGATTTCACTGTGTTGGTTGGGCTGGTCTCAAACTCCTGACCTCAAGTGATCTGCCCACCTCAGCCTCCCAAAGTGCTGGGATTACAGGCGTGAGCCACCACGCCCAGCCCCGACATATTCCTTTCTCAGAACTGGGGTCTCTTGCTTGCTCCCAAGACCCTTACGATGCCCACTAAGTGCTAAGGTGGCACCAGATCGCTGCTTCCCAGCCTCAGGTCTTCAGGACAGCTAATGTCCACAGCTCTGCCCCTGCTCTCTCCTCTGATCCTGGAGCCCTGGTGGAGAAGCTACAGTTTGCTAATCTGTAGGGATACACTGGGCTAAAGGCATGTCTGAGGATCCTTTTGACCTCAATATTCTACAAGCCTATGGTCATGATAAAGAGTGTGGGATAAAGTCCATATCATGGGATTCTGAGACAGCTACTTTCAGTCTTAGAAATACCACTTTGAGGACTTAGGAGTTAATAATACACTACTTTATTGCAGCACTATTCACAATAGCACAGACTTGGAATCAACCCAAATGTCCATCAGTGGCAGACTGGATTAAGAAAATGTGGCACATATACACCATGGAATACTATGCAGCCATAAAAAAGGATGAGTTTGTGTCCTTTGTAGGGACATGGATGCAGCTGGAAACCATCATTCTTAGCAAACTATCACAAGAACAGAAAACCAAACACCGCATGTTCTCACTCATAGGTGGGAATTGAACAATGAGATCACTTGGACTCGGGAAGGGGAACATCACACACCGGGGCCTATCACGGGGAGGGGGGAGGGGGGAGGGAGGAGGGATTGCACTGGGAGTTATACCTGATGTAAATGACGAGTTGATGGGTGCTGACGAGTTGATGGGGGCAGCACACCAACGTGGCACAAGTATACATATGTAATAAACCTGCACGTTATGCACATGTACCCTAGAACTTAAAGTATAATAATAAAAAAATAAATAAATAAATAAAAATAAAAATAAAAATAAAAAAATACCACTCCTTTTCAGAATCCGGAACCAACTGAAGAAAAAGGCACACCCTTCAGTAAATATCGAAACATCAGGTTTTCTGTAGGTAGGGCTGGATCAGAGGCTGGTTCTCTGCACACCACCAACCTCCAGTCAGTGATATGGGAGGCCCAGCTACGAGGACAGAGGAACGAGGCCCTGGCCCTACCACAGATGTCTCCTCTACAGGGAAAGAGATACCGAAGCCAGGACAACCAGCACCATGGTTGAATCAAGCAAGTTGAGCCTCTAAACCTCTAAACACAGGGCCACCTGTGCTTTCTCTACTCGGAAGAGGCAGGGTGTGTCTGGATTTCTTAAGGGCTGTAGTAAAGTAGTTCGTGTTAGGCTAAAATCAAGGGGCCTGCAAATGTGTGACTGTAATTCACCTTATTATGTGCCAGCACTATGCATTCGCATGGTTCATTTCATCACGACAATAACAGTAACTCCATAAGGTGCATCACTAATATCATCTGTATATATAAGAGGCTTGGAGAGGTTAGCAACTTGCTCATAGTTTCTGTAACTTGGAAGGAAATGGAGCCCAGGCTTGCCCGACCCCAGATCCTAAGCTGCCAGGCACTAAGCCACATGGGCTCCGCAGAGCAAGCCTGAGGACATCCTCTATATCAGACCCCACCGTCATCTCGTCTACACCCTCCTGCACCTGCCCTGTGCTTCAGAGTCACCGAGAGAGACTGGGCCAACAGGGAAGGATGGAAGGCATCTGGGCACCTGATTAAGACCCCAGAGGTGGTACCCAAAGAGGAGCTGCTCACAGAGGAGAGGCATCGGATCGGCCCGGCCTGGCCCAGCCCAGCATCCATCATCCCCTCAGCCCAGCCCAGGCCAGCCCAGCATCCATCATCCCCTCGACCCAGCCCAACACATCATCCATCATACCCCCGGCCCAGCCCTGAGCACTGGGCCAGGTCTGGGGTTCGGGGACAGCATGCAAGGCAGCAGGAGCAGCTAAGGAAAGGCAAAGACCCTGGAGCGGACAGAGCCACTCTTCCTTTAGCAGGAAATGCCTGTCACTGGTGGCAGTTGAAAATGGGCCTCCAGGCAAGTGACAAGCACTGAACAAAACAGGACACTTCTCCCCTAAGAAGGAGGGTTGGCTCAAGTCATCTTGAGAGATTACTTTTTGAACTAATTCTGTACACATTTTCTCCTTTTCTTTTAAAATTAAATTTTAAGGCCAGGTGTGGTGGCTTACACCTGTAATCCCAGTACTTTGGAAGGCCAAGGCAGGAGGATCACTTGAGGCCAGGAGTTCAAGACAAGCCTGAGCAATGGATCAAGAGCAATGGATCAAGAACTCATCTCTACAAAAAAAAATGTAAAACTCAGCCAGGCATGGTGGCATGTGGCTGTAGTCCCAGCTACTTGGGAGGCTGAAGTAGGAGGACAGCTTGAGCCCAGGAGTTGGAGACTGAAATGAGCTGTCATCGCATCACTGCATTCTAGCCTGGGTGACAGAGCCAGGCCATCTCTCAAAAAACAAAAGAAATGATGTAAGTTAAATTGGAATGAACGTTACCAATGAGCCTCTTCTTGCTATATCAGGGTCCCTGCTTCCCAGAGGCTACTGGAACCTAGGATTCACTGTGCGCTTGGGCAGCAGGAAATTGGGAAGTCTACTGCCCTGACCTCTGACCAACAAATAGTTTTGTTCTAAACTAGGCACTAAAAATACAAAATGTTATTTTTAGGCAGAGGAAATAACAGCAAAAAATAAGACTCCAAGGGCCCAAGGCACTGTGAGTCAACTTGCCCTGCGACAGCCCTCCGGACAGAGAGGGCGGACGGGTGGTCCTGCTAGCACGGCACTGAGGACAGGGCAGGGCAGGGCAGGCCCTGGATGAGACGGGAGTGCTGGAGTGGAGCTGACCCAAGAGAGCAGACCCTGGGCTGGGAGGAAGGAAGGGCTGACCGGCAGGACACGGGGCTGGGGAGGTTTGGGAGGGGCCACGGGATTTCACCTCTCAGCCTGTAGCTCTCATCTTTCCCCCAACAGCCTGGGGGAAAAGATTCTCTAGACCTTCAGGCACGCAGATGCAAAGATGAGAACTGCCACGGGCACTTCTGAGCACAGCCACTGAACAATGCTGGGAAGAGCAGGGTGGAAGGAGAGTGGCTGGTCTGTGGTAGATCACTTAGAGACAAAGTATCCTCTCCATGGGTGCACCAGAGCATTCACTACACGCTGCAGCGCGGCTCCCCACCTCTCAGCAGACCCTCCGTGACCGCCGCAGAGGTGAGCCAGAAAGGATCGCTGCTTCTCTTTCTCAGAGGTCAGAGAGATGCAGGACATACTTAAGACGGGACAGGAAGTGACAAAGTCCAGACCAGAAACCCGATGTCTGGCCATTAGCTGGATGCAATCACGGAAGGATGTGGGCATTCATCAGAAAAAAATTCTTACATATGTATGCAATGATGTTGAGAATACTTCAAAATAACGTGGATAAGCAGGTACAAACATAAATAAAACAAGATCGGTCCTGCGTTCATCATCTGAACTAGGTGACGGCACACAGGACTTCACTGTGTCAGTCTCTCCACTTTTCTGTTTGACTTTTTCCATAATAAAATGTTTAAAAAATACTTCAGTGCTCAACAATCACATAACTTGACTCCTTGACCCTCAGGAATCTCAATTTAAAGAGAAAAATGAGTGTCCTGTGACAAGGTAGATTAGCTCAGGGCTCCGACAGTAGAGAAGGAATAGGATTTTAATAACATGTGGTTTTAAAACCTATTGTTCTGAGATCTGTACACAGAGTTCTTTTCTTCTTAAACTCAAGAAGTTTATTACAATCAGAGAGTCTGCTCTTTAGCCTCACTCAAATGACAGAGCATAAAACTTATTTTATGTTACTGGGCACAGTACTTGCATCCCAGCTGCACGCATTTATGGTCCTAAAACCTATGCTACCACGTGATGGGGACATCCACTTGCTGTCCCTATCTATGCAGCATCTATGGGACATTCCCCTGGCTGGAGGTCTATCGGTCAGGACTCCCACTGGCAATAAAGCAGTGTCCACTGGTTTATCACGGTAAAGTTCTGGATCATAATGGGAATTGTCATGAGAAACACAAACTACTATATATTTTGCTACTGATACTGTTCATACACATTTCATCTTAATCACACCCATTGAAAACAGGTGGTTCATCTATCCTTGAGATGAGTGGCGGCTCTGACACCTTCTGTGGCACTCTGGTCCCCACCCCTACCCATGCAGGAGCCCTTGCAGAGTTGATACAGGGGCTCTGCAGGGGACAGGAGAGGAGGCTTCCTGGTCACCCCAGCCCCTGAAACCAGAGCAGCTCTTCCTGATCCCTGCTGGGTAAGCTTCCTCCTGCTCAGATTGCACCGAGCAAAGTGAAAATGGACAAATCCGATGCCTACAGAGGCAGGCAGGAAGCACAGCTGCAGACAGCTCTGGGCACAGCAGGGAGCTGGCAGCACACATTCTGCCAAAGAAGGCAGCACTGCTCTGCTTCAGCCGAGTGCCCGAGCTTTGGGTGTTTACACAGAATCTCCTGGCAGTTGTTTTCTGTTTAATTCTGGTAATTCTTAAAAAGTACAAACACTGTAGTGCAAACAAACAATGCCGATAAGTTATATGCCACTGACAGTTCACCATCTCCCAATTCCGATGTGGGCGGGAAACCCGCTGCCATGAGACACAGTGACTAATGAGGCCACTCTGTTCCCTGACCCGCCAGATAAGCAGTTACTATTTCTCACACAGGCTGGACTGTGAGCAGCTCAAAGGAATGGACCGTGTTACTCCCATTCTTCTGAGAGACTGAACATACAGACGGCCAATGGGCTGCAGCCAATGGCCAGACCACGTATAAAAGCAGAACTCCAACCCAAAATCTACAGCAACCTGCCCAGAAAGCCAGCCCACCACCTCCAAGTGAGAACTGTAGGAAGCCAGGCCAGTCCCCCAGCAACCAGTCCAGAAGCCAAAACTAACCCACAATCATGGCCCAAAAGGACCAGCGCAGGATCAGTAACTGATACTACCCTAATTGATTTTATTTTGTATTTTAGAGATGGAGTCTTGCTCTGTCATCTAGGCTGGAGAGCAGTGGTGCAATCACACAGCTCACTACAGCCTCGAACTCCTGGGTTCAAGTGATCCCCCCACCTCAGTCTCCCCAGTATCTGGGACTATAAGCACAAGCCGCTATGCTCAGCTAACTTTGTTTTTTCTGGAGACCCTGAAGTCTCGCAATGTTGCCCAGGCTGGTCTCAAACTCCTAGCCTCAAGTGATCCTCCTGCCTCAGCCTCCCAAATAGCTAGGACTACAGGCATGTATCACCACACTCGGCAACTTCCCTAATTTTTATTCCTGTTTCTAAGAGACAACAAACCAGAGAAAGCAACACACACTTCTAACCAATCACATAGGACGCCCCGCTTCTGGTTAGCTGTCTCCACCTTGCCCTGGCCAGCAGCCTCCACTCGGGACACCTGAAGCCTCCCCACTCCTCTGCCTACCTGGAGTCTCTGCCAAACCCAAGTGGAGGCTGCCTCCCTTGCTGGAGCAAGCTCTAAATAAGTAGCCGCTGCCTGTTCTGCTGTCTGGTCTCCGCTTATGTTCACACTTTATCTGTGGAGGACTCAATTTGGTGCCCATTCTGGGCTAAGCAGGGACTAAGAAGTGGCCAGTATGAAGGCGGCCAACCGGAGTCACTCTGACAGGCACACGCCCTTCCCTTTCCCCACTCACTACAGCCCAAAGCAGACAACAGCCTCCAGCATTCTCCCGGTGTCCCCCTCTAGCCTTCTCCATCTGTCTGTCCTCCACATGCAGCTGAGTGGAGCCAGATCCCGGCACTCAGCCTGGAAGCTGCCTGGGGCTCCATCCCTTGACCTATGTTCCCACCTGCTTTTCTGTCCCCCGCTCCCCCACACCAAGCTCCTCCCCATCTCAGCCCCTTCACTCATGCTGCCTTCCCCTTGGAAAGCGTCTCCTGCAGATCTCTGCAGGGCTGCCCCTCATCACCCGAGCATGGCCACACATGGCAGCTCCAGAGAAAGGTCTGAGCAGACGCCCTAGCCAAAGCCACACCCCAGGCCCACTATCCCGAGGGACTCAATGCTTCCTTCCAGCAGTTAGCACCCCAAACTACCGCACCGTCTGCCTCCGAGTTGCTGTCTTTCTCTTTCTAAGCAGAATGCCAGCCCACTAAAGGCTGGGATCTGCTCATCCTACTCACCGTAGCACCCCAACATGCAGCTGATACTCAAGACGTATCCGTCAATGAACCAAGGAAGATGTGTGGTACCAGTGGTGGGCATGCTTTCTGAATTTTCTAGGAAAACCCCAACAATAGAATTCAGCCCTGTGGTCTATACAGTAATTCCTCTCACACTATCCTACCAGCACCACGGGTCTTCTGATAGTCACCCCCACCACCCACCCACTCCCAGCAACTGGGATTAGATGGCAAGTCAAGGGGCAGAAAAGGAAGGAAGAGGCAGTGGCAAGCATGAAGTGAACGTGTGCCTGCAAGTACTCTGTGCCAGGCACTGAACATACATTCCCTTGCTGAATCCTCACGACTCTTCCGTGAGATGAATGTGATGTCCCTTATAACACAGAAAGCTGAGACTCAGCAAAGTAAAAGAACTTTCCCCGGGTCCTGGAAGAAACAGGACTTGAATTCATGCCTTTGAAAAGTGGCTTCCCTGTTCCAGCCAGCGGGGTCTGTGGTAAGCCCACTGAATCCATTCCCAGTACTGCCACGCGTCAGCACATAACCTCTCTCGTGTCCAGGATCCAGTTCAAAATGCATTCCCAAACACATGACGTGTGCGCTTAGGGGAGCGTGGAGCACACAGAACTCCTGGCTCAGCGCCTCCATGCCGGCCTGAAAGGGCTGCGGTGGAGCCGTCCAGCCTGGACTCCCATGCTGCAGACATGAGGAACGGGCAGGACTTGGACACATCTAGGCCAGTAAGAGCCAGGGACACAAAAGCAACATCAATTTTCTTGTGGTTACAGAGCTTCTTGAACCCAAAGATTCCTGCCTAACCACTTAATAACTGCCGGCTGTCAATTCTGTATGTTGAGAAATTCATCGAGGCACACATTTGATGTTACTTTTCACACTCATTTTTTGCCACGTTGCAGTTATGATCCCAGACTTTATCTCCCTTGATTAACCAAAAGGCAGACCGGCTCTGACAGCGGTAAGCTGATTAACTGTTCATCATGGCCAAAGGGGAGAACTAGAAATGAAATCACTAAAAATAGAAGGAAAATGTACTTGGAGCCAGCTTCTAATTATGACCGAGTCTTTCTTGGAAACAGAAGGTGCTTACAAATAGGACTACAAATGGATGGAATACTGAACCAAAATGTCAACATCGCTGATTCGCCATCAACGCACGCAGCCTGATGATGTACAGGAGGCCAGCATTAGACAACAAAGCAGGCACAGGCATGTAAATCAGCGCACTGGGAACAAACCCGGGAGGACGGCAGATAAGAGGGTTGACAAAAACAGAAAATCTTTATCAAACCCCAGCGTGACTATGATACTTGATTCACTCATCTAGTTTTGACACATGTATTTCAGCTACCTGGTTTTTGCCCAAACATCAAATGATTTACTATGCTCACTGAAGTATTTCTAAATTTAAATTTTTAAATCTAAAACTTTAGACATTTTTACCTAACTTGTCCTTAAAACAATAGATAATTTAAACCCTCATAAAAATTAACATAAAACATAATAACAGAGCATAATTAGTTCTAAAATGTTAGTGCTGGAGAGTATAGAACTGTACCTCATAGCAATCTGGCTACCATAAAACAAGAATGAATTTGGGAAGTATTTAAAAACTAATAGTAAAAATGGGATGAAGAATGGGATTATTTTTTGAAACAGGGTCTTGCTCTGTCACCCAGCTGGACAGCACTGGCACGATCTTGGCTCACTGCCACCTCTGCCTCCCGGGCTCAAGCAATCCTCCCACCTCAGCCTCTGAGTAGCTGTCATTACAGGCTCATGCCACCAGACCCAACTAATTTTTTTTATTTTATGTAGATACAGTGTTTCGCCATGTTGCCCAGGTTTGTCTCAAACTCCTTGAGCTTGAGTGATCTGCCTGCTGTGGCCTCCCAAACTGCTGGAATTACAGGCATGAGCTACTGCACGAGGCCAAGAATGAGATATTTACCTTGTCTCCAAGTACCTCCCTGCAATATACTTATTAATCACACAGAAAAAGAGTAATTGTACACTGGAGAAACTGGCTGACCCCATCAGCACCGTAGCCAACCTGGTAGGATGCAGAGAGAACACAACACCACTTCCATACTACATCTGCAAAATTAAAAGGCATAACTTAGATCTAATTAGGAGGAAGCTCCAGACAAACCTAAGCTGAGGAACATTCTACAAATAGCACATGTGACTACTGAGCACTTAAAATCGGACCAGTCTAAACTAAGTGTAAAATACATATTGGATTGCAAATACATATTTCCGTCACCTCCAATATGGTTTGGCTGTGTCTCCACCCAAATCTCATCTTGAATTGTAGTTCCCATAATCCAAACATGTCGTGGGAGGGGCCTGGTGGGAGGAAATTGAATCATGGGGGCAGTTATCCTCATGCTGTTCTTGTGACAGTAAGTGAGTTCTCAAGAGATCTGACAGTTTTATAAGGGGCTTTTCCCCTTTTGCTCGGCACTTCTCCTTCCTGCCTGCCACCATGTGAAGAAAGATGTGTTTGCTTCCCCTTCCACCATGATTGTAAGTTTCCTGAGGCCTCCCAGCCATGCTGAACTGTGAGTCAATTACACTTATTTCCTTTATAAATTACCCAGCCTCCGGTATGTCTTTATTAGCAGCATGAGAATGGACTAATACACTCACCAAGGTTCCTTGTGCCTCTTTGTAATCCCTCTCACCTACCCATCCTATCCCTCCTCTATGCCATCCCATGCAACCACTGAACCATCCTGTCATTACAGTCAGGTACGCATTGTCTAGAATTTCACATAAATGACTTCATATGGCCGGGCACGGTGACTCACGCCTGTAATCCTAGCACTTTGGGAGGCCGAGGCGGGCAGATCATGAGGTGAAGGGATCAAGACCATCCTGGCTAACACGCTGAAACCCCGTCTCTACTAGAAATACAAAAAAAATTAGCCAGACGTGGTGGCACGCACCTGTAGTCCCAGCTACTCGGGAGGCTGAGGCAGGAGAATTGCTTGAACCCAGGAGGCGGAGGTTGCAGTGAGTGGAGATTGCACCACTGCACTCCAGCCTGGGTGACAGAGCGAGACTCTGTCTCAAAAAAAAAAAAAAAAAAAAGAATTGCTTCACTCGCCTAGCTTCTTCCACTGAGCAAAATCATTCTGAGATTCATCCATATTCTAGCATGTAGCAATAGCTCACTTACTTTTATTGCTAAGTAGTCTGGATTTATCGCAGTCTGTTCATCTGTTCACCTGGACAATTAGGTGTTCACATCTGGGGCCATTACAAATAAAGATACTCTATCTCTGCACAAGCATTTGTGCAGGCAAATAGCCTCATATCTCTTGAGTAAATGCCTAAGAGAGGAATGGCTGAATCATAGGAAATTGCCACACTGTTTTCCTAAATGGCTGTCCCATTTTACATTCCCAACAGTAGTATATGAGAGTTCCAGTTCCTCTACATTCTCACCAATACTTGCCTTGCAGAGTCTTTTTCATTTTAGCCATTTGAATACACATGCAGTGGTAGCTCACTGCGGTTTTAGTTTGCTTTTTTTAATTTTTTTTTGAGACGGAGTCTCGCTCTGTCCCCAGGCTGGAGTGCAATGGCGTGATCTCAGCTCACTGCAAGCTCCGCGTCCCGGGTTCAAACGATTCTCCTGCCTCAGCCTCCCAAGTAGCTGGGACTACAGGCGCCCGCCACCACATCTGGCTAAATGTTGTATTTTTAGTAGAGATGGGGTTTTCACCCTGTTGGCCAGGATGGTCTCAATCTTCTGACCTCATGATCTGCCCGCCTCGGCCTCCCAAACTGCTGGGATTACAGGTGTGAGCCACCACGCCCGGCCTGCATTTTTTAAATGTCTAATGATGCTGAGCATCTGTTCACGTGCTCATTTGCCATCTGTACAACTGATCTGCAGTGTTCAAATCTTTTGCACATTTCTTATTGGGTTGTATGTTTTTTCTTTTCTTTTTCTTTTTTTGAGACAGGATCTCCCTCTGTCACCCAAGCTGAAGTGCAGTGGCACAATCTCAGGTCACTCCAACCAATGCCTCCCAGGCTCAAGCCACCCTCCCACATCAGCCTCCCAAGTAGCTGCAACTACAGGAGCACGCCACCACGCCTGGCTAATTTTGGTATTTTTTTGTAGAGATGGAGTTTTGCCATGTTGCCCAGGCTGGTCTCAAACTCCTGAGCTCAAGCAATCCACCCGCTTCAGCCTCCCAGAGTGCTGGGATTACAGGTGTGAGCCACCATGCCCAGCCGGGTTGAATGTTTTCTTATTGTTGAGCTCTGAGAATTCTCTATATATTCTGAATTCAAGTCACTCATTAAATATACTATTTGCAAACATTTTCTCTTAGTATTTTGCTTGTCTTTTCAGTCTCTAAAGAGTATTTTTTAATGTAAATTTTTAATTGTGAAGTCCAATGTATCGATTCATTCTCTTATGGAGGACGCTTTTGGTGTTGGAACCAAGAAATCTTGAACTAATCACGGTCACAGAGGTTTTCTCTTATGTTTTCTTCTGGAAGTTTTAGAGTTTCAGGTTTTACATGTAGGTCTATGACTCATTTTGAGATAATTTTTGTACTTGGTGCAAAGTATGGCCTGCAGTTCATTTTCTGATTATGGATATCCAATTATTTCAGTACTCATTTTGGCAAAGACTATTTCCACTAAATTACCTTTGCATTTCTGTCAAAAATCAGCTGTCCACCTATGTATGGGTCTGTATCTCGCTCTCTATTTTTTCCCTTCATCTGTTTGTCCATCATTACGTTACTACCACACTGTCTTGATACGACAGTCATACAGTAAGTCTTGATCTCAGGCAGGGTTCCTCTCCAAGTTTGATTGTCTTTTTCAAAGTAGTTTTGGCTCTTCTAGGTCCTTTATATTTCCACGTGAATTTCAGAATCAGCTTGTTAATTTTTATAAAAAGCCTTGCTGGGATCTAACTGGGATTTATTTGAATCTATAGATCAATTTGGGGAGAATTGATACCTTAACAGTACTGAATTTCCCAGCCCATGAACATGCTAAGTCTTTCCATTTATCTAAATCTCCTTTGAATTCTCTCAACAATGTTTTGTAGTTTTCAGTGTACGGGTCTAACACGTTTTTGCCAGATCTATTCCTAAGCATTTCTTATTTTTAATGTTATTATAAATGATGCTATTTTTACATTTCAATTTCTGATTATCCATTGCCAGCATATAGAAAAACAATTGGTATTTGGATATTGATCTTGTATCCTACAACTTTACTAAACTCACTTAGTAGTTCTAGAAGATTTTTTTGTAGATTCCATCAGATTTTCTACGCAGATAATCACGTTGTCTGTGAACTGACAGCTTTATTGTATCGTCCTTTCCAATCCAGCTACCTTTTGTTTCTTTTTCTTGCCTGAGTATAGTAGCTAGAACGAAAGTGGTGAGAAGAGACGTTCTTGTGTTGCTCCTGAGATTAGGGGAAAAGTATTCAGTCTTTCGCCATTAAGAGTGATGTTAGCTGTAGGTTTTACAGAGATCCCCCTTATCAGGTTAAGGAAGTTCCCTTCTTTTCTCACTTTGCTGAGGGTATTGTTTTTATTTTTTTTATTATTATTTTTTAAACTCTGTGTAGAGGGCCGGGCATGGTGGCTCATGCCTGTAATCCCAGCACTTTGAGAAGCCAAGCCAGAGAGATCACTTGAGGCCAGGAGTTCAAGACTAGCCTGGCCAACATGGTGAAACCCCACCTCTACTAAAAACACAAAAATACGTCAGGCGTGGTGGCACATGCCTGTAATCCCAGCTACTTGGGAGGCAGAGGCGGGAGAACTGCTTAAACTTGCCAGGAGGCAGAGGTTGTAGCGAGCTATCACACCACTGCACTCCAGCCTGGGAGGTTTCTTTGAGACTCTGTCTCAAAAGTAAAACAAAATAATAAAATAAATAAAATTTATTTTATTTTATTTTATTTTATTTTTTTGAGACGGAGTTTCGCTCTTGTTGCCCAGGCTGGAGTACAATGGCGCGATCTCGGCTCACTGCAATCTGTGCCTCCCAGGTTCAAGCGATTCTCCTGCCTCAGCCTCCCGAGCAGCTGGGATTACAGGCATACACCATCACACCTGGCTAATTTTATATTTTTATTAGAGACGTGGTTCCTCCATGTTGGTCAGGCTGGTCTCGAACTCCTGACCTCAGCTGATCCGCCTGCCTCAGGCTCCTAAAGTGCTGGGATTACAGGCGTGAGCCACTGTGCCCCGCCTTAATTTTAATTTTTTTTAAAAATAAATATAAATAAAACTCTGTAGAATTCAGACTCCTCACTTGTGCTCTAAGCCTATTTACCCTGTTTATCCCCTGCTACTTAGGATCCCTTAGCTTCCTATAAAAATCTTTCTGCTACATCACACCAGGGCAGACATGAGATTTTGTCAAATGCTTCTTCTGTACCCACTGAGATAAGCACAAGATTTTTCTTTTTTGGCTTAATATGGTGAATTACACTGAGTTTCAAATATTAATACTAAATCAACCCTGCAAAATCAGGATAAACCCTACTTGGTTATGTTGTACTATCCTTTGTAAACACTGTTAGATTAGATTTGCCACAATTGGGTTTAGCATGTTAACATCTATGCTCATGAGGAGTCTTGACTGGGGTTTTCCTTCCTCACAATGTCTTTGGTTTTGGTATCAGAATCATGCAGGTCTCATAGAATTAGTTGTAACATATTCTCTTCAATTTTACAGAAAAGTTTGAGTTTTGGTGTGAGTTCTTCCTTAAATGTTTGGGCCGGGCACTATTCCCAGCTCTGTGAATAGCTGGCATTGTTTTCTCTAATCCTTCAACTAGTTCTCTCCCTGGCCTTAAGAAGTTTTCTTGCTCATCAGTTCTCAGCGGGATCCTTGAGTGGAGGGGCACTTTGGACATCTCAAGTTTTCTCTCTGTGCACCTCTAATCTACCTTCTACTCCCTTGTAAGTACTCTGTCCTGCAACCTCTACCTGCCTCAGTCTCCCTGAACTCTCATCTCCATCTCCTCAATGCAGGGAGGCTGCCTAGCTCTGCCTGGGTTTCCCCTGTGCCATGGCCTAGAAACTTTCTAAAGGCACTGAGCTGGGGCAGCTGTACTGCTCACTCCCACTATTGCTTGTGGCAGAAGAAAGTGAGTTGGTCTTTCCCCCCGGTTCCTGGTACAGAACTTCTAAAACCCTTAGAATTCCCTGAGTCATATGGGTGATAGAAGCATCTTTTGTTCTAATGAGGCAATTCTTGGCAGGCCCCTAGGATGGGGGCTGGTCACCAGAATGACCAAGCCTCAATCAAAAAGATGGAACTTTCGGCCCCATTCCCCAATATCTGGGGAGAAGAGAGGGACTAGAGATGGAAGCACTCGTCAACAGCCAGTGACTGATCAATCATGCCTATGTAAAGAAACCTCCATAGAAACCCCAGAATGGCCAGGCACGGTGGCTAAATATCTCAAATCATTTCTAATGGTGTACACGCAATTTTGTGGGATGATTTTTCTTAGAGTGTGCCAAATTCAATAATCAACAGGCCCCATTCAACCTGAAACTGGGCTGGGTGCGGTGGCTCACCCCTGTAATCCCAACATTTTGGGAAGCTGAACTGTAATCCCAACATTTTGGGAGGCTGAAGCAGGATGATCACTTGAGCCTAGGTGTTCGAGACCAGCCTAGGCAACAGAAGAAGATCCCTGTCTCTACAAATAATTAAAAAATTAGCTCGGTGCGGTGGCTCATGCCTGTAATCCCAGCACTTTGGGAGGTGGCGGCGGGCATATCACCTGAGGTCAGGAGTTCGAGACCAGCCTGGCCAACGTGGTAAAACCTCGTCTCTATTAAAAATACAAAAATTAGCTGGGTGTGGTGGCGGGCGCCTGTAGTCCCAGCTACTCGGGAGGCTGAGGCAGGAGAATCGCTTGAACCCGGGAGGCAGAGATTGCAGTGAGCCGAAACCGTGCCATTGCACTCCAGCCTGGACGACAAGAGTGAAACTCCATCTCAAAAAAAGAAAAGAAAAGAAAAAAGAAACCCCGGAACAACAGGATTTGGAGAGTTTCAGGTTATTAAACACACGGAGGCGCTGAGACGGTGGTGCACCTAGAGAGGGCACGGAAACTCCATGCCACCCCCACCTCCCACAGCTAGCCCTATGATCTCTCCTGTGTGGCTGTTCCTGAGTTGCAGCCTTTATAAAAAACCACGTAAGTAAAAATGTAAGTACAGTGTTTTCCTGAGTTCTATGAATCATTCTAGAAAATTATCAAACCCAAAGAGGGAGTTATGGGAACCCCTGATGTATAGCCATTGGTCAGAAGTACAGGTAGCCCGGGACTTAAAACTAGCGTCTTAAATTGGGTCAGTCTTGTGACACTGAGCCCTTTAACTTGTGGGATCTGATGGTAACTCCAGGCAGATAGTGTCAGAATTCAACTGAATCGTTGAATGCCCAGTTGTTATCTAGAGAACTGGAGAAGTAGTGTTAGAAAAGATACCACATCAAGTGTCAAGAGAAGAAGAAACCATCATTGCCCATCTCTCAAAAGATCACTGTCCTTCACTGACCAATGTCCGGTGTTTTACATTTTGTCCATTTTTGAATTGTTTCAGGCAAGAAGGTGTATTGAGTCCTGTTGCTCCATACTGGCCAAAGTGGAAAACCTCAAACCCAAGCCTTCTCCACCACCCACAAGGCCTCCTGTGCCTACTTCTATCAAGGAGGCCTACATTGGAATCATCTGACCCCTTGTCTGTATGACTCATGAGAGCCACGGTAAAATACAAATTTAATCTCTGAGTCACCAGTCCCTAGCACAGAGGCCTGGCTCACTTGAGATTCTAGGGAAGTTTTGCTGGTTGAATGAACGTATGTGTGGATGCAAGCCCTGGCTCAAAAAAATCTAAGGTCCTCTATGAACACAGGTTCCCCAGCACCATTCTGAAAGGCTCGACCCAAGGTCTGCACTGAACTTGAGAACAAAATCTAAACTCTTCACTAGCCAAGAGAATTGAGGACTTTGTTTCCCCTTAATGACAGTAAGAAGAGAACCCAAACCAAAGCCCAGAATAAGAAGTGCTTTGATAAACTGGACAAACACCCTGGGAAACGGCAATTAGAATAACTTGCAATTTCAATCACTCCTTTGTTTCATAATTTTCCTAGAAGCTAAATATTTTTCTAGTTGGTACAAGGGGACTTTCCTGGCCATCTCTTCAAAAGATAGGAAATTAATAATATTGGGTCTTACGAGTATTCACTTAAGTTTAGATAATTTCTGTCATTTCTTGTTTAAAATCTCCCTAATAACAAGAACATGCAGTAACAAGTTTTTTGGCATTTTTCTTAAATGAGGATAAGAGAAAACAGATTGTTCTACCCTGTTCACCCTGGCCATGACCATATCTAGGTGCAAAGAAATGGTATACAGTGTGAAGAATAAATCAATTCCTAGACACATTCTACAGGACTTTCCTAAATTAGATCATAACAATTTTAAAGGTCAAATAAAGGCAAAAACACTTTCAGTCTGAGTACCAAGGCATCATGTGGCTCCTCGCAGTGAGCTGTGAAACTTCCCCACCAACATTAAAGTTTACAGCCAAGACTCACAGGAGAAAAAAAGAGAAAAAGACTAAATTGTCATGTAAATAAGATATTCAGGATTAACACAAGCATTCTTTTGTGTTTTTTTTGTTTTTTTTTTTTTGAGATAAGGGCTCACTGTGTTGCCCAGGCTGAAGTGCAGTGGTACAATCTCAGCTCACTGCAACCCCCACCTCCCCTGCTCAAGCGATCCTCCTGCCTCAGCTTCCTGGGTAGCTAGGACCAGAGGTGTGTGCCAGCACACCTGGCTAACTTTTTGTATTTTTGGTAGAGACTGGGTTTCACCATGTTGCTCAGGCTGAAGACAAGTGTTCTTATGGCCATCTCTGGAGGATATTGAGGGGTAGGTTTAAAGTCTGACCATGCTTTTTTTTTTTTTGATACACGGTTTCGCTGTGTTGCCCAGGCTAGAGTGCAGTGGCACGATCTCAGCTCACTGCAGCATCTGCCTCCTGGATTCAAGTGATTCTCCTGCCTCAGCCTCCCAAGCAGCTGGGACTACAGGCATGCACCACCACACCCGGCTACTTTTTGTATTTTTAGTAGAGATGAGGTGTCACCATGTTGACCAGGCTGGTCTTGAACTCCTGACCTCAAGTGACTCATCCCCCTCAGCCTCCCAAAGTGCTAGGATTTCAGGTGTGAGCCACCACACCCGGCCGCTACCATGCTTTTTAAAGAGCAAGAGAAACTAGCTTAACAGGTATAACATCCCCTTTCAATAGAAAAGTCTCTCACCAAAGATCCTTCTCTGCCGGTGCAACTGTGGCACATCTACTTTCACCACGGGGATGGTTCTCAAACTTAGCACTGTCTATCTCACTCTCTGCTTTGAATACTTCAAGAGGTCCACACTGTCCGCAGAAGTAAAAAACCATTACTATGGTGTACAGGGTTCTTCACGATCTGCACACGAAAAGAATGTATTCTCTTCCCACACATCATATATTCTTGTCTAGGGATTCCCAGGATAAGTTATCAGTAGGTCAATTAGGTTTGGATACACAGAATTAAACACAGGTCAACAGGCTAACCTGTTCCTGGCATTACTGAGCTCCCAGAATTCCCCATGGAACACCTCCATGGACCAGTGCTCCGGAGAACGTAGATGCTACTCTCCAGGCACTTCAAACTGCTTCTTCTCTGTCTAATACACCACCTTTTTTCTCCTTCCTTTGCACACCTTGAAAGAATACTTGTTTCTGTTCTGTCTCCCCCTTCTTACTCCCACTCACCACTCACCTCTCTGGGATCAGGCTTTGAACTCTAACAGGCTGCAGAAACTGCAGTGCTCCGAATGTGGCACCTACCTTTTCTCGTGTCTCTTCACATTCTGAAAAGTACAAAATGACGTTCATCACTTATGAAAGCATTTGCAGGCAAAGGTAAAAAAGTGGCCGGGAAGAAGATGTAATACGCTCATGAGGTGCTTGCCTTTGGAGACAGGAGGGACACCTTTTCTGGTGTCCCTTCGCCCTGTCACATCTCACTGCAAGGAGCTACAGGATGCCTGAGGACTAAGAATGAAAGCATCTTTTTGCCTTTTTTGTGTGTCCCTTTGCCTGTGTACTTGGTCCCTGTCTTTCTCACACCTCTTGGCTTGGCTCACTTCTATGTCATTTTTTCTATTTTTCTTTTGAAAATTAAAAATACAGAGAGAAAGGCAGAATAAAAACCAAAGGCCTGCATTCCCATTCATCAGAGGTGACAACCATGAGATCACACTAATTAATGTCATGTTGTTAGGCTAATAATGTCACGTTGGCTTCAAGACTTTTCTTTTTAATAAAAGAACATAACAGGATAAAAGTGAAGGTCCTGTGATCTCTGCTGACAGCCCACTCCCACTCTGCTTCTCCTCACAAGCACCTCACAAGTGTCCTGCGTCTTCTTCCAGTCCACTTTTATGCCTTTACATGCAAATGCATTCATAACCAATGAAAAATCATTTTGTACTTCACAAAAAACAACATAATCACATCATACAATAAGCATAACTCACCACCTTTGTCACTGCATAAAATCTAATCAGTAAGATCTACCCATACTGGCAGGCAACTCAACAGTATCTGCCAATACTAATTCAACTGATCTATCAACACTGATTCTACTGCTTCTTCCGCCATCTCCAGTTACTAAGAACTTAGCACCAGGCCCTGTCTCCAACGGCTTCTTATTTGCCCCTCCCAGTGGCCCCCTAAGATGCCCCAAATGCCTTCAGCTGACACAGGGCAGGGACACACTCTCCAGGTCTGGCCCAGTCTAAGGCTGTGCCCTTAAGTGTTATGCTAAGCTGCCCCATTTTTTTGTTTTATAATTTGTTTTCTTTTTTTAAATAAAAAAATAGAGAGAAAATAAATTTTTTTATTTAAATAAAAAAATATTTTTTAAACAAAAAAAAAAATCTCGCTACATTGCCCAGGCTGGTCCCAAACTCCTGGCCTCAAGCGATCCTCCCACCTTGATTCCCAGAGTGCGGGGATAACGATGTGAGCCACTGCATTCGGCCAAGCTGCCCTGTGTCCATCAATAGCCCACCAGGCACTGTCTCTGTGCCAGGTGTCTTGTACATATCATGTCTCTCAATTCCCTGAACCACGCACTTACTTACGTGTTAAGTACAATTACTATCCCCACTTCAGAGACACAGAAACTGAGACTGGGGCAGGTCCTGGAGGCTTGGTGTGAACCACAACTATACAGCTTTAGACTCCAAGTTTTTATCCACAGAGCTAAATGTCAGGTTTACTTCGAAAAAAAAAAAAATGGAAGATGGGCCTGTGTAAGACTGTGAAGAGGCTTGAATGCTCAGCTCAGGAGTACCGGTTAACCAGTTACATGGTATTGTACCTATGTCACTGGTCCCTGATCAACACAGCACCAGAGCGCCCTGGGAACAGGGAAACGGTACTCACGGTCATGGACCTTGTAGCAGTGTCTCTGCAAGCGCTTCACGTCCCATTCCTCTAGCACGCCATGGGTCATCAGCAACTGGAGGAAGCGCCGGTGGACATCTGTCATGACGCCCATTCTCCTTGTGCTACCCTGCATGTGGGAACGAACTGAAAAGGAAGTAAATGACACTAGTCATCCCCAAGCACATCAGAAGCAATGTCCTGGGTCTTGTACTAATTTACATTAACACATATAAATTTGCTATCATTTTAAAGTCATTCTTCATGCTGATTACTACGAAGGTGAGAAGAAGAACACGAGTCACAGCAAATCAGGACTGGGCAGTGATAAGAGGTGTGGATTCTGGAGCTAGAATGCCGGGATTCAGGGCCTGGCTCTCCCACTTACTAGGCATGTGAAATTGAGCAAATTAGTCCCCACGGTGCTTCGGTTTCTGATCTGTAAAGTGAGAATAATGATAGAAACGTCCTCTGCAGAATTGCTATGAAGATTAGATGGGTTAATACATGTAATAGCCTGGTAAAATAGTAAGCACTAAATAAGTGTGAGCTATTTTTACTATTAGGCAATCCTGGGTCTAACCCTTGGCTGAGCCTTTTACCAGATCTATGGCCTTGGAGAAATTTAGCAGAGGACCCGTTTTTTCACCATAAAATTATAATCAAGTTCATTACTGAGAGAACTGCTAATAAACACTTAATGAATGTTAGTTTCCTCAAATCGCTAATAAAACAACTATCATGGTAGGACTTCAGGCTATTTTTTAAATCTCCTGCTTGCTAATAAAATGGGATCTTCCCGCAAACCACAAAGATCACAGCTAATAAAAGTTTTCCACAAGCCCTGATCAAAACGCTGGCTACCGCCATGGAGCACGCACTGCAGGGGCTAAGAATGTGGATTTGGAACTAAACAGGAAGCACTGAGACCAGAAAGTCCCAGACCTGCCCGATCCTAAGAATTTCCTAATGTGTATATTAACAATACAGATTCCCAAACCCTTTCCTGGATGTTCTGACTGCAGTGGGTCCTGGAATCCTGAGGTGTTTACATTCATTTTAGGTGATACCATGATCTGACAAGAAGTTCACTGGTGCCTTGGGCAAATACAGCACGCAAACATTTTTAGCTAACAATGCTCAGCCTCCCTAAGGCCCAGTCTTTTCATCTCCAAAACAGGGAAACTAGTAGCTATCTTAAAGGCAGAGGAAGCCTAAATGAATCACAACTACCAAAGGCTTGCCAAGCACCTGGCACATAAGAGATACACAAAACTGCTAATTACTGTTCTTTTGTTCTTTTGTTCTTTTTTTAAATCTGAGATGAAGTCTCACTCTGTTGCCCAGGCTGGAGTGCAGTGGCATGATCTCGGCTCACTACAACCTCTGCCTCCCGGGTTCCAGTGATTCTCCTGCCTCAGCCTCCCAAGTAGCTGGGACTACAGGCGCCCACCACCGTGCCTGGCTAATTTTCGTATTTTTAGTAGAGACAAGTTTCACCATGTTGGCCAGGCTGGTCTCGAACTCCTGACCTCAGGCGATCCACCTGCCTCAGCCTCTCAAAGGGCTAGGATGACAGGTATGAGCCACAGGGCCTGGCCAGTGCTGTTCTTTAACAGCATCCTCAACTGGACCTCAGGGCTGGGAAAATGCACCATCTCATAACCAGTTCCTTCAACTGCCTGCTAGAAAAACATCCTCCATCTCACCAAATCTGCACCTCAACAAAGCCTACATTAGACTCATCCTCTCCTTCCACCTCCTTAGCCCCTTTCCTCTCCTAAGTCCTTTTCTTTGCAAATCATCTGGTGTGGACGGTGCAGTCCACACAATCATACCACACACCCGCGCATCAAACTCTGGTCCTCCTCTCCCTAAACCTCAAATCCAGCCAGTCATCAACTTTATTTCCTATCACTAGGGCCATTCCATGTCGATGTACTTGGCACCCCTGTATTTGCCAGTGGTTGCTCTGGGCACAGGGATAGAATGTGCCAGGCTAAAAAAATGGACTTGTATCCTGCAAACAAAGGATCTCTACAAACTAAGGGTCTCAAAGCAGGAAAACAGCGTTGCCTAGCTGTGTTTTAGGAAGATTATCCCCTTTGGCATCATGGAGGTGTAGAGGAAAGAAATGGGAGGCAAAGAGTCCAGAAAGCAGTCTCCTGAAGGGATCCTATGAAAGGGGATGAGGTATCACTGAGGCTTGGTAGTGGGGACAAATGATTTGAATCACGGCCATCGTAATCCCATCAAATCTCAAGCAGAATAAACTCTAAAATATCCACCTAGGTACATCCTAGTAAAAGAACATAATACCAGAGATTAAACGCAATCAAGGAAAAAGATGACTTCTAAAGAGCAACAAGTAGACGGCCGGCTGCTATCACAATGGCAACAATGGAAGCCGGTCACAGTGGAAACACATCTTCTATGCCGGGAGGGGTGTCTCAACAGAGAATTCTACAACCAGCTAAAGACTGAGGGTAAGAGGGTATGACAAAAACATTTCCAAACAACGAAAAACTGAAAGAGCAAGTCACCAGCAGATGCTCCCTAAGGAAATTCCAAAGCATATAGTTCAGGAAGAAAGAAAGGGATACATGCTGGAAGGTCTAAAATGCAGGGTAGAATCAAGAGCAAAAAAAGTTGGTAAATATGTGGTTAAATCCAAGTGAACTGTATAAAACAGTAAAAATCAGAAGAAATGCTTCTATCTTTTAAAAAAGTTTTTAATACCACAGTAAAAAGAATGGGGTTTTTAAAAAACTAACTACACAAAAATAATAACATAAATGGGAGGTGAGCTATCACTGGGATTAGTGTCCTAATAGCCTTGTGATGGTCAGGAGTAGAATCTGGACATTAATAAATTTTACACTTGTATTTTACAATTTCTAGAGTAACATCTTTTAAAAAAACAAATAATGTATATAATTTCCAAATGGTAAAGAGGAATAATGTAAAGAGAAAAAATGATCACTTAACCCTAAAGGTGGCAACAAAGGAAAGGAAAAACCAGGATGGGAAAAGCAAACACACACAAAAAAAGGAAGTCAGGAGAAATAATCCAACTAGATTAGTAATAACAATGAATAAAAATAGACTAAATGTTCCAGCTTACACCAGATTTAAAACCTTATCAAATTAATAATGAATAAAATCTACCTCTATAAGAGTTCCTTATAGGCTGGGCACAGTGAGCCGAGGAGTTCAAAACCAGCTTGAGCAACATGGCAAAACCCCATCTCTACAAAAAATACAAAAATCAGCCGGGCATGGTGGCACACCTCCATATTCCCAGCTATTTAGGAGGCTGAGGTGGGAAGATTGCTTGAGCCAGGGAGGTCAAGGCTGCAGTGAACCGTGATCACATCACTGCACTCCAGGCTGGGCAACAGCGTGAGGCCTTGTCTCAAAAAAAAAAGGTTGAGGGCGCTGGTCATGGTGGCTCACACCTATAATCCTAGCACTCTGAGAGGCCAAGGCAGGTGAATCACTTGAGGTCAGGAGGTGGAGACCAGCCTGGCCAACATGGTGAAACCCCGTCTCTACTAAAAATACAAAAATTAGCCAGGTGTGGTGGCACGTGCCGATAGTCCCAGCTACTCAGGAGGCCCAGGCTTGAGAATCGCTGGAACGCGGCAGGCAGAGGTTGCAGGGAGCTGAGATGGTGCCACTGCACTCCAGCCTGGGCGACAAAGCAAGACTCAGTCTCAAAAAACAAAACAAAACAAAAACAACAACAACAACAAAAAGAAGCTATAAAAAGAACTGCAAATTAAATCCAAAGAAAGGTAAAATAAGAAAATAATAAGGCCGGGCGCGGTGGCTCACGCCTGTAATCCCAGCACTTTGGAAGGCAGAGGCGGGTGGATCACGAGGTCAGGAGATCAAGACCATCCCGGCTAACCCGTCTCTACTAAAAATACAAAAAACTAGCCGGGCAAGGTGGCAGGCGCCTGTAGTCCCAGCTACTCCGGAGGCTGAGGCGTGAGAACGGCGTCAACCCGGGAGGCGGAGCTTGCAGTGAGCTGAGATCGCGCCATTGCACTCCAGCCTGGGCAACAGTCTCAAAAAAAAAAAAAAAGAAAGAAAGAAAAAAAGAAAATAATAAAGGGCAGAAATTAATAAAGACTGAAAATAAGCATATCTCTAAGGTCAACAAAACCAAAATTATTCTATGAAAAAACATTAAAAAAGTGAAAAACTACCAACAAGATTTTGCAAGAGCTAAAACTTATAAACAATATTTGAAAAAAAAGGGAAATTAACTGCAGATGAGACAAATATCTGCAATTAAGATACTTTAAAATATCATTAATAATTTATAATAATTAACCTGAAATTTAACTATGTAAAAAGTCACAGGAAATTTATTCAAAACTAATGAATGAATTATCTGAAAACCTAAACACTCCTATAACCATTAACGACATTTTATAGAAAATCCATCTTCTCACAAAGAAAACTTCAGGTCCCAATGACTTTATCAAGAAGTTCTACCAAACATTCTAAAAACAAATCATTTCAAATGTTACACAATCTCAGAGCCAGAAAAAAAGCAAACCCTCCCCAGCCCATCTGATAAGGCTAACCTAATTTGGCCCTGAAACCTAACAAGGATTTCAAAAGAAAGGAAAATTACAAGCCAGTATCTTTTATGAACACAGCTGCAGTATGTCCTAAGCAAAATGCTAACAAACTTAATCCAGATATGTAAAAGGCACGACATATCATCACTTAGGTTTATTCCAGTAATGGTTTAACATCTAAAAATCAATCAATGTGAGTCACCATATTAATAAAGAAAAAAGCATTTTAAAATTCACACAGGGCGGAGCGCGGTGGCTCACGCCTGTAATCGCAGCACTTTGGGAGGCCGTGGCGGGCAGATCACCTGAGGTTAGCAGCTAAGAGGCTAGCCTGGCCAACATGGTGAAACCCCGTCACTACCAAAAATATAAAAATGAGTTGGGCATGGTGGTGCGCGCCTGTAATCCCAGTTACTCAGGAAGCTGAGGCAGGAGAATCACTGGAACCTGGAAGGCAGAGGTTGCAGTGAGCCAAGATCATGCCATTGGACTCCAGCCTGAGCAACAGAGTGAGACTCCATCTCAAAAATAAATAAATAAATAAATAATCACAATGGAACCAAAACAGAGCCTGAACAGCCGAAGCAATCCTAAGCAAAAAGAACAAAGCTGGAGGCATCACGTTACCTAACTTCAAACTATACTACAGGGCTAAACAGCATGGTGCTGGTAGAAAAACAGGCACATACACCAACAGAACAGAATAGAGAGCCCAAAAATAAGGCCACACACCTACGACCACCTGATCCTTGACAAAGATGACAAAAACAAGCAATGGGGAAAAGTCTCCCTATTCAATAAATGGTGCTGGGATAAGTGGCTAGCCATATGTGAAGACTGAGGCTGGACCCCATCCTTACAGCACATACAGGAATCAACTCAAGATGGATTAAAGACTTAAATGTAAGACCTAAAACTATAAAATGCCTGGAAGACAACCTAGGCAATACCATCCTGGACATAGAACCGGCAAAGATCTCAGGACAAAGACACCAAAAGCAATCACAACAAAAGCAGAAATTGACAAGTGGGATCTCATTACACATACGAGCTTCTGCACAGCAAAAGAAGCTATCAACCGAGTAAACAGACAACCTACAAAATGGGAGAAAATATTTGCAAACTATTTACAAGAGAAAATCAACCCCATTAAAAACTGGGCAAAGGACATGAACAGACACTTTTCAAAAGAAGACATACATGCAGCCAACAAGCATATGAAAAAAAAGCTCAGTATCACTGATCGTTAGAGAAATGCAAATCAAAACCACACTGAGATCTCACATCAATCAGAATGGCTATTATCAAAATGTCAAAAAATAACAGATGCTGGCAAGGTTGCAGAGAAAAGGGAAACTTATACACTGTTGGTGGGAGTGTAAATTGTTAAACCACTATAGAAAGCAGTGTGGCGATTCCTCAAAGAGCTAAAAGGAGAACTACCATTTGACCCAACAACCCCATTACTGGGTATATAGCAGAGGAATAGAAATATTCTACCATAAAGACACATGCACGGGAATGTTCACTGCAGCCCTATTCACAAAAGCAAAGACACGGAATCAACCTAAATGCCCATCAATGACAGACTGGATAAAGAAAATGTGGTCCATATACACCATGGAACACGACATAGCCATAAGGAAGAATGAGATGATGTCTTTTGCGGGAACATGGATGAAACTGGAGACTATTATCCTCTGCAAGCTAACACAGGAAGAGAAAACCAAATACCACATGTTCTCATTTATAAGTGGGAGTTAAATGATGAAAACTTATGAACACAAAGAAGGAAACAACAGACACTGTGGTCTATTTGAGGGTGGAGGGTGAGAGGAGGAGGAAGGGCAGAAAATATAACTATTGGGTATTGAGCTTAATTCCTGGGTGATTAAAAAAGCTGTACAACAAACTCCTATGATGTGAGTTTACCTGTCTAATAAACCTTCATATGTACTGCCAAACCTAAGTTTTTTTAAAAAAGCATATGATCATCTTAATGATGCAGAATATACAACTGATAAAATTCAACATGTATCTACACCAAAAACAAATTTGGAATCGAAGACAACATTTTATCTACTAAGTGACATCTACAAAAAAACCTGCAGCAAACATCATAGGGAAAAATGAAATGTTGACAGCAATCACTTTAAAAACTAAATTGACCCAATGCAATTGAATCAATGCAATTGCAATCAAAATCCCAACAGGCTTTGTGTACGTGTGTGTGTGTGATTTGACAAGATGATTCTAAAAATTTACATAGAAAACACAAAGGCAAAACAGCAAAGACATTCCTGGGAGAAGATAAAGGCAGGAGGACTTGTCCTACCAGCTATAAAGACTTCTCATATTGACTGGGCGCAGTGGCTCATGCCGGTAATCCCAACACATTGGGAGGCTGACGTGGGCAGACTGCATGAGCCCAGAGTTCAACACCAGTCTGGGCAATATGGTGAAACCCTGTCTCTACTAAAAATAAAAATTAAAAAAACATTTGCTGGGCATGATGGTACATGCCTGTAGTCCCAGGTACCTGTGATATTGAGGTGGGAGGACTGCTTCAGCTCGAGATGTCGAGGCTACAGTGAGTCATGATTGTACCACTGCACTCCAGCCAGGGTGACAGAGTGAGACCCTGTCTAAAAACACACCAAAACAAAAAAAAGCACTTCTTATAAAGCTAGAGTAACGAGTCAAGTGTGGTAATGCTACAGAGACAGACAAATAAGACCAATCAATGGAACAGAACAGAGAACTCAGAAACGGAAAGGTACATGTACATGGATACTTGATGGTGGAGGGAAGCAAACTTTCCAATAAAAGGTGCCAGGAAAACTTGTTATCCATATGTGAAAAAAATGAATAAAATTTGATTCTTACCTCACACTATACACAAACATCAATGCTGAAGGGATAAGGTCATAATAAGGAAAAATACTATAAGACTTTTAGACAATATACAGAATATATTTATCACCTGAGGGTAGGGAAAGATTTCTTTAAGAGATACAAAAATTACAGGTGATACAGGAATATACTGATAAATTTGACTTGTTAAAGTTAAGGGCCTGTATTCACCAAAAATACCAGAAAGGTGGGGGTTAGGGGATACAACTGGAGGGTTTTTAAAACAAACATAAGCTACATAATACAAAAGATTCATATTCAGACTATATAAGGAATTCCTACAAATCAGCATGGGAAAGACAACTGTGAAAGAGGAATGGGCAACAGAAATTTTACAAAAAGAGGATGCATAAATGATGAATAAATACAGAAAAAAGATGCTCAATCTCAATGTTATCAGATAAATGATTATTAAAACCACAGTGAAGGAATGTCTTAGCCAACACCAGATAGGCAAAAATTTTAAAAGAATGTCTGAGGCTGAGGCTGAAACTTTCATCTGTTTTTCATCTGTTGCAGGAAGAGTATAAATTCTTTTTTTTTTTCTTTGAGACAGGGTCTCATTCTGTTGCCCAGACTGGAATGAAATGACACAGTCATAGCTCACCGCAGCCTTGACCTTGTGGGCTCAATCGATCCTCTCATCTCAGACCCCCCTAGAAGCTGTGACTACAGGCACACACCACCATGCCCAGCTAATTTTTGTATTTTTTGTAGAGATGGGGTCTCACCTGTTGCCCCAGCTGGTCTCATACTACTGGACTCAAGTGATCCACCCAACTTGGCCTACCAAAGTGCTGGGATTACAGGTGTGAGCCACCACACCAGGCTGAGTATAAATTACTGTAACCATTTCAGATAACAGTTGATATTACTAGCAAATTTGCATATCCCCAGAAATCTATTAGGTATATACCTTACAGAAACTTCCACTTTTGCGCTAGGAAATATGTTTTTACAGAAGCACGGTGTAATAACAAAAGTCTGGCAACAGTATAAATGCCTACCAACTGAAGAACTACATTAAAACAATATAATTATCTCATAGAATTCAAATCAGCAATGAAGATAAAGTAGAGCTCCTCACATCAACACACATGCTTCTCAAAAAGATAACGTTAAGTGCAAGAAGCAAGTCACACAAAATATATTTTAGGATCCTATCATATAAAATCGAACTCAGCAAAAGCATACATTATATTCATTAGAGATATGAACATACATCGCAAAAACTACAAAGCAAAACAAAGGAACAAGTAACACAATATTCAGAGTGGTAGTTATCTTTGAGGAGGGAAGAAAGGATTCAGTGGGGGGTTTGGGGATCTGAAAATGTCTATTTCTTAACTTGGTGGCAGGTACATGAGCGTTCATTTCATTTTTGTCCTTCAAACTTATACTTCCACACAATTGTATAGGTATGTTACATACAATGTTTTTAAATGTGATGGGCCGGGCACGGTGATTCACACCTGTAATCTCAATACTTTGGGAGGTCAAGGCGGGGGGACTGCTTGAGACCAGGACTTTAGGACCAGCCTAGGCAACATAGCAAGATCCACTCTCCACAAAAAAAAAAAAAGTAACGTGAATATGTTAAATAACAGCCAAAATAAATGTAAATGAGAATGAGAACAAGATACGACTGAATGCTATGATTTGGTGGAAAAGGGGCGGGAAAGTAGGAGTGGAAGAAAGACAACCATAAGTTTGTTTATGCATATTGTATCCCTTGTCTCTATGAGAAGAGACTGTGGAGAGAATGGTGGGATTAGCCATAGACATACATGTATCACCTACTTAAATAATTCTATTTTATACAAAAATTAGCCAGGCATGGTGGTGCACGCCTGTAATCCCAGCTGCTCAGGAGGTTGAGGCAGGAGAATCGCTTGAACCCAGGAGCTGGAGGTTGCAGTGAGCCAAGATCGCGCCACTGCACTCCAGCCTGGGTGACAGGGTGAGACTCCATCACAAATATATATATATATATATATATATTTGTATTAATTAAAACAATTTATTGGCTTTAAATGTACATCAATAAATTTTTAAATGCTAAGAATTTATGATAAAAGAATACCGAACCAAAACATCAAAGAAAATAGAGGCTCAGCAGCATGATTTCAATATATTTTCCCGGATAAACATTTATTTTTTTTAAGTCTATGCCTTTTTATTTAAGAACAAAAACTCCCTAAATTCAACGTTTAGAATTGAATTTTTTTTTTTACTAAGCCCAGAAAACTGGGGCTCATAAAATAAAGGCACAATGTGGGCAGCAAAAGAAAAAAGGAGAAAAAATGGGAGAAAAATTGGTTTTAATCCCATGTATAACATATTGTCTTGTTTTGTTTTTGTTTTAGACAATTTAAGGCAGAATTATCTCTCTGCAACCCTGCAGATAAATCCTAGTATTTTAGCTTTAAGTTTCAAGAGTTCAGATATACAGATAAACCAACTAAAGAAAACCTTTTCTAAGGCTTTGAAGCATTATATAAATCTTTAAAATTCCTATCACCCACATTTTAAGAAATACATCTATACTTTTAATTAATTAATGCATTTAATTCATTTAATAATAAATGTATTTAAATTTAATAATTTTGAAATATAAATGTTTGTGGAATAAGTAAATCTCAGTCATACCATTCGTGCAGGTGCTAACACAATTCTTGTGCTTCACATGCACGACATCATTTAACCCTAACCAGAACCTTATGAGCAAAGGATCACTGACCCCATCTTACAGATGAGGAAACTGAGACTAAAAGGGCACAAGGTGACACACAAGAGTTGGTGGCAGAGAGAGACGTGACCATACAACAGCACGGTTCCTGTTCTCAAAGACACTCTCTTATCCAGCGAGAGTGAGAAAAGTGAGTGAACAGAACAGCTACAATCCAGGTCCCTCATCTGCAACCCTCAAATCTAAAAAGGTATGAATACTAGTGGATGATCGGATGCAGGGGAAAAAAAAAAAGTCTGAATACCAAAACTTGTTTCTTACGTTGGAGAACTTGACCTGACTTAAGGTGAGGCTATCTATGGTTATTTATCCCAACAGTGTAAATATATGCATATCTTTTTTTTTTTCAGACGGAGTTTCGCTCTTGTTGCCCCAACTGGAGTGAAGTGGCGCGATCCTGACTCACTACAACCTTCGCCTCCCTCGTTCAAGTGATTCTCCTGCCTCAGCCTCCCGCCTCAGCCTCCCGAGTAGCTGGTAGTACAGGCACGCGCCACCACGCCCGGCTAATTTTTTGTATTTTTAGTACAGGCGGGGTTTCACCATGTTAGCCAGGCTGGTCTGGAACTCCGGACCTCAAGTGATTCGCCCGCGCCCGCCTCCGCCTCCCAAATTGTTGGGATTACAGGCGTGAGCCACCGCGACCCGGTCAATATAATATATGCACATCTTCATATCTTTAGCTGTGGAAAGGGTCGTGTATTTGATTGCAAGCCGCTGCTCCAGCCCCCACTGAGGGTGAAACCTAACATAAAACATACGCCCTTTACCTTTCCAAAGTCCGAGAAATCCTCGATTTTAAACGCATCTGGCCTCGGGGCTGTAACACAAGCGGCTGCGGACTTGTACAAAGTGAGAAACTCCGTACACAAAAACAGAGGGGAGCACGGAGGGCGGCGGGACAGACAGGGTGGTCGGCGAAGGCTGTGTTTTCCATAGATGTAATCGAATTTTATATTTCGCTTTTTCACCTATTACGATGAAAAGTATCCTTACCTGTTAAATCGTAATTACGATTAAAAACATTTTTCACTAAATAGTACGATTTTTAGATGTCTTTGTGTGTGTTGTGGGAGGAGATCCCTGTCCGCTGCCTTCTGCAGCCCCTCTCTGGGCCTCAGTTTCCCCGTCAAGAAGGGGGAGCCCCAAGACCCCCGTCCCCGAGTTCCACAGCCCACGGGGACCGACCATGGGGCCAGACCCCACTGCCTGTCTCGCCCACCCCACCTTCCGTCCTCCCCTTGCCTTCCTGGAAGTCCCTCTTCTTTCCCCTCTACCCCCTAGCGCGCCGCGTTACCCACCAGGGTGACCAACCGCAACCCGCGCTGCGCTAGCGGATACGGTCGCAAGGCGGACTCTTCTTCCTTTGGGGCGGGGCGAACGCGAACGCGGCGTTCCCGTTGGTGGCCTGCAGCCGATTCGCCCGTCCGTTGGGTGACGCACTTCCGGTTTTCCGTTTGCGCCGTTTCCCTAGTGTTTCCGCCTGGTGGGTTAGATCCCAATTACCGCGCCGCTCTCCATCCTTAATAATGGGAAGGGGCTTCCACTTGTCGCCCTTCGCCTCCTGCACCTCAGTGACTTCCCTGACCAAGGAGGAAGAATCGGCGTGCAGCCCGTGCTTCCCTCACTGGCCACGATTCCGCCGGCACAATGTAGTGCCCTGCCCCGGGCCTCAGTTTCCCCATCTGTGGAACTGACAGTGTGGCCTCGTCGTCAAAAATGTGGACTCTGGCCGGGCGCGGTGGCTCACGCCTGTAGGCCCAGCACTTTGGGAGACCAAGGCGGGCCGATCACTTGAGGTCAGGAGTTCGAGACCAACTTTGCCAACATGGTGAAACCCCCGTCACTACTAAAAGTACAAAAATTAGCTGGGCGTGGTGGTGTGTGCCTGTAATCCCAGCTACTCGGGAGGCTGAGGCAGGAGAATTGCTTGAACCCGAGAGGCAGAGGTTGCAGTAAGCCAGATCGCATCACAGCACTCGAGCCTAGGTGACAGAGCAAGACTTAGTCTCATAAAAAACAAAAGAAAAATGTGGACTCTGTGGTCATACAGCCTGAGCTAGAATCCTGGCTCTGCCACTTACTAGTTGGCAGAAGCTTGGGCAAGTCATTGAGCCTCAGTTTCCTCTTCCATTAAATGGGGATATTAGTCCTTGCAAAATAGTGCTGGTGAGATTTATAAGAGATAATAACACCTATATCAGGTGCTTAGCATAGCCACTGAAAAGCGTCACATGGGAGTGCTGATTAAATGTTAACTATTATCTTACCTAGGGATTGTGAGAAAGCAAGTGAAATTACTCTTGGAAGTGAATAGACTGTTTTGAATCTTCAAGGCATTAATTTTCCAAACGTTTGTATACTATCCCTAGTCTGAGAGCTAGGGATGCAGCCTAGCAAGGGAAACAGGTAACTAATATAGAACAGCGGTACCTGCAAATGTCTGTCTCTGTGAGGATAACTCAAATACAGGCTTGGTCACTCACCACCCCTGTGATCTTGGACAACCTTTTTTTTTTTTTTTGAGACGGAGTCTCGCTCTGACTCCCAGGCTGGAAGGCAGTGGCGCCATCTCGGCTCACTGCAAGCTCCGCCTCCCGGGCACACGCCATTCTCCTGCCTCAGCCTCCCAAGTAGCTGGCACTACGGGCGCCCACCACCACGCCCGGCTAATTTTTGTATTTTTAGTAGAGATGGGGTTTCACCGTGTTAGCCAGAATGGTCTCCGTCTCCTGACCTCGTGATCCGCCCGCCTCGGCTTCCCAAAGTGCTGGGATTACAGGCGTGAGCCACCGCGCCCAGCCTGATGTTGGACAACTTCTTAACCTCTCTGGGCTTCAGTTTCATCTGCCAAGTGGGAAAGCAGTAGTGTGTGGTGATTAAAACCTTGAGCTTTGGAGCTGGATGGTCAACATAGAATCCTGGGCCTTAAACTCAGTATCTCCGAGACATAGGACAAAGTATAGTAAGCCGTCCCTGTTTATAGGTTCCCCATCTACGGATGGATAATATTTGTGGAGGAAAAACAATAAAAATAACAATACAAAAATAAAAATAATACAAATTCTGAAAGCAATACAGCATAGCAACTACTTATGTAGCATTCACATTGTATTAAGAAGTATAAGTAATTTAAAGATGACTTTCAATATACTGGAGGATTTGCGTAGGTTATATGCAAATATTCTGCCATTTTGTATGCGCCCAGTGGGTTCTCCTTGCCTGCTGCCTAGACAGAAGCAATTTATCAAGACAGGAGAATTGCAATAGAGAAAGTTTAATTCACACAGAGCTGGCTGAACAGAAGATCACAGTTTTATTATTACTCAAATCAGTCTCCCCGGAAATTCAGGGTTTTCGAGGATAATTTGGTGGGTAGGGGACTGGGGATTAGGGAGTGTTGATTGGTCGGATTAGAGAGGAAAGGAGTCAAAGCTGTCCTCTTGCACTGAGTCAGTTCCTGGGTTAGGGCCAAAGTACCAGGTGAGCCAGATTACAGGGCTGGGTGGTGTCAGCTGATGCGTTAGAACACAGGTTCTGCAAAATATCTCAAGCACTGATTTTAGGTTTTAGAACAGTGATGTTACTCCCAGAAGCGATTTGGGGTGGGTCAGAATCTTGCAGCCTCCAGCTTGCGTGACCTCCTAAACCATAATTTCTAATCTTTTAGCTAATTTGTTAGTCTACAAAGGCAGACCCGTCCCTAGGCAAGAAGGGGATTTGTTTTGGGAAAGGACTATTATTGCCTTTGTTTCAAAGTTAAACTATGAACTAAGTTCTTTCCAACATTAATTCAACCTATGCCCAGGAATGATCAAGGACAGCTTGGAAGTTAGAAGCAAGATGGAGTCAGGCCAGATCTCTTTCACTATCAGAATTTTCTCAGTTATGCTTTTTACCAAGGTAGTTTTGATTTTATATAAGGGACTTGAGCATCGAGAATTCTGGTATCCATGGGGACTGAGGTACCAATCCCTCACAGATACTAAGGGATGACTGAACTCAAGTTCTCAGCCTCAGTTTGCTCATCTATAAAGCAGGTTTAATAATAGCACTTTGTTGATAGTGTTATTCTGAAGATTAAAGGAAGAGAAGATGTAAACTACTTAGAAGAGTGTCTGTGGCACATTGTAAGCCCTCAGTAAGTGTGAACTAACACCACTAATAAGTACTTTATAAACTGCCCAACAGGTAGTCAAATAAGGGGGGAAATAAAGCCCTAAGGAGTAACATTTGTGTTTTGTTTGCCCTACACGGTTTTGTGAAATTTTCTATTGATTATCAATATTTAAACTTGGGGTTTTTGATCTTTGACTGGGCACGGTGGCTCATTCCTGTAATCCCAACACTTTGGGAGGCCAAGCTGGGAGGATGGCTTGAGCTCAGGAGTTTGAGATCAGCCATGGCCAACATGGTGAGGCCCCATCTCTCCAAAAAAAAAAAAAAATATATATATATATATATATGTGTGTGTGTGTATAGGTATGTATATTTGTGTATATGTGTATATATATACGTGTGTATATTTGTGTATATATATATATATACACACACAAAAAAAAAAATTAGCCAGGCATGGTGGCGATCACCTGTAGTCCCAGCTACTCAGGAGGCTGAGGTGGGAGGACAGCTTGAGCCAAGGAGGAAGAGGTTGCAGTGAGCTGAGATTGCATCACTGCACTCCAGCCTGTGTGACAGAGCCAGACTCTGTCTCAAACATAAATAAACTTGGGATATTTCACATAAAACCCTACTGTAGCTGACTACTCTGGAAAAGTGGGGAAGTCTGACGACAATGGGCCAGCCTTCCCCCTTGGCAACACTCATTCAGAGCTTGAGAGAGACCGTCCCCTTTTGTGAAGCATGTGCTTCCCTGGTGTGTGGAGAGATAAAAGAATAGAAGACTCTGGGAACACTGGGCATTTCAAGATCAAAGGATAAAGAATAAAAGGTAGAAAGAAAAGAAAGATTCAAGACTGAGGGGGTTGGTCTTTCACTTGAAGACCACAGAAGTGATGGAAGACCAGGAAGAAATAGGAAGAAATGAGAGGTTTGTGTTTTAGAAAAAGAACTTGGGTGTATCTATTCTTTTCAAACATTATTGGAACATTTACAAAAATTGATTACTGGCCACAAAGGAAGCTTCAAGAAATTCTCAAGAATCTATAGGCGACATTCATGAACCACACGCTGTGAAAGTGGCATCAGAGGCACATAGGAAGAGAGACTTGTGAAGGAGGGTGTGGTCAGAATCGTCAATGCTCTGGAGAGGTCAAGAAAGATGCGCCACTGATTTAGAATTTGATGGCCAACAAAGGCCGTCTTACTAGAGAGGGGAGGAAGCCAGATCCAACTCCAAGAGCGAAGAGCGGAAGTTGCGGAAGTGGAGAGGGAATGCTGACTGCTCTTTTGGGAAGTATGGCTTCAGAAGGGAAGACTTGAAGACTCAGGAGCAGAGATAATACATAAAATAGAAACAGGCAGCCGGGTGCGGTGGCGCACGTCTATAATCCCAGAACTTTGGGAGGCCGAGGCAGGTGGATCATGAGTTCCAGACCAGGAGTTCGAGACCAGCCTGGACAATATAGTGACACCCTGTCTCTACTAAAAATACAAAAATTAGCTGGGCATGGTGGCACATGCCTGTAGTCCCGGCTACTTGGGAGGCTGAGGCAGAAGAATCGCTTGAACCCAGGAGGCAAAGGTTGCTGTGAGCCGAGATAGAGCCACTGCACTCCAGTCTGGGCGACAAAGCGAGACTCCATCTCAAAAAAAAAAAAAAAAAAGGAGTTTGAGACTAGCCTGGCCAACATAGTGAGACCCCATCTCTACTAAAAATACAAAAAATTAGCCGTGTGTAGTGGCACACACCGGTAGTCCCAGCTATTCCGGACGCTGAGGCAGGAGAATTCCTTGAACCAGGGAGGCGGAGATTGCAGTGAGCTGAGACTGTGCCACTGCACTCCAGCCTGGGCGACAGAGCAAGACTCTGTCTTAAGAAAAAAACAGGCCGGGCGCGGTGGCTCAAGCCTGTAATCCCAGCACTTTGGGAGGCCGAGGCGGGTGGATCACGAGGTCAGGAGATCGAGACCATCCTGGCTAACATGGTGAAACCCCGTCTCTACTAAAAATACAAAAAACTAGCTGGGCGTGGTGGCGGGCGCCTGTAGTCCCAGCTACTCGGAGGCTGAGGCAGGAGAATGGCGTGAACCTGGGAGGCGGAGCTTGCAGTGAGCCGAGATCGCGCCACTGCACTCCAGCCTGGGTGACACAGCGCGAGACTCCGTCTCAAAAAAAAAAAAAAAAAAAGAAAAAAACAAAAACAGAGAGACAGAAAGGGATGGCGTCAAAGGTATATGGAGACAGGATTACTGTTAACCTAGAGAGGAAAAGAAACACCTCTGAAACAGCAGGAAAAGAGGTGAAAGTGGCTAAATAAAAGCTCACTCCTGTTTTCTCCATAAAGTAGCAAACAGTATCATTCTGTGGCTGAAGAGGGCCTGGCGTGGTGGCTCACACCTATAATCCCAGCACTTTGGGAGGCTGAGGTGGGAGGATTGCTTGAAGTCAGGAGTTCGAGACCAGCCTGGGCAACACAGCAAGACCTCATCTCTACAAAAAAAAAATTAAAAATTAGCTGAGTGTGGTGGCATGTGTCTGCAGTCCCAGCTACTTGGGAGGCTGAGGTGGGAGGATGGCTTGAGCGTGGGAGGTGGAGCCCAGGAAGTTGAGGCTGCAGTCGAGGTCAAGGTTGAGGGTTGGTGCCGCTGCACACCAGCCTATCCCAAAAAAGGTCAGGAGGTGCTGAGAAGATGCTAAGGGATTTAAAGGGAATGGGTCAAAAGGTTTGGAAGAGATGCTGACGACAATGCAGAGATGAGCTCCTAGCTGAGGTTGAAACCAGAAATGTGTAGAGATGACAGTCGGTTATCTGATTCCTCCCTCAACGCTCCCATCCATATCCTGGGGGCTTCAGAGCAGAAGCTCAGCTTAGATTCATACTGAAGTCGGCCTTAGCTGGGCGTCTGCAACTGATTCATAGAAGTGGGCGTTAGCTGGGGATAAGCGACTGATTCATAGAAGGCCAAATGATGGGAGAATGCTACTGTCAAGTGATCCACTATGGATCTGGCAAAAATAAAAAGAAGGGAAAATGCTGACCAATTAAAATGGAAGCAGTACAGCAAGCAGAGGCCTCTGTGAGATGAATCTCGTTCAGCAGGAACAAGTAGTGAATAAGAATTGAAGTTCACCATGCAGAGTGGTCCCCCACGGGGTGACAGTCCTGCCTCAGTATGACTCAGAGGACGGCCCATTCCCTAGTGGGCTCTGTGAGTATTTATTAGGGCCTTTGAAGCCAGACTTTGGACTCTCTGTTCCTGGACAGCTGTGATAGTTCAAACTTCTCAAAACTGACCCTAAAATGCATGACAACTATGAGTCTGTAAATTTGTTGGACAGAAGGCGGGGTGGCCAAGGCCTTGGCTAGAGAGGAAGCTTCGGGAAATAATATGCTGAGGGCGTTGGTCTTTCACTCGAAGACCACAGAAGCTTATGAAAAGTAAGTGATGAGATCAGGCTTGTATTTTAGAAAAAAAAAACTTTGGTATATCTATTCTTTACAGACATTGACGATGTACTGGGCCACAAAGGAAGCTTCAATGAATTCCAAAGAATCTATAGACCACATTCACGAACCGCAATGCGGTAAAATTAAACATCAACAACAAAAAGAGAGCCAAAAAGGTGTAGATACAATACACCTTAAATTAGTAACTGCAGTTGCTTCTGAGGAAGGGGCCAGGAAGTCAGAATGAACTTTTTTTTTTTTTTTTAACCAGGTACATCTATTACTTATGAATTTTTAAAAATTAAAAGCTGGTTAGACACAGTGGCTCACGCCTGTAACCCCTGCACTTTGGGAGGCCGAGGAAGGCGGATCACCTGAAGTCAGGAGTTTGAGACCAGCCTGGACAACATGATGAAACCCCATCTCTACTAAAAACATTGTTAAAAATCAGCCAGGCGTGGTGGTGGGCGCCTGTAATCCCAGCTACTCAGGAGGCTGAGGCAGGAGAATTCCTTGAACCCGGGAGGTGGAGGTTGCAGTGAGCCAAGATCGCGCTACTGCACTCCAACCTGGGCAACAAGAGCGAAGCTCTGTCTCAAAAAAATAAAAATTAAAAAAAATTAAAAATTATAAGCATACATTTGAGTTTTATTTCTTAAGTGAGGGGTTGAGTACAGGACTACGTACACAGGTATTATATTTTTTATACCTTTTTATATGTTGAAAGATTTTATCATACATTTTTAGGAGAAAAAGAACACATGTTTAGAAACGGAAAACATTCAGATTAAAAAGAAAACCAACATGGAAATTATAAAATATTTGGAAATAAATGACAATGAAAACCTGACATAACAAAACATGTGGGATCCAACTCAATAATTAGCTGGGCACAGGGCTCACGCTTGTAATCCCAGCACTTTGGGAGCCTGAGGTGGGCGGATCACCTGAGGTCAGGAGTTCGAAACCAGCCTCACTAACATGGCGAAACCCCGTCTCTACTAAAAATACAAAACTTAGCCAGGCATGGTGGTGGACGCCTGCAGTCCCAGGTACTCGGGAGGCTGAAGCAGGAGAGCGGAGGCTGCAGTGAGCTGAGATCACGCCACTGCACTCCAGCCTGGGTGATAGAGCAAGACTCCATCTCAAAACAATAATAATGATAATTAGAGGAGGACTTATAGCTTTAAGTATACTTCTTACAAAATAAAAAACATAAAGGAGCCAATTGTTAAAAGGTAGAAAAATAACAACTACAGAAGCTCAGAGAAAGCAGAAGGAAGGAAATAAGAATGAAAAAGCAGAAATGAGTAAAACAAAGAACAAAAGAAAATGAAGTTGATTATAGAAGCCAAAAGCTGGTGTTCTCTTAATGACTAATAAAATAGAAAAACTTCATGTAAGATTGATCAAGAAAATGGTACAAACAATATGATAAATGGCAAACTGAACATACCAGCTAGAGTAAAAATTTTAGAAAGCACAAAAGTATACCACAAACTTTATGCCAATACATTTGAAAAATTACAAAAAAGGTAATTTTTAACAAAAATAACAATTACAAAACTTGACCCAAGAAGGAAAGTATTAAGTTGGTGCAAAAGCAATTGAGGTTTTTGTCATTAAAAGTAATAATCACTAATGAAATTGAACTAGAAGTATAGGATATGCTTCACCTTCTAAGATGTCTGGAACAAGAAAGTTTTACTGGAGTGATCAGCACACACAAAAAGACTATATTATGCAAAATTCACTGGAATACAAACAAGATAGAGAAAGCTATTCAACACATTCTATGAGACTAGTTTAATTTTGACACCAAAAAGAGAACAGCAAAATTAAAGAAAATGTCAGGCTCATCTTTATCACAAATATGTATTGAAAAAAATTCAGTCTACCAGTGTATCAAAAGAATATCTCTTCCAAAAGAGAAAATTCACATGGCTAAAAAATATGTGGGGACCAGCTGCAATAGCTCACGCCTGTAATCCCAGGACTTTGGGAGGCCAAGGCAGGAGGATCACTTGAGGTCAGGAGTTTGAGACAAGCCTGGCCAACATGGGAAAACCTCATCTCCACTAAAAATACAAAAATTAGGTGGGTGTGGTGGCATCTACTTGTAGTCCCAACTACTTGGGAGGCTGAGGCAGGAGAATCGCTTGAACCCAGGAGGCAGAGCTTGCAGTGAGCTGAGATTGAGTCACTGCACTCCAGCATGGACGACAGAGCAAGACTCCAGCTCAAAATAGATGAATAAATAGAAATAAAATTAAAATATTCCAGATAAACCACAAGATCTTTATTCTCTTCTCCCATCCCAATCTTCCTTTCCCCTTCCTAGAGGCCCTCTAGTTTGAGTTTTATAATAACCTTTTCAATCCTTAAATAGAAAATAGTTTTATATGCATCTGCTTATCTATTGGCAAATTATAATATTGCCATTTTGCATTGCTCCAAATTTGCATAAATGGTAATCTTGCTGTATCATCTTTATATCTTGCTTTTCCCCCACTCTGTCTATGCTTTCAGGATTCATTCATGTAGACACTTGTGAGTTAATTCATTCCTTTTCATGTTATATGACTGTCCATGGTACATGACTCTTTTGCTTTTTGATTTCCTTATTAATGGCTCTTTAGGACGTTTCATTTTCTCCTACCACATTGTTGCAGCAAATCTCAAGCACACAAGGGAGATTTTCTTCAGTTAAATTCCTAGAAGTGGAATTGCTAGATAAGCTTTTTCAACTTCAATAACACCAAATAGCTCTCCAGAGGGGCTATATACAACATTTATAACTCCACCATATACATACAAGAGTACCAGTCTCTCTTTACCCTTGACCACATTCTGTCATTCCTTATAGGGGAAAAGATGGTTTTGGGGCAGCTCCCACCTCAGCCTCCAAAAGTGGTGGGATTATAGGCGTGAGCCACCACTACCAGCCTGGAGTATTCTAATTTTAAACTAAAATAATAAAACTATGTATTCATATAGCAATGAATTTAAGGATTGAAAAGATTTTAAAATTGAATTTTTCAAATATTGGCTTTTAAAAGGGGATAAAGTCAAACATGCCAAAATGTTAGCAGAGGTTAATGCTGGATGGTAGAAAAATGGACAACTGTCATTTTTTTCACTTTTACTTTTCTGTATTTAGAAACAAATTTCTGATAGGAAGAGTGAAAATATGAAAAAAGAATTAAAAGCGTATTTTTGAAAAGTACATGGCAATGAATGGAGACGAGGATGGGGACTAGAGACCAGGTTTTCCACAGCCCAAGTCAAGCCCTTTTCAAAGTCGTTTTCATCAGCATCTGTATACTACATCATTTTTGTTTCTTTTTTTCTAAAGCTCAGCGGTGTGATAAATACATAATTTTTGAATTCATGATATTTTAAGTTCAAGCCAGGTGCAGTGGCTCATGCCTGTAATCCCAGCACTCTGGGAGGCCAAGGCAGTTGGATCACGTGAGGCCAGGAGTTTGAGAACAGCCTGGGTGAAACCCCATTTCTACTAAAAATACAAAAATACAAAAAAGAAAAAAAATTAGCCAGTCATGGTGGCACGTGCCTATAATCCCAGCTACTCAGGAAGCTGAGGCGGGATAATTGCTTGAACCCAGGAGGCAGAGGTTGCAGTGAGCTGAGATGGTGCCACTGCACTCCAGCCTGGGCGACAGAGGGAGACTCTGCCTCAAAAGAAAAAGAGAAAAGAAAAGAAAGGAAATTTTAAGTTCGATCTAGTAGAGGCGATGCGCACAAGTTGGTTGGGAAAAAAAGGAAAATGATCACCCTCTACGCATCACTCTTCTTAAAAGGAATGGTGACAGCTCCCAAAGGTCAACTTTAAAAATGATCAATAGGCCAGGCACGGTGGCTCACGCCTGTAATCCCAGCACTTTGGGAGTCCGAGGCGGGCAGATGATGAGGTCAGGAGATTGAGACCATCCTGGCTAACACTGTGAAACCCCATCTCTACTAAAAATACAAAATATTAGCCAGGCGTGGTGGCGGGCGCCTGTAGTCCTAGCTATTCAGGAGGCTGAGGCAGGAGAATCACTTGAACCCAGGAGGCGGAGGTTGCAGTGAGCTGAGATCGCACCACTGCACTCCAGCCTGGGAGACAGAGCGAGACTCCGTCTCAAAAAAACAAAAATAAAAAATAAAAATAAAACCGATTACTAAACTTAAAGGCAGCAGAAAGCTCAGAGGCTAAATTGAGAAATATGCACATTGCCAGAGGCATTGTAGACGGTTCAGTCTCTCCACAGGGCAATTTTGCTGTTCTCATTAAGAACCCAGACATGTCTATGTTCTTTGACCCAGCAATTCCACTTCTGGGAATCTATCTGGGGAAATAATCAGAGATGCTCACAAAAGGTAATGTACAAGAAGTGCATGAGAGACTTAATTATCTTAGGGGAAGAAAGAAACAACTTAAATGTCTCCCAATGTTATAAAAGAGAATGGTTGGCGTGAGTAACAATTCTGTGGAATCCTATGTACCCTAAAAATCATGTTTTCAAAGAATACTTAATGTCAGAAAAAAATAATTCAGGATATTTTAAGAGAGAAAACTAAAAGAACACACACCAGAATATTAACAGTGCCTATAAACTGTTTTTATTATTTTCTTATATTTTCCAACTTTTCTCCAAGAGTATGTCTTATTTTATAATCATAAGAGACACTATTTTTCAGAATAACTCAGTCTGTGTGATCATTAAGATTTTAGATTTAAGGAAATAGAGAATATATATAATAGTCTACATAGATATGATTGGGATATAGTTATAGCCATAATTACCCAGCATCATCTGAGAATTGTTATATGTAAGATTTTTAAATTTTTATTATTATTTTTGATACAGGGTCTTGCTCTGTCACCCAGGCTGGAGCACAGTGGCATGATCAAGGCTCACTGCAGCCTCAACCTCGCAGACTCAAACAAACTTCCTGCCTCATCCTCCTGAGTAGCTGGGACCACAGGCATAAGCCACCATGTCAGGCTTTTTTTTTTTTTTTTTTTTTTTTTAATTTTTAGTACAGGTGGGATTTTGCTATGTTACCCAGGCTGGTCTCAAACTCCTGGGCTAAAGTGATCCTCCTGCCTTGGCCTCCCAAAGTGCTGGGATTACAGGTGTGAGCCACCACATCTGGCCCAGAATTGTTTCACATAACTAGAATATTCCTTCAATCACCAACATTTTTAAAAGATCTTTTTCTATTTTTCTATATTAATTATTCAAAATTATATCTCTCTGCCATCTGAAGCACATGATGACCTTTCTTGATGAGTACAAGGTATCTTTGATGGCTGGGCACGGTGGCTCACGCCTGTAATCCCAGCACTTTGGGAGGCCTAGGTGAGCGGATCATTTGCTGTCAGGAGTTTGAGACCAGCCTGGCCAACACGGGGAAACCTCATCTCTACTAAAAATACAAAAATTGGCTGGACGTGGTGGCGCATGCTTGTAGTACCAGCTATTGGGGAGGCTGAGGCAGGAGAATTACTTGGACCCAGGAGGCAGAGGTTGCAGTGAGCTGAGATTGCACCATTGCACTCCAGCCTGGGCAACAGAGTGAGACTCCATCTCAAAGATATCTTGAGGACAGTGACTACTCTAGGGCTTTTTGCCTTTGCAAGACATACCCCAAGACAGTGGTGAATTTTTCATTCTAGGGTCAGCTTTTCATGTTATTTCCATCTCTTCCCCTCCGTCGGGCTACCAGAAGTCCTTAGCACTTGTAATTCCCTTCTTCTAATGTCCTCTAACCTGAGCAAACACATAGCCAGTCTCGTTAGAAAAAGTGGCCAAAAATTAAAACTAAATCTCAGTAAAGCACAGAAGTTTTAGTGTGTAGAACTTGTTATGCTTGTTCTTGCTTTACAGACTTCTGTTTCCCCTGTGTCTGTGTTCTTAACTCTTTTTCTAAATAGATAGTGAAGCTACCAGAGAAGTGATTTCCAGGTAAGATACAAGGTAACAGTGATTTCCTAATCGACTTTTAAAGAGAACTGATCAAAGGCTGAACTCAGGGCAAGCTCATCAAAACCCCCAACCCAAGCTTTTGGAGCGTTCTTGAATTGTGTTGGCTGTTCTGATCCCACGGGAAGTTTTCTGCCCTTGTTCTTTCAGCAGCCTCAGTATCCCCTGGGAACCTGAGACATCTAAGGAGTTGACTGAGGCCCCTTCCTGACATACTGAAGCGGAATGTGCATTTTAGCAAGATCTGCACGTGAATTTTGAGCATGTGAATGTTTGAGAAGCCCTGATCTGTAACACATTTAGATTTTTTCGTATACCCCACACCACGTGCTCTTAAAGATTTATTCCAACAGTAACATTTCTCTTTCCCTCTCTGCCTCTCTCTTTCTCTCACTGGGAGCAGGTTGTAAGTCGTTTCCACTTTGCATGTGTTTCATTTTCTCTTTTTGTTTTGAGACAGGGTCTCGCTGTGCCGTCCAAGCTGGTATACACTACTGAATACTTATAAGGCCCTTGATACTATTTGATGGGATGAATGCAAAAATTGAATTTAAAAAATGAATTTTTTTGGCCAGGCATGGTGGCTCACGACTGTAATCCCAGCACTTTGGGAGGCCGAGGCGAGTGGATCACCTGAGGTCAGGAGTTCGAGACCAGCCTGACCAACAAGGTGAAACCCCATCTCTACTAAAAATACAAAAATTAGCTGGGCATGGTGGCAGGCGCCTGTAATCCCAGCTACTCGGGAGGCTGAGACAGAAGAATTGCTTGAACCCAGGAGGTGGAGCGTGCAGTGAGCCGAGATCGTGCCACTGCACTCCAGCCTGGGCAATAGGGTGAGACCCCATCTCAAAAAAAAAAAAAAGAAAGAATTTTTTGAAGAGATAGGGTCTCACTCTGTCATCCATGCTGGAGTACAGTGGTGTGATCTTAGATTACTGCAACCTGAAATTCCCAGGCACAAGTGATCCTCCTGCCTCAGCCTTCCAAGTATCTGGGAGTACAGGTGCACACCACCACACCCAGCTAATTTTGCATTTCTTGTAGGGATTGGATCTCACTTTGCTACCTAGGCAGGTCTCAAACTCCTGGCCTCAAGTGATCCTCCCTCCTCAGCCTCCCAAAGTGCTGGGATTACAGGTGTGAGCACTCAACCATTGTGTTTCTTTTTAAATGGACAGAAGTGGAGAATTTCCTCCTCTCTATGGTTCTTCTTTATTAGTCTACCAGCTCCTTTGAGTCCCCCTTTTTATGATTTGGAAATTATTTATTCCTTTGGGAGCAATAAACAAATAGTTCCAAATTGCTGCTGCTGCTTTTGTCTTCAATAAGAGGTAGACACTAGGATTAGGGATGGTGGTTGGAGGATGAAAAAGTAAAAACCCTGCATAGAGTGTCTGTTGCAAATAAAGAGCTTGGTGAATATGGTTGCTGTTCTGATGTTTCCAAAGTGTTTTACTCTTTGTCATTTAATAAGGTTTTTTGAAGTTATGACTATAATTTGATTGAAACATATAGATACTATATATATGCCACCATCATCATAAAAATAGAGATGCAATCACATTTTTAAATCTCTTTTAATTAAAACTCACTTGAGGCCAGGCATGGTGGCTCACGCCTGTAATCCCAGCACTTTGGGAGGCCGAGGTAGGCAGATAACCTGAGGTCAGCAGTTAGAGACCAGCCTGGCCAACACAGAGAAACTCCATCTCTGCTAAAAATACAAAAATTAGCCGGTCATGGTGGCACATGCCTGTAATCCCAGCTACTCGGGAGGCTGAGGCAAGAGAAACACTTGAACCTGGGAGGCAGTAGTTGCAGTGAACCAAGATTGCGCCACTGCACTCCAGCCTGGGCTACAGAGCAAGACTCTGTCTCAACAAAAAAAAAAAAGGAAAAAGAAAAAAAGAAACCTCACTTGAAAATGGATTAGAAAACCACAGTTGAAAAGGGAGTAACTAGTTGACTCACCACATTTTTCATTTTCAGTCAGGCATAGTGGCTCACGTCTATAATCCCAGCACTTTGGGAGACTGGAGTTTGAGGCCAGGAGTTTGAGACCAGCCTGGGCAACACAGAAAGACCCCATCTCTACAGAAAACTTAAAAATTAGCTAGGTATGGTGGTGGTACACACTGATGAAGACCTACAAAGCCCTTGATACTATTTGATAGGATGAATGCAAACATTTAATTTAAAAAATGGATTCAATTCCTGTAGTCCCAGCTACTGGGAGGCTAAGGTGGGAGGATCGCTTGAGTCTAGAAGTTCAAGGTTGAAGTGAGCTATGATCACACCACTGCACCCCAGCCTGGATGACAAAGAGAGACCCTGTCTCTAAAAACAAAACAAAAATTTCATATTTATTCAGTTTTTACATTCATCCTAACAAATCTTATCAAGAAAGTGTTCAGCAGTGTGGTGAGATTCAAAGATGAATCTCCATAGTCCTTAGGTCAGGTTGCTCTCAGCTGGTAAGAAAAAATAAGATGAATGCACATTAGTAAGTGTAATCAACAAAGGAATTGCTGGCCGGTTGGAATGACTCATGCGTGTAATCCCAGCACTTTGAGAGACTGAGGCAGGAGGATCGCTTGAGCCTAGCAGTTCGAGATCAGCCTGGGCAACATGGTGAAACCCTGTGTCTACTAAAAATACCAAAATTAGCCATGTGTGGTGGCACACGCCTGTGGTTCCAGCTACTGGGGAGGCTGAGGTGGGAGTATTGCTTGAGCCACTGTAGAGTTCAAGGCTGCAGTGAGCCATAGATTGTGCCACTACACTCAGCCTGGGTGACAGAGTGAGACCCTGTCTCAAAAAAATAAAAAAAAGAAAAAGAAAAAGAAAGAACGAATGAAAGAGAGAAAAAGAAAGAAAAGAAAGAGAGAAAAGAAAAGAGAGAAAGAAGGAAAGAAAAGAAAGAAAGAAAAGAAAGAAAGAAAAAGAAGAGAAAGAAAGAAAGAAAGAAAGAAAGAAAGAAAGAAAGAAAGAAAGAAAGAAAGAAAGAAAGAAAGAAAGAAAGAAGGAAGGAAGGAAGGAAGGAAGGAAGGAAGGAAGGAAGGAAGGAAGGAAGGAAGGAAGGAAAGAAATTGCTAAGTGCTGTTAGTTTATCAATTAAGCTGGTTTAGGTACAAGAAACTGATGTGATAATTTAAGCAAAAAAGTTTATTGGAAGGGTAGGAGGGTATTGGGGTATATTATTCAGGACCAGCTAGGTCATGCTGCTATAACACACATTTCCAAAATTATTATTTCTAGGTCATGCAATCTACCACATTTGGATCAGCAGGAGGCTCTGCCCTCCTCTCACTCAGACTAACGGAGGTTCCACTGTCTATCTGGTGGCTGCAGCCCTGAAACATGGAGCCTCATTGGTGTGACCATGGCAGGGGAAGAAAGAGGCTGGGGGTTTGCACAGGGGGTTTTTACTGCCTCAGCCTGAAAGTGACATGTGTCCTTTCTACTCTAGGATCACTGGTCAGAACTAGTCACGAGATCTTCCCTAACTGCTAGAACGCTGGGAAATGAAAGGGAACAATGGAATCCTTGGCGAGCATTACTGTCTGTGCTCCAGGGTGGCTCGTAGACTCAAATGAAAATGTTGGAGCCTCAAATCTGGGACTGAATGTGGACCAGAGAACTTGGGAGACCTTGCCAGCAGCAGCGGATGGAGGTCTGGTCAGGCTGTCATCCATTTTCAGCTATCTGTCACCCTCTCAGGATTTGCACTGGAGAAAGAGTGAGAGGAGAGAGAGAGAGAGAGAGAGAGAGAGAGAGAACAACTGATTGGCCCAGGCAGGTTCTATGTCCCACTCGAAACACAAGTTAGTGGACAACTTGATTGACATTCGAGTTGCACCAAAAGGTGGTGGGGGGAGTTCATCCAAACAAAATTGGGGGGCTGTTACAACAAGAGAGGGAGGGTGGGTGCGTTGTAAGCAAAAGCACACACTTGCTGCAGAGCTGGTCCAAATACCCACTCTTCAGAGTTGACATCATCTGGAAGGTTTGTAGAAGTGGGGGCTTTCCAGATTAGCTTTGAAGGATGGGATAACTGATGCAGAGGAAAGGTAATGCAGGCTGAGAGGCCCGTGTAAGCAAAGTAAAGCTGCAGAAGACTGCAATAGCAAGAAAGAGAAGGCTGGCTGGGTGCAGCGGCTCACACCTGTAGTCCCAGCACTGTGGGAGGCCAAGGTGGGAGGATCCCTTGAGCCCAGGAGTTTGAGACCAGCCTGAGCAACGCAAGGAGATCCCACATCTACAAAAAATTTAAAAATTAGCCAGGCATGATGGTGCATGCCTATAGTCCTAGCTACTCGGGAGGCTGACGTGGAAGGATTACCTAAGCCTTGGGAGGCTGAGGCTGCAGTGAGCCATGATTTTGCCACCACACTCCAACCTGGGCAACAGAGTGAGACCCTGTCTCAAAAAAAAAAATGAGAAGGCTATTGAGATTGAACAGAGGATATGATTTGCAGTTACATTTTCCCAGCTTATCTTTGCTTCCCATGGTGTCAACTCAGGGGACGCAAATGGTTGAAATGGCTCAAACTACATCATGAGATTGGAGCCTGGTCCTCCATGTTGACTGAGAGTCTCAGTTCTCCTCCACGTGGCCTCTCCTTGTGGTCAGCTTACATTTCCTCAAAACGTGGTGGCCTCAGGGCAGTTGGGTTTCTTGTGCGCTGGCTCAGGGCTCCTGAGAGGATAAAATCAGAATATCTTGTTCTTCGTCAGGCTTGGGCCCAGACTAGCATAGCATCATTATCTTTTTATTCTGTGAGTTAACGTATTTCAGAGGACCAGTGCCAATTCAGAGTGGAGACGGCTGCATAAGAACATGAATACTGGGAGGTGGCTTCATTTGGGGCCATCTTTGGAGACCAGCTACGGTGCATGATGTAACTGCCCTGAATTCCCAAGCTCCTGTCCCCAGCTCCAGCATAAGGTAGGTAAGAAGTGACTGGCAGCATAAGAGGGTCATGTTGGAGGAAAGATAAGTCTGGAGCTGAGCTTTCCAGGTGTTCGGTGCCACAGATGAAAATGATGGTGCTAGGGAAGAGGTAGGGCAGGAGGTCTTTCTCTTCATGGGCCTCTTCCCAGATTTCCCCTGTGTATCTTGTTGACTGAAACTGAATCACATCAGCACCTCTTACTGCAAGGAAGCCTGGGCAAGTCAGAATCTGTGAAAGGGAAGTGGGTTTGTTATTTCTGGCCTAAGTCAACCCTGATTCATTCTCCAGGCATGTGTGGGCCATCGCAGCTTGAATTAATCAGGACGGAAGAAGAGATGCGATGATACCGGCCAGTGATCCGTGGTGGGAGGTCAGTACAAACCTACCCCAAAGGCTCGAGAAGCTGAGAGGCTGAAGAAAGAGGCTGATAAACCCAGTTTCTCCAAGGAAAAATTTTGTTGTTGTCGTTGGTGTTGTTTTTAGAGGGAGGGGCTTACTCCATCACCCAGGCTAGAGTGAAGTGACGTGATCATAACTCACTACAGCTTTAACCTCCTGGGCTCAGGCAATCCTCCCACTTCAGCCTCCCGAGTAGCTGGGACTACAAGTCACACACCACCACACCTGGCTAATGATTTTTAATATTTTGTAGAAACAGTCTCACTATGTTGTCCATGTTGGCCTCAAAGCCCTGGGTTCAAGTGATCCTCCTACCATGGTCCCCCAAAGTGTTGGGATTATAGGCTTGAGCCATGGTTCCTAGAAAGAAGCATTTAAGTGGGACTTGCGAATGAGAAGTCTCGTATCCAGTGGCTTAGAAATAGTGGACCCCATGCGCTGTTACCTCCCAGACCCGAAGACCAGGGCTTATATACCATAGGGAAGTTGCCTAAGGGCAGGATTTATGATTAGCATGTGTTCATGATAACATCAAGGTTGTTTTGACCTAAGGGCTGGCTTTCCAGTAAGTAGAAATCTTAGAGGCATTCCGGGAACTGGGATGAATCTTAAGTCAACATGGTGAATCAGCATCCAAAATGGAGTTGCTTTCACCTCACGGTAGGTGACATACAGAGGATGCCATGAGCAACGAAAAACAGGGAAAGCAGCTGGGAGGATGTAGCTTTACTTCAGGTGAGAGGAGGGTGGGGGCTGGACCAGGGCAGAAGCAGCAAGGAGTGGGAAATAAGCCAGATGTGAAAATGAACACAGAAGTGGAGGGTACAGCATGGAATACTATGCAGCCATAAAAAAGAATGAAATCGCCAGGTGTGGTGACTCACACCTGTAATCCCAGCACTTTGGGAGGCTGAGGCGGGCAGATCACGAGGTCAAGAGATCGAGACCATCCCGGCTATCACGGTGAAACCCCATCACTACTAAAAATACAAAAAAAGAATTAGCCAGGCGTGGTGGCAGGTGCCTGTAGTCCCAGCTACTCGGGAGGCTGAGGCAGGAGAATGGCGCGAACCCGGGAGGCAGAGCTTGCAGGGAGCGGAGATCGTACCACTGCACTCCAGCCTGGGGGACAGAGCAAGACTCTGTCTCAAAAAAAAAAAAAAGAATGAAATCATGTCCTTTGAAGCAACGTAGATGCAGCTGGAGACTATTATCCTCAGTGAATTAACACAGGGACAGAAAACCAAATACTACATGTCCTTGCTTATAAGTGGGAGGTAAACACTGAACACACATGGTCATAAACATGGGAACAATAGACACGAGGGACTACTAGAGGAAGGAGAATGGGAGGGGGCGAAGGTTGATACACTTCCTATTGGGTACTGTGCTCAGTACCTGGATAATAGGGTCATTTGTACCCCAAACCTCAGTGACACACAATTTACCCATGTGACAAGCCTGAACAGCTACCCTTGAAACCTAAAAGCTGGGAAATAAAAAAAGAGGCAGGGTGCATAGCCCATGGCTGCTTGTGACTGTCTTTCACAAGCAAGAATGGGAAAGAGAGACAGACAGACAGAGAGGGAAGTCAACAATGACAGCATCATTTGCAGCTTGCTTAATTGGATGGTGACACCATCCAAGCACAGAAGGAGAAGTTAGCTCGGCGAGAGACAATGACTTTGTCCTAGGCATTCTGAGGGCAAGGGGTGTGAGAGAACATGCTCAAGGTGTGGGTCATGAAACACGAGGGCGTGGGGCCAGGTGGGGGGGCTCACGTCTGGAATCCCAGCACTTTGGGAGGCTGAGGCAGACGGATCACATGAGGTCAGGAGTTCAAGACTAGCCTGGCCAACATGGCGAAACCCCGTCTCTACTAAAAATACAAAAATTAGCTGGATGTTGTGGCACACGCCTGTAATCCCGGCTACTTGGGAGGCTGAGGCAGAAGAATCGCTTGAACCCAGGAGGTGGAGGTTGCAGTGAGCCAAGTTCGCACCACTGCACTTCAACCTGGGTGACACAGTGAGACCACCTTGTCTCCTAAGTAAATAAATAAATAAATAAATAAGTGAATAAATAAATAAATAAAATGCTAGGGCATGGGAGAAAGGATAGGACTAGATGTGGAGACTTTAAACAACCAATGCAGAGCTGTAGTCAACGCCATGCTATGGGCTGGGTGCAGTGGCTCATGCCTGTAACCGCAGCACATTGGGAGGCCAAGGTGGGAGGATTGCTTGAACCCAGGAGGTCAAGAATAACCTGGGCAACATAGGGAGACCACGTCTCTAAAAACAAAATAAAACCAAAACAAAATCACCATGCTATGGAATGATGTGTCTGCTTGTGCCCAGGTGTGGAAGAATGCACACCCAATGCTCATAGAGGTTCCATCTGGGAAATCAGATTGGACAGGGCCAGAATAGATCCAGGGGAAACATTCACTGAATATAGATACTTATGTATTGTGGAAGCTTTGATGGTGGTCATGTACCAAGAAGGGAAAAAGTAAGTTTATAAATGAGCAGAATCAGAAGGAGAACGTTAGAGGAAAAAGGAGAGGACGTGAATGATTATATTTAGAGGGTAGGATGAGAAGTGAGAGGAGGTGATTAGAGAGGTGAGGAGGAACCAGGCGGGTGGGTATGGAATCTTGGAAATCAACAGAAGAGGGCATTTCATGAAGAATGAACAGCTGCAGAGAGAAAAAGATTGCATGAGAACTGGGGAAAAGAAACGCTTTGTGTTTGGTGACATTGTCATAGTTGACCCTAGAAAGCGTGGTTTGAGTAGAGAGTGGTCCAAAAGAGAAGGATACTGGAAGGGGCGGATCAGTACCAGAGATGAACTATGGTCATATATAAAGAAATGTGATGACATAAGGAAAGAGAGCACTCACTGGGGTCGAGAAATGATATTTCTTGGCTCTGGGAGAGTGATCATAGCCTTAAATTTTTTTTTTTTTTTTTTTTTTTTTGAGACAGAGTCTCACTCTGGCACCCAGGCTGGAGTGCAATGGTGCCATCTCGGCTCGCTGCAACCTCTGCCTCCTGGGTTCAAGCGATTTTCGTGCTCAGCCTCCTGAGTAGTTGAGACTAGGCACCTGCCACCATGCCTGGATAATTTTTGTACTTTTAGTGGAGACGGGGTTTCACCATGTTGGCCAGGCTGGTCTTGAACTCCTGACCTCAAATGATCTGCCCACCTCAGCCTCCCAAAGTGTTGGGATTACAGGCGTGAGTCGTTGCACTTGGCCTTAAAATGTATATTGACACCACTCCTCACTTCTAGCTTGTTTTTGACCTGCAAACCAAGAAGTAAGCATTACATCAACCTGTACAAGGTGCACATCAGTGATTCCTGCAACATCCTGCATCATGATGGGACCGGTAGTTGATGTGGTAAAAATATGTTGTGCATTTGTCTTTCCCACGAAATTTTTTCTAGCCACAAAATTAACCAGAAATAAGAGAAGCATAGCCCCATCCCCCCTTTTCTCAGCAACACAGAGAAGCAATGTCTCCAACACAAGAGAATGAATAATCTGCCAAAAACTAAGTTAGAAATACTGATGAAACCAGGTTAGATGATATGCCGTGGTTTCTCTGCTATCCCACAGCAGATTGAAATCATGTTACAATTTGATGACGGGGTGTCCTAGAGCAAATGAACAAGGCTGTGCCAGCAGAAGTGAAGCCTGAGGATTTGGGGTCATTCACTTGTGAATGATTCCTCTCTCCCTGTCTTCTTTCTCTTCCTTTTGTGCTGTATTTTTTTCATGTACTCACTCTCTTTTCCACAGATAGACTGCGGAACTGCCCATGAGGCCAAGCACCTATTAGTAGACCAAGAAGCATCATCCGTCCGTGACCTAAGCTGGCAGCCAGCTATGGTTCTCATCTGAGTCTGGGAGTTCAGGATTTCCATCCGGACCCGGCTACTTTCTTTCGACAGTTACCCACTGTAAATTTCCGAATACTTTCAGCTGCTAATCCTGGTGTACCCAATTAAAAATGCCTTTCCTAATAAAGGCATTTCAGATAGAATTTAGCAAAGTGTTCCAAGGTAGGAGTTTCCAGGGCTGGGGCAGAAACTCAATGATCTTATAAAGGCCCCTGCTCTGACATCTTCAGCATGTTGGCTTTTACCCTTGGCTCTGTCCTCATGGTTGCAAGATGGCTGTCAGAACTCCAAGTATTTCCTCCCTCCAAGACAATGTCCAAAAAGCTCTATCTCTCTCTTTTTATCAGAGAGGAAAATCTTTCCCAGAAGCCTCCTGCGCACTTTTATTCAAGCTCCACTGCCCAAGATTGGGTCACCGACCAGGGCCCAGCTGTAAGGAGACTGGGGAGGTGAGTACCTAGGATTTTCGGTCTCTACAGTGGAAAAAAGGAGCTGGAATGACTACCTGGTAGACAACCAAACATCCACTACAAGTAACAGTGATGGAACTAAAAAGCGATCATGACAGCTAACATGAATTATGCTATGAATACATGTTAGACATTGTTCTAAAGGGTTAACATGAATTGGCTTAGTTCATCTCAAAAATACTACTAACGAGATCCGTATTATTGCAGTCCTCATTTTACAGGCAAGGAAACAGGCTCAGAGAGGCTTTAAAAACTTGCCTCCACCCCTGCCCCGCCCCCCGCCAAAAAAAGAAAAAACTTGCCCCCGGCCCCCAGACCTCCGGTTAGAAAGCCCGCACTTGGCCTTTTGGAGACCGAGGGCCAATATATACCTGTAACTCCAATATATAAATCAGATGTAATAGGGATCCCTTTTTCCCTGACAGCAATTGTCTTGGATGCAGGAAACGCCTCCCGATTTTACTAATACATGAAGTTGAGCCTAGCGCTGTGTCTCCAGAGACAAGGCTGGTGAGAAAGTTAATCTCTGTCATTACGGGGAACCCTCCCTACCCAGAGAGTGGAGTGGAAATCCAGGGTCTGGTCTAGTCCTAACGGTTGAGGGGGGCCCTGAGACTTTCATCCATCCTGGTGACTTCCAGAAGGTTGACTGTCCTCTGCTCTCTCCCCAAGCTGACTTCCTGTTGCAGAACATGGGATTCTTTTGTGTGTGTGTGTGTGTGTGTGTGTGTGTGTGTGTGTGTGTGTGATGGAATCTTGCTCTGTTGCCCAGGCTGGAAGGCAGTAGTGTGATCATATTAAATAGCTTCAATGACATCTCCAACTCCTAGACTCAAGGGATCCTCCGGCCTCTGCCTCCCGAGTAGCTGGCCTACGGGCATGGGCCACCACACCCAGTGACTTGTTTGTTTTCTTATTATTGAGTTTTGAAAGTTGTTTATAAATTCTGGATACAAGGCTTGTTTTCGATAGGTAATTCGCAAATATTTTCTCGGTCCGCAGTTTCTCTTTTTTATTTTCTTAATAGTGTGATTTGATGATCAGAAGTGTTACATTTTGATGAAGAGCAACTTGTCAATTTTATTCTTTTATGAGTCATGCTTTTGGTAGCATATCTACATAAACGTTTTTATTCGTCTGTTTATTGTCTGTATTTATTTTGAGACAGGGGCTCACTCTGTCACTCAGGCTGGAGTGCAGCAGTGCTACCACAATTCCCTGCAGCCTCAACTTCCCAGGTTCAATCAATCCTCCTACCTCAGGCTCCCAAGTAGCTGGGACCACAGGCACGTGCCACCACGCCCAGCTAATTTTTTGTATTTTTTGAAGAGACAGAATTTCACTATGTTGTCCCCAGGCTGGTCTCAAGCTCCTGGGCTCAAGCGATCCACCAGCCTCGGCCTCCCAAAGTGTTAGGCTTACAGGCATGAGCCACCTCGCCCGGCCTATATTAACACTGTTAAACACCTTTATTAAGATGTAATTCATAAACCATACGATTCACCCATGTAAAGTTACAATTCAATGGCTTTCATGTTCAAATGCCTGTGCTGGGATGAACACTTCAGCATGCACGTCACCAACTACAAGAGCTCGCCTTTTGTCCATAACTTTTTAAATGTAAAATTTACATGTAATGAAATTCACAGATCTTAAGTATATCATTTGATGAGTTTTGACAAAATTCATTCACCTGTGCAATGCAACTCTCTATCAAAATATAGAATCATCAAAATATAGAATAATCCAGCCCGGCGTGGTGGCTCACGCCTGTAATCCCAGCACTTTGGGAGGCCGACGCAGGCGGATCACGAGGTCAGGAGATCAAGACCATCCTGGCTAACACGGGGAAACCCTGTCTCTACTAAAAATACAAAAAATTAGCCGGGCGTGGTGGCAGACACCTGCAGTCCCAGCTACTCGGGAGGCTGAGGCAGGAGAATGGTGTGAACCCGGAAGTCAGAGCTTACAGTGAACTGAGATCGCGCCACTGCACTCCAGCCTAGGTGATAGAGCAAGACTCCATCTCAAAAAAAAAAAGGATATATATATATACACACACACACTTATATATAAAACAATCCCTGTGCTGGGATTACAGGAGTGAGACACTACACCCAGCAAATTTATTCCTTTGCATTTGATTCTGTGTATTCACAGATTTGTACAATATCACCACAATCAGTTTTCAAACATTTTCATGCTCCCAAGGAGAAACCTCAGATGCCTTAACTGTCAGTGTCTCATCCTCCCATTCCCACCCTCCAAATCCTGACAAACAACCCCATCTACTTTCTGTCTGTATAGATTTGCCTATTGCGAACATTTCATATGAATAGAATCGTACCATTTGCGACCCTTCGTGTCTTTCACTTAGCATTATGTTTCCAAGGTTCATCCACATCCCAGCATGCATCAGTATTTCATTTCTCTTTATTGCCAAATAATATCCCTTGTGTAGACACACCACATTTTATGTACCCATTATTAGTTGATGAACATTTGGGTCATACGAGTGGTTGATGAACATTTGGGTCATACGAGCCGTTGCGTGGATATATGTTTTCACTTCCCTCAGTTATACACCTGGGAATGAAATTGCTGGGTCATATGGTGACTGTATGTTCAAGCATTTGGGAACTCCTAGGCTGTTTTCCAAAGGGGCGGCACCACTTTGCATTTTCACCATCAGTGTGTGAGGTTTCTAATTTCTCAACATCCCCACCCACACTTGTTATTATCTGATGATAGCCATTTTAGTGGGTGTAAAGTAGCACCTCACTGTGGTTTTGATTTGCTTTTCCTCATGATGTTGAGCTCCTTTTTAAATTTGAGACAGGGTCACTCTCTTACCTAGGCTAAAGTATAATGGCACGATCACAGCTCACTGCAGCCTTGATCTCCTGGCTCAAGCAATTCTCCCGCATCAGCCCTCCAAGTAGCTGGGACTATAAGTGCACACCACCACACTCAGTTAATTGTTTTTATTTTTTGTAGAAATGGGGGTCTTCCTATGTTGCCCAGGCTGCTCTCAAACTCCTGGGCTCAAGCGATCCTCCTACCTTGGCCTCCTAAAGTGCTGGAACTACAGGCATGAGTCACTGCACCCAGTCTGATAATTTTTTAATTGCTTTTGGTTACTTGTATTTCTTCTTCGGAGAACTGTCTATCCAAGTCCTTTGCTCATTTAAAAATTGAATAGTTGTATTGTTATTATTAAGTCATAATTGTTGTATATTCTAGATATACTTCTCTTACCAGATATATGACTTGCAAAAATTTTCTTTCATTCTGTTGATTTTCTTTTCACTTTCTTGATGGTGTCCTTTAAAGCATGAAAGTTTTTAAATTTGATGATGTCTAGTATATCTGTTTTTGGTTTCATCGCATCTACTTTTGTGACATAGCTAAGAAACTACCACCTAAATCAATGTCAAGGAGATTTACATCTGTGGTTTCTATTTTTTATTTTATTTGTTTATTTTGGAGAAGGAGTCTCGCACTGTCGCCTGGGCTGGAGTGCAGTAACTTGATCTTGGCTCACTGCAACCTCTGCCTCCCAAGTAGCTGGGATTACAGGTGCCCACTACCATGCCCAGCTAATTTTTTGTATTTTTAGTAGAGATGGGATTTCGCCATGTTGGCCATGCTGGTCTCGAACTCCTGACCTTGTGATTCCCCCGCCTTGGCCTCCCAAAGTGCTGGGATTACAGGCGTGAGTCACCATGCCTGGCCTACATCTGTGGTTTCTTAGAGTTTTATAGATTAGCTCTCACATACAGGTTTTTGATTCATTTTGAGTTATTACTTTTTTTTTTTTTTTGAGACGGAGTTTCACTCTTGTTGCCTAGGCTGGGGTGCATTGGCGCAATTTTGGCTCACTGTAACCCCCGCTTCCTGGGTTCAAGCAATTCTCCTGCCTCAGCCTCCTGAGTAGCTGGGATCACAGGTGCCTGCCACCACACCAGGCTAATTTTTATATTTTTAGTAGAGATGGGGTTTCACCATGTTGGCCAGGTTGATCTTGAACTCCTGACCTCAGGTGATCCACCCGCCTGGACCTCCCAAAGTGCTGGGATTATAGGCATGAGCCAACGCGCCCAACCAAGTTAATTTTTATATATTGTGTGGTGTGAGGCAAGGATACAACTTTATTTATTTATTTATTTAGAGACAGGGTATCTCACTCTGTTGTCCAGGCTGAAGTGCACTGGTAGGGTCACAGCTCACTGCAGCCTTGACTTCCCCAGGCTCAGGTGATCCTCCCACCTCAGCCTCCCAAGTAGCTGGGACTACAGGCAAACACCACGATGCCAGGCTAATTTTTGTATTTTCTGTAGAGATGAGGTTTTGCCATGTTGCCCAGGCTGGTCTCAAACTCCTGGGCTCAAGTGGTCCACCCACCTCTGCCTCCCCAAGTGCTGGGATTACAGGAAGGAGCCACTGCACCCAGAAACTTCAGTCTTTTATGTGTGAATATCAGGCTGCCCCTTAATCATTTAATGAAAAGACTAGTTTTTGTTTTGTTTTGGTTTTGTTTGTTTGTTTAAGACAGAGTTTTGCTCTTATTGCCCAGGCCGGAGTGCAGTGGCGCAATCTCAGCTCACTGCAACCTCCGTCTCCCGGGTTCAAGCGATTCTCCTGCCTCAGCCTCCCGAGTAGCTGGGATTACAGGCATGCACCACCACGCCCAGTTCATTTTGTATTTTTAGTAGAGACAGGGTTTCTCCGTGTTGGTCAGGCTGGTCTCGAACTCCCAACCTCAGGTGATCCGCCTGCCTCGGCCTCCCAAAGTGCTGGGATTACAGCTGTGAGCCACCGCGCCCGGCCAAACACACTAGTTTTTCTCATTGGATTGTCTTGACATAGATTAACATTTTCTTATATCTACTGTACCACATATCTGTCAATCTTTCAATTCCTCTATTCATCCAATAATCAACTTTTTTTTTTTTTTTTGAGACGGAGTCTCGCGCTGTCGCCCAGGCTGGAGTGCAGTGGCCGGATCTCAGCTCACTGCAAGCTCCGCCTCCCGGGTTCACGCCATTCTCCGGCCTCAGCCTCCCGAGTAGCTGGGACTACAGGCGCTGCCACCTCGCCCGGCTATTTTTTGTATTTCTTAGTAGAGACGGGGTTTCACCGTGTTAGCCAGGATGGTCTCGATCTCCTGACCTCGTGATCCGCCCATCTCGGCCTCCCAAAGTGCTGGGATTACAGGCTTGAGCCACCGCGCCCGGCCAATCAACTTATTTTTTGATGCATTTGAAAAAGTAAGCTGTAGACACTAGAACACTTCCTTCCAACACTTCAACGTGCATATCATCAACTGGAGTTCAACATTTGTCCATAATGTTTTTAATGTAAAATTCACATATAATGAAGTTCAGAGATCTTAAGTGTACCATTTGATGAGTTTTGACAAAATGCATTCACCTGTACAATGCAAATCTCTATCAAAATATAGAACAGCACCACCACCCCAGAAAGTTCCCTCATGTGCACTTATTTTTATGTATTTGTTTTTGACAAATGCATGTGCGCGTGTAGCCACCACCCTAATGAAGACATAGAAAATTTCCATCCCCTAAGAAAGTTTCCTTTCACATCTTTGCAGTCAACCTTGCCTGACCCACCTCATTTCTACCACTATATATTAGTTTTGCCAGTTATAGAAGTTCATATAAATGAAATCATGTGATATGCACTAATTTGTGACCAGCTGATTTCACTTCTGATTAGGATTTTGAAAACAACATAGAGCAGAATAAAAAATAGTAAAATAAATAGCTGCTTGCAGGGCAAAATACTGCTTTGTAGATCTTTGTTTCAGATAGATAGAAGATAGATGTGTATGTGTGTGTATGTGTCTGTGTGTGTATGTGTCTGTGTGTGTGTGTGTCTGTGTGTGTCTGTGTATGTGTCTGTGTGTGTGTGTGTGTGTCTGTGTATGTGTCTGTGTGTGTGTGTCTGTGTGCGTGTCTGTGTATGTGTCTGTGTGTGTGTGTGTGTCTGTGTGTGTGTCTGTGTATGTGTCTGTGTGTGTGTGTCTGTGTGTATGTGTCTGTGTGTGTGTGTGTGTGTGTGAGAGAGAGAGAGAGATGCCAGGCCTGCTGGCTCATGCCTGTAATCCTAGAACTTTGGGAGGCCAAGGCAAGCAGATCACTTGAGCTCAGGAGTTCGGCCTGGGCAACATGGTGAAACCCTGTCTCTACAACACACACACACACAAATAGCTGGGCATGGTGGTGCACCCCTATGGTCCCAGCTATTGTGGGGGCTGAAGCAGGAGGATCACTTGAACCTGGGAGGTTGAGGCTGCAGTGAGCCAAGATGGCGCCACTGCACTCCAGCCTGGGCAATAAAGTGAGACCCTGTCACAAGTATGTAAATAAATAAATGAGAGAGAGAGAGAGAGAGAGACAGAGAGAGAGCGATTGTGTACCAGGCCTAAAGAGAACATGCGTTTCTTCCCATAGGTTATAATAAAAATGGTTTAAAAGCTATTGATCCAGAAGTTCTAGATCAGAACACTGTCTTGTCACCCTCCCCCATTGGCTGCCTTGATCCCTTATCAATGACCACAGTACTTGCTCTACCTTTTAGGCCTTCACCAATGCCAGCCCTTCACCACTGTCTACTCATCCATCAGGTGCCTGCTTGGTTTACCCTTCCTCTAGAAAACCTGTTCCCAAATTACCCTCTCAGACCCAGTACCAAGTTGTATCCGAATTATTTGGCCTCTCTTTCCTTCAGCTGACAGGGACTGTGTTTCGTTCACCTTTGCAGTCTCTAGCTCCTGGGATGTGATAACACATAGCAGGCATCAATAAATATTCACTGAATGAATGAGTGAATGAATCCCCGAGTTCCAGGTGACAGGGTTTGAAACAAACCAGCCTGATTATTTTCCAAGGCTCCCTTCCTACTTATTTTATTGTCCTATACACCTTTTTGGGTTTTTTTTTTTTTTTTTTTTTGAGATGGGGTCTCACTGTGTTGTCCAGATTGGAGTGCAATGGTGCAATCTCGGCTCACTGCACACTGCAACCTCTGCCTCCCAGGTGCAAGCGATTCCCCTGCCTCAGTCTGCCAAGTAGCTGGGACTACAGGTGCCTACCACCACGCCTGGTTAATTTTTTTGTGTGTGTATATTTTTGTAAAGACAGGGTTTTACCATGTTGGCCAGGATGGTCTTGATCTCCTGACCTCGTGATCCGCCCCCCTCGGCCTCCCAAAGTGTTGGGATTACAGGTGTGAGCCACCATGCCCAGCCTCCTATACACCTCTGACTTCGTAACCATCGTGTTCTATAACCTTCTTCAATTGCCCTGAGACCTTATTAGCCCTTTCCTTTTTCCTCTCTCCACCCCCAGTATTAGTGCTTTTGTCGTGGCTACTTCTCCCAGCCATGCTGCAGCAAACAAGGGCAGTTGTCATCATAAGGTGACATAATATCCTCATATGAATGACTTTGCCCCAGAACCCTCCCCCGTCTTGCCAAAGGGACGTTAATTCTGTGACTGTGGATATGAGAAGAGGTGTGTGTGTGTGCATTTGTGTGTAGCAGGATAAATTCTTATCGTTAAAGCATACTTTTTAACTTGGAAATTCTATGTTAGCAGTTATGTCAGGTCCTGTATCTTCTTTTTGCAGAGGGTCACATTTGTTGACAACCAATACATCTTGCTGAAATAAATTTCTGGATTTTTTTGTTTTTTATTTTTTGTTTTGAGAGAGTCTTGCTCTGTCGCCCAGGCTGGAGTCCAGTGGTGCCATCTCGGCTCACTGCAACCTCTGCCTCCTGGGTTCAAGCGACTCTCCTGCCTCAGCCTCCTGAGTAGCTGGGACTATAGGTGCCCACCACCACGCCTGGCTAATTTTGTATTTTTAGTAGAGACAGGGTTTCACCATGTTGGCGAGGCTGGTCTCGAACTCCTGCCTCAGCCTCCCAAAGTGCCAGGATTACAGGTGTGAGCCAGCTGTTTCCTATCTTAAACAGCACTGTGACGAACATCATGACCATTTGTCTTTGTGCACTTGTTTGTCTCCTTAGGAAAAACACAGAGAAGTGGAATTGCTTCACTCAAGTCACGACATTGAAACAGGTAAAACTAATCTATGGTGGCAGGAATGAGGTGGGTGGGGCAAGGTCGACTGCAAAGAAGTGAAAGAAAACTTTCTTAGGAGATGGAAATGTTCTAACCCTCTCGCCTAACCCTTTCGCCTCTCTTCTTCACTTGCTTTGGCATTTGTCCCTTAAAACACGTTTGCTTTTTGGTGAGAGAGCTGTCTTATTAGAAATCTATTTCAGCAGCTAGGTGTGGTGGCTCACGCCTGTAATCCCAGCACTTTGGGAGGCCGAGGCGGGTGGATCACGAGGTCAAGAAGTCAAGACCATTCTGGCCAACATGGTGAAACCCCGTCTCTACTAAAATTGCGCCACTGCACTCCAGCCTGGGCCACAGAGTGAGACTCTGTCTGGAAAAAAACAAAAAAAAAGGAAACAACCTAGATCTCTATCAAAAAGGGGTTGATTAAATGCCCATACAGTGGAATTGTATGCTACCAATAAATGAGTGATTATTATCTATGTCTGGGTTGGCAAACTTTTTCTCTAAAGGGCCAGAGAGTAAATATATGAGGCTCTGTGGGCCACATGGTCTCTGTCGCAACTACTCTACCCTTCCACGGTATTGCTAAGGCAGCCATACTTAGACCATTTGTAAATGAATAGGTGTGGTTGTGTTCTAATAAAACTCTATTTATACTCATTTTCTTTTATAACCACTTAAAAATGCAAAAACCACTCTTTCCTTGTGGTCTGCGCAAAAACAAAAAGCAGTGGGCCAGATTCGGCCCAAGGGATGTGGTTTGCTGAGCACTGATCTATTTTCGTGGACACAGAAAGTTGACCAATTGTTGGGGTTTCACTCAACAGTTATCACTTAACTTGCACGGGGTGAGCCTGTTTATATAAGTGGGGTGTGTATATGTGTATGTGCATGTGTGTGCATATGGAGAGATGTTCATCAGGATGTCACCAGTGGTTACTTCTATGATTTCAGATGATATTCACTTAATTCAGAAGAAAAAATAAAAGAGGAGGGTCTCGCTATGTTGCCCAGGCTGGTTTCGAACTCCTGGCCTCAATCGATCTTCCTTCCTCAGCCTCCCTAAGTGCTGGGATTACAGGCATGAGCCACCATGTCCAGCCTTCACTTAATTTTTTAGCCTTTTCTGTGTGGCTTCAACTTTTTAATTGAGTATTGTATCAATCGATTATCCAGCTAACATAATGCTGCCAGAGCGCTCATCAGGAGGCAGCAATAAGTGTTTCTTGCTTGCACTGCCGTGGTTGGCTGGGCTGCTGCATAGGTTGGCTGCTGGCTGACCCAGAGAGGCCTCAGCTGAGACAATTGAGAGGACCTTATTCCACGTGTCCCTTATCTTCCTGTGGGCTAGCCCAGCCTGCAAACTTTCTGCAGCCATGGCAAACATGCAAATAAGTCTGATCACAGCTAATTACAAGCCTCTGTCCCATTGCATCTGCTGACATCCATTGGCCAACACAAGTCACATGGCTGAGCTCAAAGTGAGAGGATACTTGTAAGTTACATGGCAAGAAGCATGGACCCAGGGAGAAAGAAAGAAAGAGAAAGGAAGGAGGGAGGGAAGAAAGGAAGGAAGGAAGGAAGGAAGGAAGGGAGGGAGGGAGGGAGGGAGGGAGGGAGGGAGGGAGGGAGGGAAGGAAGGGAAGGAAGGGAGTGTCATGGCAGTCTCTCACAAACATGGGTTATCTTCATAGTCAGCAAAGGCAGTACAGCTGGTTTTAAGCAGAATGGCTCCCAGAGCTCTAGCCCTGCAACCTCTGGGTGGTACAGGTGATAGACACCTGTGGAAAGACAGGTGACTGTCTATCTCAGCAGCTCCAGAAAAATTTCAAAGAGTCTCATTAACTCCTATCAGGTCACATGGCCATCTCTGACCCAATCAATAAGGCCAAGGCACTGCAGTGTTCTGAGTGTCCACTCCTGAAAATCACCTGCCCACTTTCGCAGCCATAGGTGGAGTCAACTCTACCTGAATTTTTTGGACTGAGTGTTAGGGAGGGGTGGTTCAATGGAGGTATATCCAGGATGTTACAGAGGTGGCTGGCTTGAATTAGATCTCCCCTGAGATGCCGATTGAAGCGTCAGTAGTGTACTTGTGATGTGATCCCAGAGGGCACCAGTAAGGGGGAGGGGAAAATGAACAGGGAGGCAAGAAAGTTAATAAAGGGAGTATTAATGAGCAGATTATTGCTAGGGGAAACTTGGCCCTCTGGGAGACTGTGTTGAAAAACCCTCAGAGACGCCAGGCGCGGTGGCTCTTGCCTGTAATTCCAGCACTTTGGGAGACTGAGGCGGGAGGATCACCTGAGGTCAGGAGTTTGAGACCAGCCTGGCCAACATGGTGAAACCCCCTCTCCACTAAAAAAAAAATACAAAAATTAGCTGGGCATGGTGGTGTGCACCTGTAATCCCAGCTACTCGGAAGGCTGAGGCAGGAGAATTGCTTGAACTCAGGAGGTGGAAGTTGCAGTGAGCCAAGATCGCGCCACTGCACTCTAGCCTGGGTGACAGAGCAAGACTCCGTCTCAAAAAAAGGAAACGAAAAAGCCCTCTTTTTGTGGTTGTGAGATGGCATCCAACCATAACAAAATTAAAATCCCCTGCCTTCCACATTAAATTCAGTACAAAAGGGTGTAAGTGTTCTTGCCCCAGAAATCCCACAAAGTCTCAAGATTCACCCTGATTGGACTAGCTTGGGGCATTTAAGTAACGTGCTTACCTCTGATCAAGCTCTGTGGCACTGTGTCCAGAGAAACTGGGGTACTAGTTAACTTAGGTTTGGGCCACATGCTCCAATCCTGGGCTGGGAGTGGAGCCCCATCTCGACATATGAATGGAGAGGGGTGGTCGGGAGACAGCCATCAGGGGCAAAGCAGGGCTTTTGCCGAGCAACAACGGGACAAATCTACATGGGAGAAAGCTACCCAAATCCACTACAAACAATCTCTGTGGCTTCAGCCAACTAGCTGAAAAGGAAGAACTCTGGGAGCTGACAGGTTGTCATCCTGCAAACAGGTGAGGCTGCTCTTGGACCATAGAAAACCTTCTAGGGGAGCCCCATTGTTCCAAGAATTAGTCCCTTAACTGTCTGGGGCTCAGCTCCTCCTTTGCCACTTCCTGGGCATTCATGGGTGACTCACTAAACCTTTCTAGGTCTCAGCCACATTGATAACTTCACTGTCCATCCATCCATCCATACAACCATCCATCCATCCATCCATCCATCCATCCATCCATCCATCCATACAACCATCCATCCATCCATCCGTTCGTTCATTCACTAAACATTTATAAACATTTAAGTGTGCCATACACTGTGTAGATTCTGAGGATAAAGACAGTTGTTCACAGCTGTATCACAGCATCTAGCACAGTGCCTGGCACATAGTAAGTGCTCAAGAAACACTGATCCAAGGAATAAATGAACAAGATAAAGTCACTGCACTTGAAGAGCTGACTGTCTAATAGAGAAAACAGACACTTAGAATTACAATACACTGTGGCACCTATCCAATGTGCTTCAGGCAAACAGAGGAAGGAGCCTGTCTGGAAGGCTCAAGAAGGCTCCACTCAAGAAGTCATAGGCCTTCAAGGAGAGGGGAATTTTAGCAGGCTAAGAAAAAGAGGCAGCGCATAACCAGCCCAGGGAACAGTGTCAACAATGGCACAGAACTGGAGGAGAAGAAATTATTATTGTTATTTTTTTCGAGACAGAGTCTCACTCTTGTTGCCTGGGCTGGAGGGCAGTGGCGCGATCTTGGCTCACTGCAACCTCTGCCTCCCAGGTTCAAGCGATTCTCCTGCCTTAGCCTCGTGAGTAGCTGGGATTACAGGCACCCGCCACTACACCCAGCTAACTTTTTGTATTTTTAGTAGAGACAGGGTTTCACCACATTGGCCAGGCTGTTCTTGAACTCCTGACCTCATGATTTGCCTGCCTTGGCCTCCCAAAGTGCTGGGATTACAGGCATGAGCCACCGCGCCTGGCCGAAATTAATTTATTAATCACTTATCATGGACCAGACATTTTATTTTTGCCTTTACACTCTTGGAAAGAATTAGAATTTATTCACCATGAAATCTTGGCATGCCTAGACTCCTTCTGCCTCTTGCTCTTCCCTCCTCTGGGTATCAGCTGTCACTTAAATTATTGTGACACTCCCCACCCCCCAAACCCACCAGTCAATAGTCGTGTCTCCCTCTGTTTCACCATCCATACAGCTGCCAGAGGGATTGTTTTCAAATTCCAAGGTTGAGCCTCTCGATCTTTGGTTTGGAATCCTTCAGTGGCTCCACATCCCCTGAAGGCTGTGTTTAAGACCTTTTGTAATATGACCCTGAATTGCATTGCATGCCCCACCCCTGGCACTCCCTAAGGTATATTTGTACACCTCCAAACTTTGCTCCCACTGCTCTTTCTGCCTTGGGTGCCCATCTCCCCTTCTGCCTTCAATCTGGGGGCTATTTTTACTCTGCAGAGGACATTTGGCAATGTCTGGAGACATTTTGGTTGCTACAACTAAGGGGGTCCTTCTGCAATCCGCTGGGTGGAGATTCAAAATTCTGCTAAACATCCTATAATGCACAGAAAGTCCCCCCACGGCAAAGAATTATCTGGTTCGAAATATCAGTAGTGCTGAGGTTGAGAAATCCTGCTTTGACTTTTCAGGAATGGGGAGCTACAGAAGGATTCTCAACAGAGTGAGAGATTCAGCTTTGGAAACTCTGGCAGCTGTCTGTGACGGCTAAGAGGAAGGCAGGACTAGAGACCAGTGTAAGTCATGACCTTTCTTCCTCTTTTCTTCCTCCTTCTCCTGGAAATCAGCAAAGTAAGCTGGCAAGAGTCTATTGCTCTTCAGCCAGAAACGCTAAGCTCTGTGGTCACTCCTCCCAGATGGCAAATGATATCACAACAAGCAAAGTGAATATGTCACATCTCTTAGGTTCCTGGGAGAGGTTTGAATCTCCTGAGAAAGTGTGCTCACTCACACTCAACAGCTATGGGATCTTGAGAGAGTTACTTTCCTGTCTGTGCCTGTTCTCTCATCTGTGAAATGGAGCTAATAACGGTACCTACTTCTTGGAGTTTATGAAGATTAATTGATATATTACAAGAGCCTACAACAGGACCTGGTACATTGTAAGTGTAGTTATCTGTGTTAATTCTTAACATCATCACATCTTCCTCCCCACTATCATCACCATTATCATCATCACCACCACCACCATCACTATCATCATCATCACCACCACTGCCACCACTACCATTATCACCACCACCATTACCATCATCCACATCATCACCACCACCACCATCACCATCATCACCGTCAACATCATCACTACCAGCATGATACGATATTACGATAATATTATATTTACGCATTTACGATATTTATTATTATTATTTACGACGACATGATATTACTTTATTATTATTTATTACGATACACATTATTATTTATTAACATTTGTTTACGACGACATTTATTATTAATGATATTTATTTACGATACATTAATATTAATATTGCATGCATTTATTTTATTTATTACGACATTTACTTACTTTATTATTTATTACTTACTTTATTATTAATATTATTTATTTACTACGATGACATTTATTACATTACGATATATTTACTTTACGATATTTATTATTATTATTAATATTTATTTACTTACTTACTTACGGACAATTTATTTCATTATTATTATTTACGACATGACATTACTTTACATTATTATTTATGATGATGATATTTATTATTACGACATTTTTACGACATGACATTATTTATTACTATTTACGACATGATATTACGATATTATATATTTTATTTACTTATTTATTATTAATATTATATTTACTTACGACATGACATTTTATTATTATTACATTTTATTTACTATTTATTATTATACATTATTATTTATGCATTTAAGCATGACATGACATGATACATTACTTTACTTTACATTACATTATTTATTAACATTATTACTTACTTACTATTTATTACGACATTATTATTAAGATATTTATTTACGACATTACGACATTACGAGACATTACTTTACTTTACTATATTTTATTACGACATGACATTAATTAATGCATTTACTTTACCATTTATTGCTTTATTACGACATATTACTTATTTACTTACGACATTTATTACTTATTATTACGTATTTACATTACTATATTTACTTACTAATTTATTACGACATTATTACGATACGACATTATTTACATTTACATTACGACATACATTACTTAATACGCATTTACTTTACGACACATTACTACTTCATTTACTTACTTATTATTACTTATTATATATTTACTACTTATTTATTATTTTATTTAGACATTATTTATTACGCATGACATTTACGACATGATACATATTTATTTAGACGATGACATTACGATATTTATTATTATTTACGACGACGATATTTATTTATTATGACATTTACGATGATGACATGATGATGACATTTATTATTTACGATATTATTACGCATTTACGACATGACATGACATTATTATTGACATTATTAACATCATCGCCACCACCACCATCACCATCACCATCATCATCATCATCATCAACATCATCGCCACCACCACCATCACCATCAACATCATCATTTTATTTTAGATAAAGCTTATTTGTTGAACCTGACTTGCCAGAGGTAAGAAGGATATGACTGGATATCATTCTTCCCCAAGAGTAGAAGCAAGGAATCAACCCTCAGCTTCTGACACAATCTCCTGGCTACATCCACAGAACTTGACTCAGATTGTTGGCAAATCCCTGTGTCTTCACCCACCAAAACCAGTTGAGCCATGATTCCCAGATGGCTCCAACTCTCCAAATAATCCCACTGGGTCTGATCTGTTAAGTTGCAAAATAACGTAAAACTCAATAATAGCAACATAAACAGAGGTTAAATTTTCTCCAGTTACATGGAGTCTGGAGGTTGGTCACAACTGGCGTGGTTCAGCTGCTCAAAGATGTTAAGGGCCAGGTGCAGTGGTTCACGCCTGTAATCCCAGCACTTTGGGAGGCCAAGGCAGGTGGATCACTTGAGGTAAACAGAGGTTAAATTTTCTCCAATTACATGGAGTCTGGAGGTTGGTCACAACTGGCGTGGTTCAGCTGCTCAACGATATTAGGGGCCAGGTGCAGTGGTTCATGCCTGTAATCCCAGCACTTTGGGAGGCCAAGGCAGGTGGATCACTAGAGGTCAGGAGTTCAAGACCAGCCTGGCCAACATGGAGAAACCCTGTCTCTACTAAAAATACAAAAAGTAGCCTGGCGTGGTGGTGGGCGCCTATAATTCCAGCTACTCAGGAGGCTGAGGCAGGAGAATCACTTGAACCCGAGAGGCGGAGGTTACGTTACAGTGAGCCAAGATTGTGTCACTGCAGTCCAGCATGGGTGACAGAGCAAGACTCTGTCTCAAAACAAATAAAAATTTAAAAAAAAGATATCAGGGCTTCTGTGTCTAGAAAATTCTTCACCTTACAAGAATTCCAGATATTAGCTCTTGCTGGGGTTGGTTCAGTTGTTCACAGATGTCAGGGCTCCTGTGCTGCAGTTGTCTTGGCCTTCTGTCATGGCAGCAAGATGTTTCACAGCAGCAAGACCTTTTCAATCAGGAAAGCCAGCCTTTCCCCAGGAGCATTCCCCTACACACGGAGACCTCCATTTGGGTTTCTTCAATAGAACCGGGCCACTCAGCCACCACTAGCACAAGGGAGGCTGAGAAAGATGAAATAGAATTGTCATAATTAGGCCAGGCTTGGTGGCTCATGCCTGTAATCCCAGCACTTTGGGAGGCCGAAGTGCGTGGATCATGAAGTTGGGGGTTTGAGACCATCCTGACCAACACGGTGAAACCCCGTCTCTGCTAAAAGTACAAAAATTAGCTGGGCGTGGTGGTGGGCGCCTGTAATCCCAGCTACCCAGGAGGCTGAGGCAGGATAATTGCTTGAACCCGGGAGGCGGAGGTTGCAGTAAGCGAGGATTGCACCACTGCACTCCAGCCTGGGCCACAGAGTGAGACTCAAAAAAAAAAAAAAAAAAAAAAAAAAAAAAAAGAATTGTCATGATTGGCCACAATGAATCTTGATCTATTGCCTCACGTAGGACACATTGCTGACCGCAAACAAAATCTGAGTCCTGTTGATAGAGAAGACTGCATAAGGTATCATGGGTGTCACAGAAGTTCTATGGCTGCATAACAAACTATCCCAAAACTTACTGGCATTTATTTCGCACGTGAATCTGCAGTCCAGCAGGGTTCAGTGGAGACAGGGTTCAGTGGGTTCATCTCTGCTCTATTTGGTTTAAAGTTACCCAGGATTAAACTCTTCATTTAAAATTACTTGATTACTCAGACTAAAACAATAGCAACGTTTATTTTGCTCATGGTTTTGCAATTTGGCCAGATTTCAGTCGGCTCAGCTGGGATGACTCGGTGTCAGCTTAGCAGACTCCAGAACTGGGGGCTGGAATCATCTGAAGGCTCATTTGCTCACATCTATGGACCTGGGATAGGAAGTCCCAAACAGATGAGACTCCTTGGACTTCTCTCTTTTCTCTCCAGCATGGTGGCTTCAGGGTACTTGACCTTCTCACATATTAACTCAGGGATCTCAAGGTGTGAGGAAAGAGAGAGAGAGATTCGAGTAGAAGCTGTAACTCCTTTTTTTAACCCAGCCTTGGAAGTGCTGGCATCATTTCCACCATATTCTATTCATTAGAAGAGAGTCACTGAGGTTGCGCCATCACGTAGGGGAGGGAAATTAGGTTCCCATCTTTTTGCGGGAGAAGTATTGAAGAGTTGAACACGTTTTCAACAGTTAACCATGTCTGCCACGTCTCCCACTGCAAGAGAGCTGGAAGTAAGTGAACTGGAAAGTACCGTGTTGGATGGAGAATGAAGGGGAAGTTTGAAATATGGTTTGAAATATGCCCCCTCTCCAGGTCCTGAAACATATCTTTCTATTCTTTTTTGAAGAATCAGAATGAGTTATGCTCAGAAAAGGTAATACTTCATGTTATTTTATTGTATTTATTTTATTTTATTTTATTTTATTTTGAGATGGAGTCTCACTCCGTCACCCAGGCTGGAGTGCAGTGGCGCAATCTCGGCTCACTGCAACCTCCGCCTCCCAGGTTCAAGCGATCCTGCTGCCTCAGCCTCCCAAGTAGCTGGGACTACAGGCACGTGTCACCATGCCCAGCTAATTTTTGTATTTTTAGTAGAGACAGGGTTTCAGCATGTTAGCCAGGATGGTCTTGATCTCCTGACCTTGTGATCTGCCCACCTCGGCCTCCCAAAGTGCTGGGATTACAGGAGTGAACCACCACACCCAGCCTTATTTATTTATTTATTGAGAGAAAGTCTTGCTCTGTCACCCTGGCTGCAGTGCAGTGGTGCAATCATAGCTTACTGCAGCCTCAACCTCCTAGACTCAAGTGATTCTCTTGCCTCAACCTCCTGAGTAGCTGTAACTACAGGTGCATGCCACCACGCCCAACTAATTTTGTTAAATATTTTTGTAGAGATAGGGTCTTGCTATGTTGCCCAGGCTGATCTTGAACTCCTGAACTCAAGTCATCCTCCCATCTCTGCCTCCCAGAGTGCTGCGATTACAGGCGTAAGCCACTGTACCTGGCTTATTTCCTTATTTTAGATGCAGAGAGGCTGTGCTGTAGTTAGTTCATTGCCTACATCCCATCAGCTGTGTCTTTCCATGTGTTTGCCTGACTTCCAGTCTCCAACAACAGCAGTTCTTTGCCTGAGTGCTCTTCTCCTGGCTGTTGGAGCCTGCTCTGCTCCCATTCCTGGTCTCCTATGGTCTGTCTGGAAATGCTGGGAAAATAACCACTTCTATTCCATCAGCCCTAAGCCAATGACCAAGCCAGTGATGCCCACTCTTACCACTCCTATTCAATATCATATTGCAAGTCCTACCTCATGTGACGAGACAAAGAAAAAAAGAAAAGTTACACAGATTTGGAAGGAAAAAACTAAACTGTCTTTGTCTGCAGATGATATTATTGTCTATGTAGAAAATCCTAAAGAGTTAATTAAAAACCCTCTTGGAACTAATAAGTGTGTGTAGCAAGGTTGCAGGATACAAGGTTAACATACAAAGGTCAACTGCTTTCCTACATACCAGCAATAAACAAGTAGCATTTGAAATTAAAAACACAAAGCTATTTATATTAGCAGCAAAAAATGACAGAAAAATAAATACTTCACTATAAATCTAATAAACATATACTGGATCTTTATGAGGAAAACTACAAAATTCTGATGAATAAAACCAAAGATCTCAATAAATGGAGAGACAGTCCATGTTCATGGAGAGTTCTTCCCAGCTTGATCTTACGGATTCAGTACAATCCCA